>NW_006791713.1:1348329-1389818 GCF_000442215.2 Lipotes vexillifer
GATCAATATTCAGCCCTTAAAAAATAACTTCAACAACTAAGACTCTTTATTGTGAGCAATTTTCACTATATAGTTCTAAGTTCAAGAACCTCTGCCAGTATTCTAAAAAATGATAATTATTTCTAATGAAAAAAAAACTAAAACAAAAGCAATAAGTTGAATTAGAGTCAGTTCAATTTATAAACAGAAGCTATAAATGAAACTTACAAAGAAAAGTAAAATGGGAAATTCTTAGAAGATTCATAAATAAAGCCAATTCAATAATGTGTGGAATATGAGAATCAAGGATAAAACAACGGACAAATCCATAGAAGAAAACTCTTAAACCAAGTTTATGCATTAGTTTTAATGTTAGTTTTAATGTTATCCCACTTTAGACCACCATCAAGTCTTTTTTCAACCTGCTGATGATAGAAGTTTAACTCATCTAAGTTCCTTTGAATTCTTTATCCTTCCTTACCACCAACAAAAGATACTAAAAAACCATAAAGTGGTTAAAAATTGAAGTGGAAATAGAAAAGAAAAACAGAAGACCCGGAGATAAACAGACCTGTGAATAATCTGAAACGGATTAAAATGTATAGCTTTATAAAGTGATCTAAGAATTGTTTGAATTAGCAGAAAAGTCAGACTTAGAAATATGTTAATAATGCTGATTAAATATAAGAGTATGTGTTGTATCTGTAATAGTAACATAAATTTTCCTCAGGTATACAAAAACATGATGAATATGACCATATTTAATGTGACCATAGTTAATAATAATAATGTGACCATAGTTAATAATACTATGATGAATAGCATAAAAAATATTCCTCAGGTATACAAAAACATGATGCTCACATCATGGACAAACAAGTAAAGTTTCAACACATCTCTTTTCTCCCCACTATCATCTTACTCTTAACTTAAAGGAAAATAACAACATGTCCCAACTATACCTGTTTGTCACCTGCAATCACAGTTGGCTACAGAAAAAAGAGCCTGGCAAAAATCAATGAAAGCATTCTATAAGAATCAATTGGCTATACAGAACTTACAATAGGAATGTTGTATATTTTATTATTATTTGTAAATTCCTTACTATACATTCTGTATATTATTAAAATTTATAATAAACTTATTATACTAAAAAAACCCACTATGAGATAAAATATAATACCTGGACATCTTTCTTCACTGGTTTAGCTTTGTTATCCGCAACTTTCTTCCTAAATTCAAGAAGAACTTCTTTACAGTCCTCAAGGTGAACCTCAGGCTCCCAGGTATCATCATCTGATGTGTATCCTTTCCATCGAACTTTATAAACGATCTTGCCCTGTTATATAAATTAAAAACAGGCAAATAAAGGATATTAGACTTGACTATAGTTCCAAAGCCATACAGCTGCTGAGAATACATGAACCAACTTGAAATGGAGATTAAAATCATGATAAAGACTGTTCATCTCCTGAGATCATTTGTGAATTCCTTAAAATACATAATGAAAGTCCATCCGATCTAAGTACAGCTGTAGCTTCTCCCTCTGAGGGCAAGTGCTTACTATAGTGGAATAATAAAATATCAGTCATATTTTAATCTGTCCCCTCCTAACGTGA
Source organism: Lipotes vexillifer (assembly GCF_000442215.2). NCBI lineage: Eukaryota > Metazoa > Chordata > Mammalia > Artiodactyla > Lipotidae > Lipotes > Lipotes vexillifer. The sequence continues at coordinate 1,349,928 of NW_006791713.1, forward strand.
ATCAGCCTAAAAGCCTCTCTTAAAATGTTCTCTGCAAGACATGGGAAGCTGGTAATTGTAACAGTTTCTAGGGAAAAGGAAGGAAGGAGAGTCAATCTTCAATCTATTTTGCACGTATTACCTTTCACTTAATAACTAATTTTTAAATTAAATAACCACAATAAAACAAATGTAAAAAAAATGTTCATCTCCTGAAGCAAGTGGCAAAAACAAAAGCAAAAACAGTATCACACCAAAAGCAAAAGCAACAAAAGCAAAAGTAAACAAGTCATGCGACATCATACTAAAAAGCTTCTACACAGCAAAGGAAACCATTAATAAAATGAAAAGGCAACCTACTGAATGGGAAGATATTTGCAAATCATATATCTGAGAGTCAATATCCAGAATACATAAAAAACTGATACAAGTAAAAAGCAAAAAACAATCTGATTAAAACATGGGCAGAAGGACTGAACAGTTTTCCAAAGAAGACATACAGATGGCCAAGAGATAGCTAAAAAGATGCTCAACATCACTAATTATTAGAGGAATGCAAATCAAAACCACAATGAGTTGTCACCTCACACCTCTTAGAATGGCAATTATCAAAAACAGAAGAAATATCAAGGGCTGACGAGGATGTGGAGAAAAAGACTTCTTTTTTGCACTTTTGGGTGAGACTGTAAATTGGTGTAGCCACTAAGAAAAACAGTATGGAAGACCCTCGCAAAATGAAAAACAGAACTACCATATGATTCAGCAATCCCACTTCTGGGTATTTATCAAAAGAAAATGAAAATACTAACTGGAAAAGATATATGTACCCCCATGTTCACCGCAGCATTAGTTACAATAGCCAAAAAGTGGAAACAATCCAAGTGACCATCAATAAATGAATATAGAAAACGTAGTGTGTGTATATAGACACACACATATATATCACATACATATATAATCATATACATCACACATATATGTATGTACACACACATACAGAGTATTATTCAGCCATTAAAAAAAAGAATGAAGTCTTGCCATATGCAACAACATGGATGGACCTCAAGGACCTTATGATAAGTGAAATAAGTCAGAGAAAGATAAATACTACATGATCGCACTTACACATGTAATATAAAAAGAAAAACAGGGCTTCCCTGGTGGCACAGTGGTTAAGAAATCCGCCTGCCAGTGCAGGGGATGCGGGTTCGAGCCCTGGTCCAGGAAGATCCCACATGCCGCGGAGCAACTAAGCCCGTGAGCCACAACTACTGAGCCTGCGCTCTAGAGCCCGTGAGCCACAACTACTAAGCCCGCGGGCCTAGAGCCCATGCTCCTCAACAAGAGAAGCCACCACAGTGAGAAGCCCGCACACTGCAAGGGAGAGTAGTCCCAGCTTGCTGCAACTAGAGAAAGCCCCCACGCAGCAACTAAGACCCAAGGCAGACAAAAATAAATAAATAAACAAATTTTTAAAAAGAAAAAAACAAACAAACAAAAAAACCCAAGCTCACAGATACAGAAAGCAGATCGGTGGTTGCCAGAGGCAGGGGTGGGGGTGGGAAATGGGTGAAGGGGGTCAAGAGGCACAAACTTCCAGTTACAAAATAAATATGTCACGGGGATGTAATCAATGTACAGCACGTGACCACAGTCAATAATACTGTGCTGCATATTTGAAAGTTGCTAAGAATGCAGATCTTAAAAATTCTCATCACAAGAAAACAATTTTTAGATGTTAACTAGACTTACTGTGGTGATCATTTCACAATGTATACAAATATCAAATCATTATGTTGTACACCTAAAGCTATTATAATGTTATATATAATGTCAATAATACCTCAATTTTTTTTTTTTTTTTTTTTTTTTTTTTTTTGCGTCACACGGGCCTCTCACTGCTGTGGCGTTGCCGAGCACAGGCTCCGGACGCGCAGGCTCAGCGGCCACAGCTCACAGGCCCAGCCGCTCTGCAGCATGTGGGATCTTCCCGGACCGGGGCACGAACCCGTGTCCCCTGCATCGGCAGGTGGACTCTCAACCACTGCACCACCAGGGAAGCCCAATACCTCAATTTTTAAAAAATTAAAATAAACAAACAAATAAAACCACAATAACATCAATCCATTTTTTTAATAAACCAAAGACTGAGGTCTTTTTCTGATTATATAAGCAATGTGCAGTCTTTGAAAATCAATGAAAAACAGGAAAAAACAAATAAAAGTCACCTCAAAATACTGATAACAATTTGATCTATTTCCTTCACCTTTTGCATTTATAAGTATATATTTAATGTATATATACTTAAAACACTGGGATAATACTATCAGTTTTATCTTGCTTTCTCACTGATATGTCAAATATTTCTTGCTTTAATATCTTCCAGAAACATAATTTTTAGTGACTGAACATTATTCCATCATATAAATACAACAAAAAATACATGGGCTTCCCTGGTGGCTCAGTGGTTGAGAGTCCGCCTGCTGATGCAGGGTACACGGGTTTGTGCCCTGGTCCAGGAAGATCCCACATGCCGCAGAGTGGCTGGGCCCGGGAGCCATGGCCGCTGAGCCTGCGCGTCCGGAGCCTGTGCTCCGCAGCGGGAGAGACCCGCGTACCGCAAAAAACAAAAAAAAAAACAATGAAAACTCTCCCTTTGGAAACCAAAGGTTGTTTTGATTGTTTCCAATTTGTGTTTTTTATAAGTAACACTGTGACTCTGATTAGGTTGTTAGAATAAATTCCCAAAAGAGAGACAGGATCAAATAATAAAGACATTTAAAGATTGTAAAAATGCGCTGTCAAATGTCTTCCAGAAAAGATGCTCCAACTTTCACCTCACCAGATACAAGAGCAGGGATCAGCAAACTGTAGCAGGGCCTGCCTCTGTTTTTGCTCATCCTGTAAGCTAAGAATGGTTTTACATTTTTAAATGGTTGAAAACAAATCACCCGATCATTACACCTGAAACTAATGTAATATTCTAAGTGAATTTCACTTCAATTAAAAAAAAATTAAAACACACAAAAACAAATCAAAAGAATCATATTTACATCAAGTGCCTCAAAATGTATTGTGCACTGTCAAAATCTCTGCATTTATTAGTTCACTTAATCTTTAGAATAACCCTGTGAAGTATTAATATTCATTTTACAGATGAGGAAACAAGCTTCTAGACAGACTAACTACTAATGACTAAAAGCTAAAGAGCAGTTCAGGGCTTCCCTGGTGGCACAGTGGTTGAGAGTCCATCTGCTGATGCAGGGGACATGGGTTCGTGCCCCGGTCCGGGAAGATCCCACATGCCGCAGAGCAGCTGTGCCTGTGAGCCATGGCTGCTGAGCCTGCGCGTCCGGAGCCTGTGCCCCGCAACGGGAGAGGCCGCAGCAGTGAGAGGCCTGCGCACCACAAAAAAAAAAAAAGAGTAGGGCTTCCCTGGTGGCGCAGTGCTTGTGCCCACTTTCACCACTGCTATTCAACGTTGTACTGGAAGTTCCAGCCAGAGCAATTAGGTAAGAAAAAGCCATAAAACGCATCCAGGTTGGAAAGGAAGAAATGAAACTATATTCATGGATGATATGATTCTATTTATAAAAAAATCCCAAAGAATACACAAGAAAGTAACCAGATCTAATAAATGAACTCAGCAAAGTTGCAGGGTACAATACACACAAAAATTGTTTCTATACATCTGAAATGCCCAAACCAAAAATGAAATTAAGAAAGCAATTCCATTTACAATAGCATCTAAAGTATAAAATACTCAAGAATAAACTTAGCTAAGGACATAAAAGACTTGCATACTAAAAACTATAAAACACTGCTGAAAGAAATTAGAAAAGATACAAGTAAATGGAAAGACATCTGTGTTCTTTCGTAGGAAGACTTAATACTGTTAAGATGTCAACACTACCAAAGTGACCTCAGGTCCCTATCAAAATTCCAATAGGCTCGTTTGCAAAGGTAGTAAAGACAAACTGCAAATTCATATGGAATTGGAAGAAGTCCTGAATAGGCAAAACAATCTTGAAAAAGAACAAATTTGGAGGACTCACACTTCTTGATTTCAAATTTTACTACAGAGCCACAATAAACAAAACAGTATGGTACTGGCATAAGAACAGACACATGGAGTCCAGGAATAAACCCACACATCTAAGGCCAACTGATATTTGATAAAGGTGCCAAGTCCAATGAACAGGGACACAAATTGTGCTGGGACAACTGGATTTTCACATAAGAAAGAATGAAGTTAAGTCCCTATCTCACACCATACACAAAAATTAACTCAAAATAGATCAAAGACCTAAATTTAAAAGCTAAAACCATAAAATTCTTAGAAGAAAACACAGGGGTAAATCTTCAGGACCTTGTATTTGACAATGAATTCTTGGATACAGGCACACCTAAGAGATATTGTGAGTTTGGTTCCAGACCACTGCAATAAATATCACAATAAAGCAGGTCACACAATTTTTTCAGTTTTGCAGTGCATATAAATGTTATGTTTATATTTATACCTTGGTCTACTGAGTATGCAGTAGCATTATCTAAGAAAACAATGTACCTACCTTAATTAAAAAACACTTCATTGAGCCTCCAGTGAGCAGTAATCTTTTTGCCATAGTAACATCAAAAATCACTGGTCACAGATCACCATAACAAATAAAGAAATAATGAAAAAGTGTGAAATATTGTGAGAATTACCAAAATGTGACACAGAGACATGAAGTGAGCATGTATATATGAAGTGAGCAAGGTATATATACAACATCAAAACATCAAAAGCCCAAACAAAAGAAAAAAATAGGTAAAATAACTTCATCAAAAACAAAAACTTTTGTGCATCAAAGGACATTATCAGTAGAGTGAAAAGGAAACCCATATAACTGGAGAGAATATTTTCAAATGACATCTCATAAGGAATCAACATCCAGAGTATATTAAAAAAAAAAACTCCTCCAACCCCAAAACGAGACAACACAGTTAAAAATGGACAAAGGGGGGCTTCCCCGGTGGCGCAGTGGTTGGGGGCCCACCTGCCGATGCACGGGACACGGGTTTGTGCCCTGGTCTGGGAAGATCCCACATACCGCGGAGCAGCTGGGCCCGTGAGCCGTGGCCGCTGAGCTTGCGCGTCCGGAGCCTGTGCTCCGCAACGGGAGAGGCCACAACAGTGAGAGGCCCGTGAAGTGCAAAAAAAAAAAAAAGTACAAAGGAAGGACATGAATAGACATTTCTCCAAGAAGATATACCAATGACCAATAGCACATGGAAAGATGCTCAACATCATTAGTCCTTTGGGAAACGCAAATTTTAAAACCACAAGATACTACCTCACAGCCACTAGGCCAAACAAAAACATAGAAAGTAACAAGTGTTGGTGAGGATGTGGAGAAATGAGAACGTTCTCACATTGATGGTGGGAATCTGAAATGGTACAACTGCTGTGGAAAACAGTTTGGCAACTCCTCAAAAAGTTAAACAGAATTACCTCATAATCCAGTAATTCTTCTCCAAGGTATACACCCAAAAGAACTGAAAACAGAGACTCAAACAGATATCTGAACACACATTTCAGGGCAGCATTATTCAGAATAGCTAAAAAGTGGTAAACAACCCAAACAATCAATCAAAAGATGAATATATAAACAAAATGTGGTGTACACATATAATGGATTATTCAGCCTTAAAAGGGAAGGAAATTCTAACACATGCTACAATATGGATGAACCTTAAAAAACATTATGCTAGGTGAAATAAGCCAGACACAGAAAGAAAATACTGAATTGGCCAAAAAGTTCGTTCTGTAAAAACCCAAATGAACTTTTTGGCCAACCCGGTATTTATGATTCCATTTATATTTAGTACCTAGAATAGGGAAACTCATGAAGACAGAAAGGAGAATGGTGGCTGCCAGGGGCTGAGGGGAGGGAGAATAGGGAATTAGTATTTAATGGGTACAGAGTTTCAGCTTGGGAAGATGGAAAAGTTCCGGAGCTGGATGGTGATGATGAATGCATATCAGTGTGGATGTACTTAATGCCACTGAACCACACACTGAAAAATGGTTGAAATGAAAAAGTTTAAGATACACATATAAAATCATACAAAATCATATATATAAACTACATCAACAATATTTTAAAGTTACCTGTTGTATCTTTTGCCCATTTTCTTGCTCATTTATGAGAATTTTTCTCTTTAATACTTCTTTTTTTGGCCTTGCCATGCGGCTTGCGGGATCAGTTCCCCCACCAAGGATTGAACCCGGGCTATGGCAGCGAAAGTGCCAAGTCCTAACCACTGGACTGCCAGGGAATTCCCTTTCTTTTTAATACTTGATGGCTATTAAATCTTTGTCATATATATTCCAAATTCTTGCTTTTCCAGATTTCTGATTTTTCATTTCTGCTCAATACCCAATCTCACTGAGAAGCAAGAACATACTCATGAAATAGTTTTCTGCACGAACTGCAGAGCACCATTCTAGCTATACTCTTAACACTTGTCTGATTTTATTCATACAACCACCAAGGCAATAAACTTTCGAAACTGACTGCCAACCACTGTTCCCTCCCATTGCACACTTCCATCATGCCCACACTGCCTTTCAATCATTCTGCCATCTGTAGAAAGACCAAGCATTAGCATCTAACAGGATTAGAAACTAAGAAATAGTGGGAAAAGAGTAGCCTCTTAACTTTCAGAAATAATCCTGAAAATCTTTATAATTTTAAAATAATAATTAAGAGTCTATGTTGGGAATTTCCTGGCAGTCTAGTGGTTAAGACTCCGAGCTTCCACTGCACAGGGCGTGGGTTTGATCCGTGGTCAGGGAACTAAGATCCCGCATGGTGGTCTCCCGCCGCCCGCCCCCCCCCCCGCAAAAAAAGAGAAAGCATGTCAGTTTAACGGTTCAGCTATATAACTGGGTGCTGGGCAGTGATTATAACAACTGAAAATGCATGCGTATGCTTTTTAGCAAAACAGTGTGGAAAGAGAAAACTATTAATACACAACCTTGTAAGAGCTTCTATGAAGGCGCAGTTAAAACTGGAGATAAACCAAGGTGAGAGAGCAGCTTGCTTAGGTCCTCGTGGCGGCACTCCTGCTCTTGGCACAAATACCACAGGAGAAGTTACACCGCTACAGGGGAGTGGAGGGATGCCTGAATGTACCCAACAACAGGGCTTGGAGACCAAAGATCCTTATCTGTGGGCCACCTCAGTTGTGTGTGCATAAAAATAGTGCTAAATGTGTTACTCAAAGTTGCTTTTAAAAAACACTATTCACTTTCAAATGGGCCAGAAAAAAATGTATATAAATAAAGAGAGGAAAAAAAATAAAGCCAATATCAACAACTGGGGGATCTGGGTAAAGGCGTATGGGAGATTCTACACAATTCTTGCAACTTTTCTGATGATTAAAAAAAAAAAAAGGCAGTAATGAACACATATAAATTTAATACTTGTTATCAATTAGGTTTGATCTAGTCAATGAGAATGAGGGAGTATTAACAATCATTCTCAAGTACAAGGAATACATCTTAAGTTTAGCTCCAGATTTAACTGACTGATAATTATTAACAGCCTTCATTTCAGCAGTTTTGCTTCATTCATTCATTCAACAAATATTTACTGAGGGTCACTATGTGTATAGCAGTATACAAAACAAATGAAAACCTGAATTACATGTTTTTTTATAGGAATAATGTCAACCCAAATATTGCCGAAGACTTTGCTGTATATTAAGAAATTTCATGACAGCCCTGGGATCTATAAACTTACCTTCAAAATTCCCCAAATGTCTATTTTCTTGGTAGCCACATTTTCTTTTAGCTTAATCAGTGGGACAAACTAAATGGCAGCAGATGGTCCGTCCTCTTATCCTCTTAGGTTGTATATACTAGATAATTAGCTAAAAATTTTTGTTGGGCTTCCTTGGTGGCACAGTGGTTAAGAATCCACATGCCAATGAAGGGGACACGGGTTCGAGCCCTGGTCCGGGAAGATCCCACATGCCACAGAGCAACTAAGCCCATGCGCCACAACTACTGAGCCTGTGCTCTAGACCCACGAGCCACAACTACCGAGCCCATGTGCCACAACTACTGAAGCCCGCGTGCCTAGAGCTCATATTCTGCAACAAGAGAAATCACCGCAATGAGAAGCTGGCGCACTGCAACGAAGACCCGATGCAGCCAAAAATAAAAAATAAATAAAATAAATTTATAAAAAAAGAAAAAGCAGAAATAAATGAAATAATAAAGAAATATATAATCTAACACTAAAAAGGGTAATATCACAACAAACTTTGGTTTACTCTATGAACACAAAGTTGATTTAACATTAGGAAATCAATGTAGTTTATCACATTAGTGATATAAGGGAGAAAAATTATGCGATCATCTTAACAGATGCAGGAAAAAATTTAATGAAATTCAACATCCTTTCGCAATAAAAGTATTTAGCAACTAGAAATAAATGGAATTTCTTTAACGAAGGGTAAATACAAAAAAATTAATTGTATGAGCAACAAACAAGACAATGAAACTTTTCAAAAGACCATTTACCACTGCATCAAAAATATCAATTATACCTAAAAATCAACTTACTAAGACCTCAACACAGAAAGCTATAAAACATTATTGAAAGAAATTAAATTGATCCTAAATTCACCCACAGATTCAATGCGAATCCCAATAAAAATTCAAAGTTTTTAATGTGTGCAAGGAAATTGACAAGTTGATTCTAAAATTTATAAGGCATTGTTAAAGAATAAAAAGACAGATTTGCTCAATGAAACCTGATCCCTACATTACACTAAACACATAATCAATTCCAAGTGAAATGTAAATATAAAATCTGAAAGGCAAAACAACAGAGATTTCAGGAAAAAAAAGAGAATATTTAGGGTAGGAAAAGATTTCTCAACCCAGACATAAAAAGCACTCAACATTGGGCTTCCCTGGTGGCGCAGTGGTTGGGAGTCCGCCTGCTGATGCAGGGGACACGGGTTCGTGCCCCGGTCCAGGAGGATCCCACGTGCTGCGTAGTGGCTGGGCCTGTGGGCCGTGGCCGTTGGGCCTGCCCGTCTGGAGCCTGTGCTCCGCGATGGGAGAGGCCACAACGGTGAGAGGCCCGAGTACCGCAAAAAAAAAAAAAACACTCAACATCAAGACAAAGATTAAGTTTTTCTACATTAATCATATGAACCCAAAAAAGACATAGCAGGAAAAGAGATATACATGACATCACCCACAAAGGATTTGAATCTAGAATACAACAAATTAATAAAGACAAAGTAGAAAGAGATCTGAACAGGCACTTCATGAAAGATAACCAAATGACCAAAAAATAAGTATTGGGTTGGCCAAAAAGTCCATTTAACTTAAAGCTGAAGACACATGCATCCTGTCTGAACAATTTCACTCCTAGGTGTATACAACCAAGAGAAACATTTGTGCACAATACACCAGGATTCAGTAAAGTTCACAGAAGCATTATTCACAATAGCCAAAAACTGGAAACCCAAATGCCCATCAACAGTAGTAGAAAAGAGAGACGGTAATATGTTCATACAACTGAATACAGTTGACCCTTTAAAAACATGTGCGGGGCCCACCTATATGCAGGTATTTTTCAATAAATATATTGGAAAATTTGGACTTCCCTGGTGGCACAGTGGTTAAGAGTCTGCCTGCCAATGCAGGGGACACGGGTTTGAGCCCTGGTCCGGGAAGATCCCACATCTCTTTTGATGTCCATTTGATGTTTCATTTTTGATGCTGCGGAGCAACGAAGCCCGTGCACCACAACTACTGAGCCTGCGCTCTAGAGCCCGCGAGCCACAACTACTGAGCCCATGTGCCACAACTACTGAAGCCCACACGCCTAGAGCCCGTGCTCCACAAGAGAAGTCACTGCAATGAGAAGCCCACACACTGCAATGAAGAGTAGCCCCCACTCACCACAACTAGAGAAAGCCTGTGTGCAGCAACAAAGACCCAACACAGCCAAAAAATATATATATATATGTATATATGAAAATTTTTTGGAGATTTCTGACAATTTGAAAAAAGTCACACACGAAACACATAGCCAGAAGTACTGAAATGATTAAGAAAAAGGTTTGCAATGAATGCATAAAGTATATGTAAATACTGGTGTGTGATATTTAATGTAAAATTAATGTGTTAGTTTTCTTAATGTTTTATAACTTTGCTTTCAAAGAATTATATTACCATATTCTTTTCTAATTGGAGAAAGTGAGTATTAGATTATTACAGGTAAGTGACTTCTTTAAAAATGTAATAATGTTTCTGATACTGTACTATGAATATGACTGCAATACCATACGCCACAAAAATTTTCTAACAATTCATTCATTAGTGTCTAGGCAAGGCTACTGGGAAGCAATTTTATCGATTACACTAGGCTACCATAAAGTATGAATCAATAAACTTTTTCACATTATCTTTTCATTTTTTATGTCCAGTGCTGGTAATACATATAACATCTACAGTGTTTTGTGTCATATAAGACAATATTGATGTAGGTTCTGACAAGCAATTCATCTCATAAACAGAAGATGTAAACTTAGGTATAAATTACTGTAAATACATTTTCTCTTCCTTCTGATTTTTAAAATATTTTCTTTAGTTTACTTTTTAATTAATGATACAGTATACAATACACATAATATACAAAATATGTGTTAACTGACTGTTTCTACTATGGGTAAGGCTTCCCCTTCTGGTAGAAGGCTATTAGTTAGGTTTTGGGGGAGTTTATAAGTGGCTTTTCAGCTGTACAGGGGTCAGGCACCCCCCAGGCCCCAAGCTGTTTGAGGGCCAACAACTATGCAGCAATGAAAAGGAAAGAAACTATAGCTCCAACAACATGGAATAAATCTCACAAAGATATTGTTGAGCAAAAAATGCAGACACACACCAAACAAATATAGTGAGATTCCATTTAAATGAAAGAAAAAAAATTTTTTTAATGTGGGGCTTTAGGTACAGTGCCTACAATTCTTTGGAACTGGCAAAATTGAATATTGTAAAAGAAGTGAGTCATCAATTCTGAAGATATTACCCTCCTAACCAAATATTTTCTGAATATCTTTCACCTGCCAAGCACTGTGTTAAACGCAGGTGATACACCTATCACCTCAAGGTGCTTACAAGGTATTTGGGAAAATTATACATAGAAATGTCCCTATCTTTACTGCAAGTAACAATAAGATCGATGACGCTGGATTTCAGTTATTTATCCCCCACTGTACAGGAGAATCTTTTTTTTTTTTTTGCGGTACGCGGGCCTCTCACTGTTGTGGCCTTTCCCGTTGCGGAGCACAGGCTCCGGACGCGCAGGCTCAACGGCCATGGCTCACGGGCCAAGCCGCTCCACGGCATGTGGGATCTCCCCGGATCGGGGCACGAACCCGCGTCCCCTGCATCGGCAGGCGGACTCTCAACCACTGCGCCACCAGGGAAGCCCCAGGAAAATCTTTAATGTCAGCAACTGTGTATGCTACAACTCATCTCTCTATCCTCAGGACCTAACACAGCACCTACCCATGCAGTAGTTGAAAACAAAAAAAGTCTGCTGAATGAATGGACAAAAAAAATTAATATAAGGTAGCGGATGACAAATGGGAAATAACAGACAATAAAAAGAACACAGGGGGACTTCCCTGGTGGAGCAGTGGTTGAGAGTCCGCCTGCCGATGCAGGGGACACGGGTTCGTGCCCCGGTCCTGGAAGATCCGACATGCCGCGGAGCGGCTGGGCCCGTGAGCCATGGCCGTTGAGCCTGCGCGTCCGGAGCCTGTGCTCGGCAACGGGAGAGGCCACAACAGTGAGAGGCCCGCGTACCGCAAAAAAATAAAATAAATAAAAAATAAAAAGAACACAATATACAGAACGACCACCGTGTAGGGCTTTTGGTCATCTTACACCTATTTACTAAAACAGATTATTTTCCCATTGCCCATCCTCCCACCCTCTCACCTTCCCCCAGCCTCCAGCCCACAATTCATTCACTCAATCTGATATACACAAAGCAATCACGGCATGCTAGGCACTGGATTAAAGTGCCAGTGATAACAAATTAATAAAAAGCATAGTCTACCAAAGGAGCCTACAATCTAGCAGGAGACAAACATGTAAAGAACGATAAGCTTGAAGGGCATAAATGGGGAAGCACCACACTCTGCGGGGACCAGGGTGAAACACAGCTTTCACAGAGACACTGAGCGGGAAGCGCCGGGCAGGGCGCGGCGAGGAATTCAAGGCTCCTGCGAGGCTGCTGGCACACACCGCACAGGGAGAGCGGGCGAGGATGCTCAGGCTCTCAGACCCGAGACGCCGTCCCCCGCGGATGGGGATGGCGCGGACGGGGCCTAAGAAGGAAGCCTCCTCTCAATGTCCCCGCGCCGTGGACATCCGTCTACACCGCCTCCAACGCCTCCTGAGCGGGCAGCACCACCCCGGCCGCGCTGACCGCCGCGCGTGAGCCTTCCCCCGGCCCGGGCCCCGCACGTACCCCATCGATCTTCATGTCCAGGATTTTCTCCACCTCGAACACATCCTCGCCGTCATCCTCGCTGTCCCCGACAGCCTCCGCTCCTTTCGCGGCCGCGTCCTTCTCTTTGCCCACCGCTCCTCCTCCCTCTCCTTCGACTCCGGGCGACTTGCCACTGCCGTCGGCATCCGAACCAGGACCTGCAGCCGCGCTCACCCCCTCCGCCTCCGCCGCAGCCATAACGGAGCTCTGCCAGCCGCGGGGAAAGCGGTTGAGACGCGCGCGCCGCGCTCGGCCCCGAGCCCCCGCCAGCAGGATGCCGCTGACTAGAAAACGCCAATGGCGGGCTCGGAACCCCAGCGCGACGCGCGCGCACAACAATCACGTCAGGGCGGGCGCGCCGGAGCCCCGCACCACCCACAGGAAGCGGGTGGCTGGCCGAGGTGGGGGTGCCCCGGGCTGAAGGAAGAGCAGGGCGATGGAGGCGCTAGGAGAGGCCGCGGTGTAGCGCCGGTGGGGGGGGCTTGAGGAGCGTGGGCGGGGTGTGGGCTGAGGGGAAGGGAGCTGCGGAGCGGAGGCTGCACTGCAGCGCTGGTGGGCGGGGATTGCGGGACTGGGGCGAGAAGTGGGCGGGGCGAGAGGGTCAGCGCGCGGGTCAGGTTCGTGGCGGGTACGCTTCGTGCCGCCTGCTGCCCAGAGCAGGTGACCGTTATCTGGGTGATTTTGATTCGATTAACGCCTGTGAAGAATCCAATCAAACACAGCTCATAGTGCTGTTATATTTTAGGGAGTGCTGTTTAAAGATAAGGAAAACATTTATTTTCCAATATCTAGTAGGGTTTTGTTTTGTTTTTTTAATTCCCACTGAGAAAAATCAGAGGAGGTGATAAAAGTAATTTGTACACGTTATGAATGATTGACAAAGATAGTCACCCCTCAAAATGAATTGTCGCCCAGAGTTGCTAGGTGAAATATTTCTCAGTTTGAATTGCAAATAAGCAAATAAAGTCTTTGTAGCAGCGAGCTTTTTATTTAACAGTGAAATTTGTCGACTGAAAATAAATGCACAAGGTGAGAGTTGCGAGTTGGGTTTTATTTGGGGCAAAATGAGAGCTCTGTCCAGGGGACAGCGCCTCAGCAGCTCAAGGCCTGGGTGACGGGCCAGGAGACGAGCGGTCAAGCACGCGCTGCTGCTGGCCACGAGGAGCGGACGCCCCGTTAATGATTTTGTGCCTTTCTAGATGTGAGGGGAGGCGAGAACCGGGCTCCTGAAACGTCCTCCAGCTTTTCCCAGAGCACAGAGCGCCTCACTCCTGATCTCCGCCCTGAGCTCCTCTCAGGGGGCCTTGAAGGTCTGCAGCTATGGTGGCTAATGACCTCATCCTCGAGTGACAATTTTCACCTGGCAACATAATTTACAAAATTAACTCTTTTAAATGGGCTCCCTGAGTTCATTTAAGACTATGATCTGGCAGGCGCCTCTTGGGAGCAGCGCCAGATGTTTGAGTTGGCTCACAGAAGGCATCCTAGGCATTAGGAACACAGCGATCGCTACACCATAGCCTGGCCACCACGCACTCTCATATCTAAGGGAACACACAGCAATTCTAATGCTTCCATATTTTTTTAAAATAAGTTTAAAAAATACTATAAAGCAACGTTAGTTGATGGGGGACAGCTGATTGTTTCACAAGAATTCCAGCTAACAAGTATAGAAGAAAAAATAGAGAACCACAATATTTCATAAAATGATTCAGACAACAGAATCATTAGCTGAAAGACTGAAGAGGAACTGAATGCCAAAGTATCTGTCCACAGGTGAGTGTTGGCTGTAGGCAAGCAACTCCACAGTGGAAACGTGCGGATCAATGTTAGCATTATTAAAGTAGAACAACCAGCCTTCATGGCTCGTGTTGACAGAAATGCTGATCCTTAATCTACTCAGGACTTTAGATCTAATTTCCAGTTTACAAGAAATATGGGGAAAGAGAAATGGAAACAGACATATCCAGAATGTGGGACATCCTGTAGGAGAGCCAACTCGTTTCCTCAGCAGCAAAAGAAGAGGGAAGTGTTCTAAGTGTCCAAAAACTTGACAAAGCATTTTAAGTCTTGAGGGAGTTAATTACACTATTTACTCTGCTTTTATGTAATTTTGAAATTAAGTATATATGTTCATTGTAAAAATTTTTCAATTAATTCAAAAATGTATAAGATAGAAATAAAGTTCCTGTTCCTCAAAGGTAACTAGTTTGGAATATGACATGACAGATTTTTATCTCATACATATATAAACACCCATTTATACAACTTTTTTTTCTTTGCGGGACTCTCACTGTTGTGGCCTCTCCCGTCGCGGAGCACAGGCTCCGGACACGCAGGCTCAGTGGCCATGGCTCACGGGCCCAGCCGCTCCGCGGCACGTGGGATCTTCCAAGACCGGGACACGAACACGTGTCCCCCGCATCGGCAGGCGAACCCCCAACTACTGCGCCACCAGGGAAGCCCTTACACAACTTTTGAAATGAGCTCTATTGCACATGCTCTGCCACTGCACTGTGTACGTATCCACATATAATACATGTATGTGTTGGTGTGTCCATATTTCTGTAAGATGAATTTCTAGAAATAGAATTCCTACTAGCGGAATCTATAGGTCAAAGAGGGTAGTGATTTAATTTTTTCTTCCAGTTTTATTGAGATATAATTGACATACAGCACTGTGTAGGTTTTAGATGTACAGCATCATGGTATGACTTACAAACACGATGAAATGATGACCACGGTAAGTCTAGTGAACATCCATCATCTCAAATAGACACAAAATAAAAGACCTTTGCGCACTCTCCCCTTCCACCACCCCCATCTCTGGTAACCACAGGCGTGATCTCTTTTTCCATGAGTTTGCTTGTTTCTTTTGGAAGCATAATTGACCTACAACACTATATTAGTTCCTGGTGCATAACATAGTAATTCGATATTTCTATACATTATGAAATGACCACTGCATAGTGATTTAAATTTTGATAAACATTGTAAAATTTTGTTTTACTAGTATACGTTTCCAGTAACAATGTAAGGAGGTACCCGGTTTGTCTTCTGTAATTACGTCAAGCAAACAAGCAGGGCAGGCCAGGGCCAAGACCTGACTGATTTGACCAGTAAAGATATAACAAGCCCGTTTCAGATTTAGATGGTTTATACATATATAAACAGCAAAAGGCAGAGTAGTCAAAGATGCCAGCTCCCCTTGGCCCTGGGCCCACGGCCCCGAACGGGGCCGGACGTCTGCAGTGTGAGTAGTGGGACAGGTCCTAAGCTTCTTGCCTCATCGGGGAGGAAGGTGGGAGGAGGCCTTTAGGCAGCTCCTCACAAGCCTCCCATTCCCTCAGGCACCAGCAGGCTCACAGGGTCCCTCATCAGGGTGTTGGGAGCCACTGGAGAGGCGGGCAGGCCCCGCAGCAGGAAGGAAACCCTGCACCTGTGTGCGTGAGGGGTGACGGGCAGGACAGGTGGGAGGACAGCCAAGACTGTATGTCAGGGCTTTCCTGGTGGTGCAGTGGTTGAGAATCTGCCTGCCGATGCAGGGGACACGGGTTCGAGCCCTGGTCCGGGAAGATCGCACATGCCACGGAGCAACTAGGCCCGTGAGCCACAACTACTGAGCTTGCACCTCTGGAGCCTGTGCTCCGCAACAAGAGAGGCTGCGATAGTGAGAGGCTGGCGCACCGCGATGAAGAGTGGCCCCCGGTTGCCGCAACTGGAGAAAGCCCTCACACAGAAACGAAGACCCAACACAGCCAAAAATAAATAAATAAATATTAAAAAAAAAAAAAAGACTGTATGTCAAAGACACCGGGGTTCTACGTAAAGGCAGAGCAGAAATGGGCTGGAAGGCATCGTGTGGAGTTGGCTGGACAGAGACCTCACTCCCTTCACAAGAAAAACTCAAGATGGATCAGAGGCCTAAACAAACAATGCAAAACTATAAAACTTCTAGAACATAACATAGGAGAAAATCTAGATGACCTTCATTTGGTGATGAGATTTTTAGATGCAACACCAAAAGCAAGATCCACCAAAGAATTGCTCGGGACACCTAGGTTCTCTAAACAATAAGAAAGGTGTCCAGGGACTTCCCTGGCGGTCCAGTGGTTAGGACTCCGTGCTTTCACTGCCGGGCCGGTTGGATCCCTGGTCAGGGAACTGCGATGCCACAAGCTGCGTGGTGCAGCCAAAAAAAAAAAAAAAAGCTGCACAGGGATCTGCAGATGAGGGTCCACACCAGGGAGCGTGCACACCAAGTGCCAGGTGGGCCCAGGTTCAACACCCGGCCCAGAAACAGGCTTGTTTCCTCCCAGCTTGCTCAGCCTGGCTGCATCGGCTCCCTGCCAGCCTCCTCAGAGGGGAGAAGGAAATAAACTTCCAGCACCACCCCGATCCGTGTCTCATCACCTTAAAGTACTCAAACACAAAGAAGTCTGTAATACCGGAATTTTAATTTTTTTTATTACAAAAACTTTTTTTTGGCTGTGCTGCTCAGCTTGTGGGATCTTAGCTCCCCAACCAGGGGTGGAACCTAGGTCCCCGGCAGTAAAAGCTTGGAGTCCTAACCACTGGACTGCCAGGGAACTCCCTGGAATTTTAATTTTGTAATTGCTGGTTAGTTCATTAAAACAATAGACTGCTTCCACTTATTTTAAAGTGATTGCTACACTGAATAAAATCATAATTAGATTTCATTATAGGTATCCATTAGTATCTGATTATTGTATACATGGAGGCATGAAAAAGGTTTAAAAGACAAGTTCATGGGCTTCAGCCTTGACTATACTTCAGAAGCCTGTGAAGAGGGGAAGTGGTGAATCCGGCTTGGGGCCCCAGCAGCTGTTTGGTGGCAGAGTCCTAGTCTTTCCCAGCTCGAGCCGTTGGCAGATAGATGGATGCTGCCCTTCAGTTCTTCTTAGCCACTCACTTGCTTTCTTTATTTTCTCAAAATCCCAGGGAATATTCCTAGGTTAAAAACATTTTTCCATCAACTTCAGAATATAATTATATATGAAATGTAATGTGGTACCAAATCCAGCACATTATATCAGATAAAATCTGTCAAAAATTATGATACTTAGGAAAAGCAGTTCTCTCTGACTTTTTTCTTTTCCTTTCTGACATTTTATGAAAGTTCTTCCAGTGGCCTGACATGGTGCTTTGAACTTATTCAAAACATTTGAAACATAGTAACCTCCTCGCTGCCCGGCTTCCACATGCTTCGCAGGCGTTCTTGTTGCCTCCAGGACAACTCAACCTTCTTCTTTTTTTTTCTTTTTACATCTTTCTTGGAGTCGAATTGCTGTACAGTGGTGTGTTAGTTTCTGCTGTATAACAGAGTGAATCAGCTATACATATACATGTGTTCCCATATCTCCTCCCTCTTGCGTCTCCCTCCCTCCCACCCTCCCTGTCCCACGCCTCTAGGGGGTCACAAAGCACCGAGCTCATCTCCCTGTGCTATGCGGCTGCTTCCCACTAGCTCTCTACCTTACGTTTGGTAGTGTATGTATGTCCATGCCTCTCTCGCGCTTTGTCCCGGCTTACCCTTCCCCCTCCCCGTGTCCTCAAGTCCATGCTCTAGTAGGTCTGTGTCTTTAGAGTCTGTCCTACAGAGTGAAGGAAGTCAGAAAGAGAAAAACAAATACCGTGTGCTAACACATATATACGGAATCTAAGAGGAAAAAAAAAGGTCATGAAGAACCTGGGGGCAGGACGGGGATAAACTCAAGCTGCTTCTCCCCTTCATATGTGTGTTTGCTGTCTCCCCCTTTCCACCCTTTGCGTACAGGCTCAACGCTACTTTACAAACTGCTTTCTACTGTCCCAGGAATTCTCAACTGGATTCTTTACCTGTAAAGTACCCGAGTCACCCAAGAAACTGGCATACATTTAATTTTAGCACACAAACCACGAACAACTTACTAGTAAAAGGTGCACAACGTAAAACCTTCAAATTTGTGTTCAGAAAATGGTGTCAAATATTCAAGTCTACTGAAGCCTCAGAAAAATTCTGAGACTTTTCATTAATAGTAATTAGCTGCTTGCTCATTTGTTTTGTTATCTGCTAGAACCTGTTAGCAAACAAATGGTAACATATACTAAAGAATATGGGGGGAAACTGAAAATTTGGAGAATTCTCTCCATCTTTGATTTTTTTCCCCTGTGAACTGGGAAAGGGCCATCAGAGCAGTGTGGTGGTTAAGAGATGGGTTCAAATCCTGCCTCTGCAATTACACAATATTGCTTGTGTGACATTGTTTGGTTTTTGTTTTTTTGTTATTTTTGGCTGCCTGTCTTGTGGGATCTTAGTTCCCCGACCAGGCATTGAACCCAAGTCCTCGGCAGTGAAAGCCCGGAGTCCTAACCACTGGACCGGCAGGGAGTTCCCTGGGAGTAGAGAATTTAATCAGTTCTTGTGAGAGGGTACAAATAGACCTACTAGTTTATTTTAATTTCATCTGTAAGTATGTTATCTCTAAGGGATAAGAATTTTTCCTAAGCATGAAACTTAAAGGTAGTAATGAATAATTCTTTAATATCACAAAATATCCAGGTAATGTTTAAATTTCTGTAATTGTTGGGTTTTTTTTAATACAATGGGCTTTGTTCAAATCAGGATCCAAACAAAGGCTACATATTGCCTCATTTCAAATATCCTTTAAGTTATAGGTTTCACCTCTCCCCTTTTTTTTCTCTTGCCATTTATTTCCTCATATTCCAGACATTGCTGACTACATCCCCATGGCATAATTTAACATATTCAATCTCAATTCCCTGATAGCTGATCTTTATTATGTAAAATATTTTCATAGTTTCAAAGTCAAAACCATAAAACAACGTACATCAGGAGAAACCTAACTTCCATCCTTGTCTCCTCCCCTTCCCCCTCTAGATAATATTTTATTAGTTTTCCCATTATCTTGCCTTTTGAAAAAACATAACCAAATTACGTGCGTGTGTGTGCGTGTGTGTGTGTGTGTGTGTGTGTGTGTATACCATTCTTAACCACTGCGCCAGCAGGGAAGTCCCTCCAGATGGATATTATATGTTTCTCTTTTTTCCTTCTTTCTTTTTTTTTTTGGCTGTGTTGTGTCTTAGTTGCCACACGTGGGATCTTTCCTTGTGGAGCGTGGGCTCAGTAGGTGTGACCAGCGGGCTCAGTTGCTCCAAGGCATGTGGGATCTTAGTTCCCCGATGAGGACTGAACCCGCATCCTCTGCATTGGAAGGTGGGTTCTTAACCACGATGCCACCAGGGAAGTCTCTCTTTTTACGTTTCTGCTTAGATATTTAACTAAGGATACAGATTGAATCATGTTTTCCCCCTGCTCCTTGTGACTTCAGTTTCAGCCACACTATTAAGTGTTATTCAAAGCAAACAGAAAATTAGAGCTATGTTTTGAATAGATAATTCATGGTATCCAGGCACTCTAATTTCTGGACTATCCCTAGACTAGATACACACAGAAGAGTCAGGAAATAGAGAGTCCCCTATTCGCATGATACTGTTTTCAAGAAGCAATTCATATCCATGCACTACACTTTAAAATATGTATAATAATTAATCTATGACTTAAATCACATACTTAATTATAATTTAAAGTGTTCAATTTTCTCTGGAATTCAATAAGCTGGCTGATTTTAATGTAACAGATCCATGTACTGTAGAAAAAAAAAGTAAAACTCTTCACATTTGTGAGGCTGAAAAATTTGAAAACTAAAGATGGCATGCTCTTACCAGGACAGGATTCCTACAAAGCTCTGTACAGGGGACCTGTGCAGCAAGGGCGTCACGTTGCCAAGGTGGCTCAAAAACGCTGTGGTTTCACTCAGTCAGCCAACTCTAAATATCTGCAAGATGTCCACTGGACTCTTCCTGTAAGAATTAGAAGAAAACCTTGAGATTACATAATTGAAAGCAAAATAAAAAATTGTTGTTAGCAGAAAACCCAAAACAACCCAAATGTCTATTATTAGTGAACTGATTCAATGAATCACAATGCAACATTTCTTGGAAATACTATGCAGCCATTAAAAATATCACACTCTTAAAAATAAATAAGGGGGGCTTCCCTGGTGGCGCAGTGGTTAAGAATCTGCCTGCCGATGCAGGGGACACAGGTTCGAGCCCTGGTCCAGGAAGATCCCACATACTGCGGAAAAACTAAGCTTGTGTGCCACAACTACTAAGCCTGCGCTCTAGAGACAGTGAGCCACAACTACTGAGCCCGCATGCCACAACTACTGCAGCCTGCGTGCCTAGAGCCTGTGTTCCACAACAAAGAGAAGCCACTGCAGTGAGAAACCCGCGCACCACAACGAAGAGTAGCCCCTGCTCGCCGCAACTGGAGAAAGCCCACGTGCAGCAACAAAGGCCCAATGCAGCCAAAAAATAAATTAATTAATTAATTAATTTTTTAAAAAGTACATTCTAAAACATTAAGCAAAAAATGACCCCATATTTTATCGAATACATAATATATAGAACATACTAATTGAATAAGTTCATTCATTCAGCACTCATGCATTTATTTAACAAATACACCGAGTGCCTAGTACTCTACCAGCACTGGCAATAAGATAACATGGACTCCACCTCGTGGAGCTTACATTCTGATGAGAGAGACAGAAGTCAAGAAGGTGACAAACACCTGATCTTCTGTGCTACTCAGCAAGCCAGCCAGGTTCAGAGAGATGGTAGCCAAGAAAGCCCTCGCTTTGGAGGTGACATTTATTGGATGTGACCAAATACGTGTGCTAAAATCTAACTGGTTGTTTGGGGAAAGTTAACTGGATGGGCAGGATGGAAGGAACATCAGGAAGGCTGCTGCTGCAGGGGCATGATCTCTGCTCAAGGCAAGAAGCCAGGAGTAAACGGCTTTTGGAGGCAGAGCTGACAGCACGGGGATGTGGGGATGAGGGAGAGAGAATCGACAATGGCTCGGGGTGACTAAGATGTGGAGTGTGGGGACAGACCACGGGGCTGCCGAGGGACTGGGCTCTGGGG
Organism: Lipotes vexillifer; assembly: GCF_000442215.2. Classification (NCBI taxonomy): domain Eukaryota; kingdom Metazoa; phylum Chordata; class Mammalia; order Artiodactyla; family Lipotidae; genus Lipotes; species Lipotes vexillifer. Next base: position 1,371,494 of record NW_006791713.1, read on the forward strand.
GCTGGCTGGTTACCGGAGCCTGCTGAGCAAATCAGCAGATGTTACTAACCACAACTTTTATTTCGGACAGTTGGCTTCCTAGCACCCTCTGGGTGCAGGGAAGCATCAGTGATTCAACTGGAGAAACGTTCTATACCAAAATGATAACAGTGGTTATATTATCTCTGCGTTATCACTGGGTGGTGAGATTTTGGGCAACCTTTAATTTTCTTCATGTTTTCACATACTTTCTAAACTTTTAGAAAAGAACGTGAATTTTATAACTAGAAAAAAATTAATATGAAAAAGTCATTATTCATGAAATGAAATGGAGAGAATCTACTTTTTCACAGCAGCGGAATCTCTCCCTAGGGAGAGGCCCACTTCTGATGTATGAATTCTTTAATACTTGGGGATGGGGTGGTTCGAGATCGCCAAGGGCTTGCTGTAGTTACATTAGATGGTTGCTGCTCCCTCCAAGGCTTGAAGATGCAGCTGCTCCTTCCCTTTGACTCCCTGGAAAAAGCTGGTGACTCCCCTCCTGACTATACTATCACTATTACTAGACTCCTCAGATACCTAAGGGAGGCTCAAAGCCAAATCAGCTAAAACAATCTTGAGAAAGAAGAACGGAGCTGGAGGAATCATGCTCCCTGACTTCAGACTATACTAGAAAGCTACAGTAATCAAGACAGTATGGTACTGGCACAGAAACAGACACATAAATCAATAGAACAGGACACAGAGCCCAGAAATAAACCCACACACTTTGGTCAATTAATCTATGACAAATGAGGCAAGAATATACCATGGTAAAGGCCATATATGCCAAACCCACAGCAAGCATCATATTCAATGGTAAAAAACTGAAAGCATTTCCACTAAGATCAGGAACAAGACAAGGATGTCCACTCTCACCAATATTATTCAACATAGTTCTGGAAGTCCTCGCCACGGCAATCAGAGAAGAAAGAGAAATAAAAGGAATATAAATTGGAAAAGAAGAAGTAAAGCTGTCACTGTTTGCAGATGACATGATACTACACATAGAGAATCCTAAAGATGCCACCAGAAAACTACTAGAGCTAATCAATGAATTTGGTAAGGTTGCAGGATATAAAATTAATGCACAGAAATCTCTGGCATTCCTATACACCAACAACGAAAAATCAGAAGGAGAAATTAAGGAAACACTCCCATTTACCATTGCAACAAAAAGAATAAAATACCTAGGAATAACTCTGCCTGAGGAAACAAAAGACTTGTACTCGGAAAACTATAAAACACTGATGAAAGAAATCAAAGATGACATAAACAGATGGAGAATATACCATGTTCTTGGATTGGAAGAATCAATATTGTGAAAATGACTATACTACCCAAAGCAATCTATAGATTCAATGCAACCCTTATCAAACTATCAATGGCATTCTTCACAGAATTAGAACAAAAAATTTTACAATTCATATGGAAACATGAAAGACCCCAAATAGCCAAAGCAATCTTGAGAAAGAAAAACGGAGTTGGAGGAATCAGGCTCCCCGACTTCAAACTATACCACAAAGCTACAGTAATCAAGACAGTTAGGGTATTGGCACAAAAACAGAAATATAGATCAATGGAACAGGATAGAAAGCCCAGAGATAAACCCACGCACATATGGTCATCTTATCTTTGATAAAGGAGGCAAGAATATACAATGGAGAAAAGACAGCCTCTTCAATAAGTGGTGCTGGGAAAACTGGACAGCTACATGTAAAAGAGTGAAATTAGATCACTCCCTAACACCATACACAAAAATAAACTCAAAATGGATTTAAGACTTAAATGTAAGACCAGACACTATAAAACTCTTAGAGGAAAACATAGGAAAAACACTCTTTGACATAAACCACAGCAAGATCTTTTTTGACCCACCTATTAGAGTAACAGAAAAAAAAAATAAACAAATGGGACTTAATTAAACTTAAAAGCTTTTGCACAGCAAAGGAAACCATAAACAAGACAAAAAGACAACCCTCAGAATGGGAGAAAATATTTGCAAATGAAACAACAGGCAATGGATAAATCTCCAAAAATATACAAACAGCTCATGGAGCTCAATATCAGAAAACCAAACAATCCGGTTAAAAAATGGGCGGAAGACCTAAATAGACATTTCACCAAGGAAGACATACAGATGGCCAAGAGGCACATGAAAAGATGCTCAACATCACTAATTATTAGAGAAATGCAAATCAAAACTACAATGAGGTATCACCTCATGCCAGTCAGGATGGCCACCATGAAAAAATCTACAAACAATAAATGCTGGAGAGGGTGTGGAGAAAAGGGAACCCTCTTGCACTGTTGGTGGGAATGTAAATTGATACAGCCACTATGGAGAACAATATGGAGGTTCCTTAGAAAACTGAAAATAGAACTACCATATGACCCAGCAATCCCACTACTGGGCATATACCCTGAGAAAACCATAATTCAAAAAGAGTCATGTACCACAATGTTCATTGCAGCACTATTTACAATAGCCAGGACATGGAATCAACCTAAATGTCCATCGACAGATGAACGGATAAAGAAGATGTGGAATATATATATACAGTGGAATATTATTCAGCCGTAAAAAGAAATGAAAGTGAGTTATTTGTAGTGAGGTGGATGGACCTAGTGTCTGTCATACAGAGTGAAGTAAGTCAGAAAGAGAAAAACGAATACTGTATGCTAATGCATATATATGGAATCTAAAAAAAATCTATTTATGCAGGGCACAAATAAACAGGTAGACATAGTAAATGGACTTGAGGACATGGGGTGGGAGGGTGAAGCTGGGGCAAAGTGAGAGTAGCATCGACATATATACACTACTGAATGTAAAACAGTTGGCTGGTGGGAAGCAGCAGCATAGCACAGGGAGATCAGCTCGGTGCTTTGCGATGACCTAGAGGGGTGGGTTAGGGAGGAGGGGAGGGAGACGCAAGAGGGAGGGTGTATGGGGACATGTGTATGCATTTGGCTGATTCACTTTGTTGTGCAACAGAAACTAACACAGTACTGTGAAGCAATTATACTCCAATAAAGATCTATTAAAAAAAAAAGAATGTACCATGGAGAAAAGAGAGTCTCTTCAATAACTGGTGCTGGGAAAACTGGACAGCTACATGTAAAAGAATGAGATTAGAACATTCTCTAACACCATATACAAAAAATAAACTCAAAATGGATTAAAGAGGGAATTCTCTGGAGGTCCAGTGGTCAGGACTCCACACTTCCACTGCAGGGGGCACGGGTTCAACCCCTGGTCGGGGAACTAAGATCCCTCATGCCACGCGGCACAGGCAATGGAAAAAAAAAATTAAAGAAAAAAATGGATTAAAAACCTAACTGTAAGACCAGATACTATAAAACTCCTAGAGCAAAACAAAGGCAGAACACTCTTTGACATAAATCATAGCAAAATTTTTTTGGATCTGTCTCCTAGAGTAATGGAAATAGAAGCAAAAATAAACAAATAGGACCTAATTAAACTTAAAAGCTTTTGCACAGCAAAGGAAACCATAATCAAAACAAAAAGAAAACCTGCAGACTGGGAGAAAATATTTGCAAATGATGTGACCAACAAGGTATTAATTTCCAAAATATACGAAGAGCTCATACAGCTCAATATCAAGAAAACAAACAACCCAATCAAAAAGTAGGCAGAAGACCTAAATAGACATTTCTCCAAAGAAGACATACAGATGGCCAACAGGCACATGAAAAGATGCTCAGCATTGGTAATCATCAGGGAAATGCAAATCAAAACCACAATGAGGTTATCACCTCACACCAGTCAGAATGACATCACTAAAAAGTCTACTGGGACTTCCTTGGTGGCTCAGTGGTTAAGAATTCGCCTGCCAATGCAGGGAACAAGGGTTCTAGCCCTGGTCCAGGAAGATCCCAAATGCCATGGAGCAACTAAGCCCGTGAGCCACAACTACTGAAACCCATGCACCTAGAGCCCATGCTCCGCAACAGGAGAAGCCACCGCAATTAGAAGCCCATGCACCGCAATGAAGAGCAGCCCCCGCTTGCTGCAACTAGAGAAAGACTGCATGATGCGACGAAGACCCAAAGCAGCAAAAAAAAAAAAAAAAAAGTCTACAAATAATAAATGCTGGAGAGGGTGTGGAGAAAAGAGAACCCTCCTTCAACGTTGGTGGGAATGTAAATTGCTGCAGCCACTCTAGAGAACAGTATGGAGGTTCCTTAAAAAATTAACAATAGAGCTACCATATGATCCAGGAATCCCATTACTGGGCATATATCCAGAGAAAACTCTAATTCAAAAAGATACAGGCACCTGCATGTTCATAGCAACACTATTTACAATAGCCAAGACATGGATGCAACCTAAATGTCCATCCACGGAAGAACAGACAAAGAAGATGTGGTATATGTACAGTGGAATATAACTCAGTCATAAAAAAGAATGAAATAATGCCATTTGCAGCAACATGGATGGACTTAGAGATTATCATACTAAGTGAAGTCAGACAGAGAAAGACAAATACTGTATGATATTACTTATATAGGGAATCTTCAAAAATAATACAAATGAACTTATTTACAAACAGAAATAGACTCACAGACATAGAAAACTAACTTATGATTACCAAAGCGGAAAGGGGTAGGGAGGGACAAATTAGGAATTTGATATTAACAGATACCCACTACTATATTACTACAAGGACCTACTGTACAGCACAGGGAACCATATTCAGTGTCTTGTAATAACCTATAATGGAAAGAGTCTGAAAAAGATTCTATAACTGAATTACGTTGCTGTACACCTGAAACTAACACAATATAGTAAATCAACTATACTTCAATAACAATTCAAATCGAAAGAAATCAAACTAATTTGATTATATACAGAAAGAAAATCTGGAAGAAATCTGCAGGAACGGATTTTTTAAATTGTGGTGAAAGTCACATGACATAAAATTCACTGTTTTGCAGTATACAGCTCAGTGGTGTCTGGTGCCTTCAAAATGTTCTGCAGCCACCACCTCTATCCAGTTCCAAAACATTTCATCACCCCAGCGACCGCCCCACACCCTTCAGCAGTCAGGTTCCATTCCTCCCTCCCCTGGCAGCAGGCAATCTGCTTTCGGTCTCCAGGGAGTTGATTTATCTATTCTAGGTATTTCATATAAATGGAGTCATGCAATATGTGTTTTTTTGTGTCTGGCTTCTTTCACTTAGCAGGAGGTTTTCGAGGTTCACCCATGCTGTAGCGTGTATCAGTACTTTCCTTCTTTTTATGGGTGAATACCACTCCACTACATGGATATGCCATATTTTGTTAATCCGTTCATCCACTGATGGACCTTTGGATTATTTCCACCTTTTGGCTATTGTGAGTGGTGCTGCTATGAACATTCAGGTACAAGTACCTGAGTACTTGTGTTCAGTTCTTCTGGGTATATACCTAGGAGTGGAACTGCTGGGCATGTGGTCATTCTGTGTTTGCTTTGTTGAGGAATTGCCGAACAGCAGCTACACCATCTTACATTTCTACAAGCGATGTATGACTGTTCCAATTTCTCTGCATATTCATCAACACTTATAATTTTCCATTAAAAAAAGCCATTTTAGTGGATGTGAAGAAATATTGGGAATGGAATTTGAGGACGACTGACCAAGGAGTGCAGAGCATAATTTCAGGAAGGTCTGAATTAGTCCGTAAGGGAGGTGTGGCTGGGTATAGTTCTGGTGGGTGCTGGAAAACCAGCTCTCAAAACAACAGCAAAGGCTTCCCTGGTGGCGCAGTGGTTGAGAGTCCGCCTGCCGATGCAGGGGAGGGAGATCCCACATGCCGTGGAGCGGCTGGGCCCGTGAGCCATGGCCGCTGAGCCTGCGCATCCGGAGCCTGTGCTCCGCAACGGGAGAGGCCACAGCAGTGAGAGGCCCGCGTACCGCAAAAAAAAAAAAAAAGTACCAAGCTGTTTACTAGTGTCTAAACTATTTTGCATTCTCCTTAGCAGTGTATGAGAGTTCCAAATGCTCTGCATCTTTGCCAAAACTTGCTATTATCAGGATTTTTTTGTTTTCTTATTTTAGCCATTCTGATAGGAGTGTAATGGTATCTTATCGTGGTTTGGATTTACATTTCCCTAATTACTAATAATGTTGAGCATCTTTTCATGTGTTTATTTTTCATTCATATACCTTCTTTTGAAAATTATGTGTTCAGATCTTTTGTCTATAATTTTATCTGGTTGTTTTTCTCTTTACTGATTTGTAGGAGTTATTTATATATTCTAAAAACAAATTTTATACCAGACACATATTTTGCAAATATTTCCTCCACAGCTAAGGCATGTAGCTCTGTTTTCTGGATAAAGCAATTAAAAAAAATAATAAAGCAATTTAAAAAAAAAAGAAATGAGGCATTGTTAGAGATAGGACATGGTCTAAACGAAAGTATCCCCCTGGGCAAGGAGAAAGGCGGGGATGCTGGCACGCCATGCAGACCAAGGTAAGGGCAGGGCAGGCGGGGCCCCTGCATAGGCAAATGCCTCCATCATCCCAGACGTCCTGATGGGCTGTTTGTCTTCCCGAAATCCTGCCCCCCGCCTCAACCTTGGAGAATGTGGAGGGCTTGCCCAGCATAACCCTCCTGCGCTGGCTGCAGGGCACACACCACGTTCAAGTCACTTTATTCAGGAAGGTAAAATTTAACATAATTTTGGAAGATTTCCACCAAAATGATTGAACAAAGGAGAAGGGCCAGCTCAAAAAGCCTCTTGTACAGAAAAGCTCTGTCCATCTGGTCAGGGAGGGTTACTCCCTTCGAGGGAACAGACTCACGGTTGCGCACGAGGTGAGTGAGGGAGGCCAGAAGGGACGGCTTCCTTTCCAATGAAGAAAAAACTCTAACACATCCTATCATGGCTTCCAACTTGACTTTTACTTACTTTTTACCCACACAACTAAATTCTCCACAAAACATGGTATACATTTTTAGGTAAAAGGTTAACAAAAGCCTTTCTCCTTCTTGGACACATTTGACCTTGGGTTAACTTTTTATATGTTTCCATGGAATCTGGATAAGGGTGGATGCCAGATGTAACATTAGGCAAAACTGCTTGGGTATCAGAGACCTCTCCTTAATAACCTGTCCTGGGACTGGAGGTCAGTGAGTGAATGCACACAGCGGGCGGCAAGCCTGACCCCTGGGCCCAGTGCCCTGCATAACTGCCCTTCCATGGGCTGCATCACAGGAGGTCTGGGCCCCTGGAGAGATGTGAATCTCCTTCCTCAAACCAGAGCTGACACCTCAAGTGGGGCAAAGTGAGGAGCGCCCAGAGCCTGAGGGAACTGCTTTGCAGACGCTGCTGAGGAGCCCTGTGCCCTCCGGAAGTCTGAGTGTCTGGACAGAAGACACTCTGACATGGGCTGCAGATTTTACTGGAACTTTAGGTATTGGCTCTGGGTTTGTTTTTGTTCCATTATTGTTTTAGGTTGGAACCATGCCCTTGACCTGACACAGACCTAGCAAAGGTCGTGGCCTCTAGATGCAGCCCTCCTTGCTGTCCCTGAGCCCAGGGCATTTCACGTACATTTCAGGATCAGTTGAGTCATGGGGGGGTGGGATCACGATGTGTTGTTCCTCCTAGGTGGCAGTTTCCAAGGGGCGGGGTATGAAGTCTTTTCATCTTTGGACCTGGCCTCTAGTTGGCTGCTTGGTACACAGCAGGTGCTTAGTGAAGTGTGTGAAGGGATCTCTGTGAGGTGTGGACGTTAGGAAAGTTTCCATAAGTGACTCAGAACAGGAGCAGGAACCTGCACCCCAGGGAGTGTTTTCCTTTGCCGAGAAATTAGCTATGAGCAAGGGGCATAAACACATAGGAGTCAACAGGAAGACTGTACCCGAAATTTGTATAATAAAATTTTAACATTAAAATGAACTTTTAAACAGAATTTTCATAAAATTCTTCTTGTAGATCTCCTAATTCTATACAAAATACATTATAAGTCCCTAATGCCTCCTTAGATATTCTAAAGATGGTTAAAAGGTCTTGTGGAATGAACTGGATTCCTCCTTCACATAATTCTAGAGTTCTGATTCTATAGCGAGGCTGCAGTGGATGGCAGCGGTGATGTGAAGCAGAAGCAGAGGCCCCTCACAGAGGCGGGAGGCCTGTGTTCACTCTGGGCTCTGGCCCTTAGACGCCGGTCACTCAGACAGACCCACACCTCTCTGGACTACAGTCAGCTCTGCTTTAAAATAAATAAACTAATTAACTAACTAATTAATTATTTAATTAAAGGTGTCAGACTTATAATTTGCACTTTTAATTTTGATATTTGTTCTCTCCTTTAACACGAAGATTAACAAAGTAAGATCAAATGTGATGTCTAAGTGATATTGCAGTTTGGGGTACGTATGCTTTAAGAAGCCATGTAGAACTTTAGACTCATATACTGCATTTGGGGAAGGTTGTGTTACTTCCATTTTTTTAAAATATCAGGTAGAGAGTAATGAACTGTCTTTACTCTGAAGGCTGTTCAGGAAGGTAACAGAGTGAGCAGACTGCTCAAATCTCACCTCCAGTGGTTTCTCTTTTTTAAAATCAATCTAACAATTAACATCTAATCTCACATAATGCTGGCAAGATAAAAATAGTTATCATTATAGCAGTTGGAATAAGTCTTAAATAAATAAAAACTTAATAAAGAGTTAGAGGGCCTTCCCTGGTGGCGCAGTGGTTGAGAATCCGCCTGCCAATGCAGGGGACACGGGTTTGAGCCCTGGTCTGGGAAGATCCCACACGCCGGGGAGCAACTAAGCCCGTGCACCACAACTACTGAGCCTGTACTCTAGAGCCCGTGAGCCACAACTACTGAGCCCACGTGCCACAACTACTGAAGCCTGCGTGCCTAGAGCCCGTGCTCCACAACAAGAGAAGCCAACGCAATGAGAAGCCTGCGCACCGCAATGAAGAGTAGACCCCGCTCACCGCAACTAGAGAAAGCCCGGGCACAGCAATGAAGACCCAACGCAGCCAAAAATAAATAAATAAATCTGTGACTCTGTTTAAAAAAAAGAGAGATAAGCAAGATAAATTAAAATACTACAAAAAATACTGAAGTACTAATAGCCTTTTAATACTGTGCTTGAGGTGTACAAAACATTTTGCCAACTATGTCGAGTCTTAAGGATCAGGAGTAGGTTACTTAGTGAGTTCAACAGTGTTTCCCTTCTCTGTGGAATTGTTCAGGGATGGATCATCAGTTTTCACTTCTAGAATTAAAACAAACAAAACACGTTTACTACTCAGCGATTTATTAAAATGAGTTAACAATAAATGTTGGAATTAATAAGCTTCTTGAACATGGTCATATCTGCCATATGCTAGTCTTTCAGGTGTCCTTAAATTAGCTCTGGTTATTAGTAAGCCAAGGACAAGTGGGAAAAGAGGAAGGTAGATTAAAAGATAGTGAAAACAAATCATTGTAATTCTATTTATTAGGCATGAGAGGAGAACTGATTGATAGGTACACAGTTTCAAATGGCATTTTTCTATTCTGGAGATTACGGTAAGCATAGTCATGAAAAGTGTTACTGTGGGTCAGAATGAGCTCTGAGCACCATCTTGTCACCAGCGAAGGAACTGCGGAGGCTCTAGTTTAGAGGGAACCAAGGCTTCTATGTGAGGCCAGACTATTTTTGCTTCATATTTTTCTTATAGAGGAATCGTAATCCTATCTATTATGATATAGGAATAACTTCTGATGCAAGAATGTCTTTCCAGTTCTATAGAGATTTCAAAAGTCAGTGTATTTGTAGTAATTCTGAATCTGACTGTACTACTGGATGCTGGAAAATATTTTCAATATAAAAGGACTTTACTATCCTGCCTATTTTGTTTTAGCTACCAATGTCTGAGACAGTAAGAAAGACTGATATAACAGCAGTTCTGGGTAATCGTTTGTCTAAAGAGGCTGCATCACACCACAACATTTAGCTTTCTAAAGCTGTTATAAATAATTCACTTGATATCATACAATATGATATCTAACATACATCATGTTCTTATAAATTAATATTTATCAGAACTGCCTGCAAGGACCTACTGTACAGCACAGGGAACTATATTCAATATCTTGTAATAACCTATAATTGAAAAGAATCTGAAAAATAACATATATGTATAACAGAATCACTTTGCTGTACACCAGAAACTAACACAGCATTATAAATCAACAATACTTTAATTAAAAAAAATAGAACTGCCTGCCTCTTAATTAATTAATTTATTAAGCTGGGATGGGTCTCAGTTGCGGCACGTGGGATCTTCATTGCTGTGTGTGGGGTCTTTATTTATGGCATGTGGAATCTTTTAGTTGTGGCATGCGGGCTCTTAGTTGCGGCATGCACGTGGGATCTAGTTCCCTGACCAGGGATCGAACCCCGTCCCTCTGCATTGAGACTGCAGAGTCTTAACCACTGGACCAACAGAGAAGTCCCCTGCCTTTCTATTTTATTTATTTTAAGTGTATTTTTTTAAAGTCTTTATTGAATTTGTTACAGTATTGCTTCTGTATTATGTTTTGTTTTTTTGGTGGGGAGGCATGTGGGATCGTAGTTCCCCAACCAGTGATCAAACCCACACCCCCTGCACTGGAAGGCAGAGTCTTAACCACTGGACCACCAGGGAAGTCCCCTGCCTGATTTTTTAAATTGAAATATAGTCGATCTACAACATTATATTCACTTCAGGTGTATGACATAGTGATTCAATATTATTATACATTATACTCCATTTAAAGTTATTATAAAATAATGATTATATTCCCTGTGCTGTATGATATATCTCTGTTGCTTATTTATTTATTTTTTTAATTATTATTTTTTTTGCGGTACGCGGGCCTCTCACTGTTGTGGCCTCTCCTGTCGCGGAGCACAGGCTCTGGACGCGCAGGCTCAGCGGCCATGGCTCACGGGCCCAGCTGCTCCGCGGCATGTGGGATCCTCCTGGACCAAGGCACAAACCCGTGTCCCCTGCATTGGCAGGCGGACCCTCAAACACTGTGCCACCAGGGAAGCCCCTTAATTATTTTATACACAGTAGTTTGCTCCTCTGAATCCCCTACCCTTATCCTGCCCCTCCCCCCTGCCCTTTTCACATTGGTAACCACTAGTTGATTCTCTATATCTGTGAGTCTATTTCTGTTTTGTTATCTTCATTCGTTTGTTTTATTTTTTACATTCCACATATAAGTGGAAACATACAGTATTTGCCTTTCTCTGTCTGAATTATTTCACTGAGTATAATGCCCTCCAGGCCCATCCATGTTGTTGTAATTGGCAGAATTTTATTATTTTTTATGGCCCAGTAGTATTCCATTGTATACATGCACCACATCTTTATCTATTTGTCTGTTGATGGACACTTTGGTTGCTTCCATGTCTTGGCTATTGTAAATAGTGCTGCTATGAACACTGGGGTGCAGGTACGTTTTCCAGTTAACGTTTATATTTTCTTCTGATAAAGATCAAGCAGTGAAATCCATTGCTGGATCACATGTCAACTCTATTTTTAGTTTTTTAAGGAACCTCCATACTGTTCTCCATAGTGGCCGTAACAATTTACATTCCCACCAACAGTGTAGGAGGGTTCCCTTTTCTCCTCACCCTCTCCAGCATTTGTTATTTGTAGACTTTTCGATGATGGCCATTCTGACTGGTGTGAGTGATACCTTGTTGTGGTTTTGATTTGCAAAAACTGCTTGACTTTTGATGAGGAGTGCATTTCTCTATGTCCAGAGGCTTTCGTATGGGCCAGATTCCAAACTAAAATTTGGGTTTATAAAGGAGACAATTTTCTACTGGAGAGCACAGCTGGTGTGGTGCATGTGTGACCCACACTCTCTCTCCACAGGCCTGGGCGCCCTCCAGCCACCTTGGGTGTTTCAGCTCAAGGCAACCACATCCCTCTTTAAAAATTCCACCAAACAAAGAGAAGATGCTTTGGGCTATTATCTCAACGTGAGCTTTCTGACCACGCACACAACCACCTGCAGGCCAAGGAGAAGTGCTGTGCAGAGAGCATTCGGACATCAACGGCGAGCCACGTTGGGAACCCAGCTGAGAGTGGGGTCATCTCCTAGCTTGTCTGTTGGGTTGCATATTCTAAGGACCCAGACAGAAGGCTTAGTGGCCTGTCTCTCGTTTTGCCTGGGTTATGACTCTAAGCTTTCTGCAACATGGCTGAGATGTGCAATGCAAACTGCTCAGCTGGCCTGTCGGATGAAGGAACACACCTTGCAAATGTTATTGATGACTATGTTTATGAACATACCCTGACAGGAGAAAATGCACCTTTTTGTGGGAGATCTTGGAAAGACTGTGAAGAAACGCAGTCGGTGGCAGAACAAAGTGGCTCAGATAAAGCCATCCTACGTGGTAAAGTGCCACTCCACTCCAGCTGTACTTGAGATCTTGGCAGCTCTTGGATCTGGACTTGCTTTGTTCCAGTAAAACTGACATGGCTGCAGTGCAAGAATTGGGTGTATCTCCAGAAAACATAATTTACACAAGTACTTGCAAGCAAGCATCTCAAATAAAGTATGCAGCAAAAGTTGGAGTGAATATCATGACATGTGATGATGAAGTCCAGTTGAAGAAAACTGCACACCATCACCCAAATGCCAAGACTGTATTTCATTAGGTTCACTTGGTTCATCTGTCCTGGATCTGGGGGTGCTGGCAACATCCACACACCTCTACACTCTGCAGGCTCCACGTGTGCTGCTGCTGATGTAGAGCAGCTGGGCCATCTTCCTCCCCTTCCCTTAGGGCCTTACTACCTATGGCAGCAGAAGGTAATACTGGAGGTGAACACTGTAATGTGAAGTGTGACACTACCCTGAAGAGCAGTAGGCATGTTTTTGGAATGTGCTAAGGAACTTGATGTCTAAATCACTGGGGTTTAGGGGACTTCCCTGGTGGCCCAGTGGCTAAGACTCTGTGCTCCCAATGCAGGGGGCCCAGGTTCAATCCCTGGCCAGGGAACTAGATCCCACATGCCACAACTAAGAGTTTGCATGCTGCAACAGAAGATCCCGCAGGCCGCAACTAAGACCCCGCACAGCCAAATAAAAATAATAAATAAATAAAAATAAATGAGATAATATATGATTTAAAAAATGGGGTTAAGTTTCATGTTTCAAGGGTCTGCAAAGAATCTCAAGTATATGCCCATACTCTATCAGATGCCCAGCGTGTGTGACATGGCTGGAGAACTTGGCTCCACAATGAACATGTTAGACATTGGTGGGGACGTCACAGGAACAAACTTCAGCTGGAAGAGGTTGATCATGTTGCCAGCCCTTTGCTTGATGCCCACTTTCCTGAAGGATCTGGCGTTAGGATAACTTCAGGACCTGGAAGATACTGTGTGTCTTTTGCATTTACATTTGCTGTTAACATCATTGCAAGGAAAGCTGTTGAAAATGATACATTTTTCTCTGGAATAGAAAAACCAGAAGTGATGAACCAGCCTTCATGTATTATATGAATGATGTTGTTTATGGTTATGTTGCAAGTAAACTGTCTAAGGACTTAAATACCATCCCATTCACAAGAAATACAAGGAAGATATTTACAAGCAGCCCTTGCAGTCCATCCCGTGATGAGGTTGATCAAATGGTGGCAAACTCTCTTCTTGTATGTGGGAGATTGGCTTTTCTCTGATAACATGGGAGAAAATTCTTTCCATGAACCATCTGCTTTTAATGATTTTTCACAGGCCAGCCATTTATTACATGATGTTATTCAGTGATTGGCATGAGATGCAGGATGCTGGAATCACATCAGACACAACGATGAAAGATTCTTCTTTGTGCCTTCATTCGCTCGGCCGAGGCTACAAGACAGCTTCTCCACTGAAGTTTAAACAGGTGTTAACACTTCTTTAGATCTGAAGTCGCAGGGGAAGCTTGTCTGGTCTACGTTCCAGTGAGGAAAAAGTGTGAACAATCTTATTCTGTTAATTCTCTTGGAAACAAAAACTATTAGTAATAGGTATTTGGAACCAGATGAAATCAGCTTTCATCTATAATTCACTGGGGGTAATTGGGAGATTTAGGTAATGTATCCAGATTTAAACTTACCAGTTTGCCCTACCCCTTAAGCATTTAAAATAAAATATGCAACAAAATGGATGACTGAGTGGCAACGGAAGCCCATTGACTAGGTTCCCCATTAAACCATTTACATACAAGTAGTACACAGTTTTATATTAAGGGTTCATGTTAAAAAGTCTGTAAAGTTAATGTCTTTCACTCACATATATCAAATGTCAGTGGAAGAACAGTGTGACTTCAGTAGATACGTTTAGTGTATGTAGAATGTGTAAATTTAAGCTTTGAACTGTAGTTTAATAAATGTAAAACTGCATCATAGTATTTGTTGTATTTGACCTAATGTAACCTTTGTATGACTGCAATAAAATTTTGCATAGAGTAAAAAAAAATTACACTTCAGGTTTTCTGAGATTATGAATGTTTTTGTAGTCATTTTGAATCTGACCACACCAGAGTGAATATTGAGAAATCTATTTCTATTGCTAAAGTAGTCTTTTGTCCCTCACTAGTTTGCTGCCCATTTTCTGAAATAATAATAAGACTACTTATTTTCATAGTATTTCTGGACAATCCTTTGTCTATAATATCGTTGACAAACCAAAATATTTACTATAGAACCTCTAATACATTAAGCACTTGATATGAAATACTTACCAGAGCTGCCTGCCTTTTGATCAGGAGTTGGTGTGATGTCCAGTGACTTACAGGGATCGTAATTCTTTACGTCCACCAGTCTCCTTTCTTTGATAGATTCCCATATAAAATCTGGGTTTGCAATATAAATATGGTTCTTTTGGATAGACTTCAGTTGATACTGGCTCAGAACATTAGCATTGTCTAAGATTACATGTGTACACTAAGAAAAAATCAATTCATTATGCATTAGTTAAAAACAAAATTTAAATAAATTATTTGTACCTGTTTCTCACCCCATTTGTAATAACTTTTTTTCAGATTTCTAAAACTCTTATGAATGACAATTTCTAGTTATGTAAAAGTTTTAAAAGATCAACAGAGTATGGTTATGGATACACCATAATTGATTTACCATCTAACCACCTCTCCGTAAGAAGTAAAAATTGAAGTCCAAAGTCGTTAGACCCAGACCTGCAAATGCAGGGCCTGCCCCTGTAGGGTGCTCTCCCCTCTGTGGGTCATTGGCGGGGCTGGCCCAGCCTGCCCCATCCTGGACCATAGCCCTGGGGTTTGCCTACAGGGAGCCTGATTTGCTCTGTGAAGCACATTCAACTCCAGCTGGGTGCTGGGTGCTTCTCTGGTATTTAATAGTTTGCCTATGAATATCAGAAACAGAATGTCCCAGTTTACCTACATTTTAGGCAGAATTGTATATTCTTCCCTTACACAGCTTTGCTCACTTACCTGACTCACCATTTCTGTGGATGGATGAATAATTCATGCCTGTTCTCAGTTCATTTTCTGGGTAGAGAATGACAACATGGTCTCTCATTTTTAGAAACTCTCACATACTGTGAGTGCAATCTTTTTGGACATTATTTTCCAACGTACATAAACATCTGAAATGTGCACACCAGCTACTATAACAAAGGAAGCAGGTCCATACGTGACGGTGAAGAATGATCTCTCAGATAAATCGTGAAGTGGAAAAGCAAGTGCAGACCCTTCGTCTGCTGTGCTGCACCTGTGGCTGAAACACAGCTGTGTGCTTATGTGTGTTGTCTGCACAGAGAGCAGCTCCAGAACTGGTCCGGGCAGATCCTGGTCCGGGCAGATCCCACGTGCCGTGGAGCAACTAAGCCAGTGCACCACGACTACTGAGCCTGCGCTCTAGAGCCCGTGAGCCACAACTACTGAGCCCGTGTGCCACAACTACTGAAGCCCATGCGCCTAGAACCTGTGCTCCACAACAAGAGAAGCCACCGCAATGAGAAACCTGCACACCGCAACGAAGAGTAGCCTCTGCTCACCACAACTAGAGAAAGCCCGCGCAGAGCAATGAAGACCCAACGCGGCCAAAATAAAATAAATAAATAAATGTGTGTGTGTGTGTGTGTGTGTGTGTGTGTGTGTGTGTGTGTGTGTGTATAAAGAAACAATAAACTAATGAATGGTGAGACACCGGGTTTAATTCACAGTAGCTCTTTGTCGGTCTTTGAAGCTGGAGTCTGTTCTAGCAGCTTGTCCCCAGTAAGCTGGTGTTTCCTGAAGGGCAGTGGGTCCCACTGGTTTAAGGAGGGTCAGGAAGCAGGTGTCCCTCTCCACACGGCCTCTTAACCCTTGACCTCTGGGTTCCCCTGGCTGTAGTCCCACCCTAGGCCCTTGCTGGGCGGTAGTGCCCGTGTGAGGCCCTAAATGCCATCTGTGTGCAGACAGCCCCCGGTGTAGGGCAGAAGGTCCGCTGTGTCCCAGCATGTCCCCCACATGCAGAGCCCCCTCCTGGACAGCCACTGCCGGGGCTCCGTCCTGGGCTTCGGCCCTCGACTGCCCCTCCACCCCCAGGAGCCAGGCTCTGTCCCCATCCCTTTGGCCCCGGCCCTCCGCCCAGCAGCAGAGCCCTGTATCCCCTCTCTGCCCCTCATCTCTTCTCCACACTGAAGCATGAGCAAACTTTTTCTTATTTTGAAAATTATGTTTCAAATGAAATTCAAATTTCCTATCGTGGTTCAAGGCCTGGCCTCTCCCCAGCCTCATTCTAGCTGAGGTGGCTTTTTCTTCAGGTTGGCAAAACCTCAGGGCCTTCGCACAGTTGTTCCTTCTGCCCGGGACCCTTCCCCCTACCCCACCCACACTTGTGTATCCCACCCAGGATGCAGTATCTGCCCAACAAATTAACGAATGAGGGCTCCACATTTCTTTTTTCTTATGAGGTCTGGTTAAATGGAAGTCCCTTGACTTACCTCTGCCTTTCTTTCGCATTAATATTTATTAACTTCATAGGTATTGATTGTTTTTTACACTCAAATTGATTCAAAATTATCAGTGTGTAGATGGGAATGATGATAGATACTGTGAAAGATATTAGACTATGCTATGTAGGTTAATCTGTCTTGCTCTCAATGCCCAACATTTAAAAAACAAAAAATAAACAAACAAAACTCTGTGATGAATCTTTCACCGTTTTCAGAACAGTCTGTGTCATGTGCCTGGCCTGTGCTGGACAAGGCAGGCTGAAGCTAGCATGGCTGCTCAGACCCACCTCTGGATCCAGATTTGTCCTGGGTGAGTTCTTAAGTCCTCTGACCTGGTCTTTAAAAAATATTTTCTAATAGAAAAGTAGCTCATGTTCACCTCAGAAAAGACTGAAAATACAGAACTGTGTAACAATAACAAAATAATTTCAAAACTAGGGTTCTTGTTTTGCTTTTTCTTCCAGGCTTTTTTCTTTATGTATGTATTGTAATGGAATACAGGATTATCAAAATTGAAACCATACTATATTCATAATACCTATCTTGCATTTTATGTCAGCATTTTATCTTTAACATTGTATCATTAAGCATTCTTGGAAAACATTTCTTTTCACCAGTAAGATTTTTTTTTAACATCTTTATTGGAGTATAATTGCTTTACAATGGTGTGGTAGCTTCTGCTGTATAACAAAGCGAATCCGCTAGACGTATACATATATCCCCATATCCCCTCCCTCTTGCGTCTCCCTCCCACGCTCCCTATCCCACGCCTCTAGGTGGTCACAAAGCACCAAGCTGATCTCCTTGTGCTATGCGGCTGCTTCCCACTAGCTATCTATTTTACATTTGGTGGTGCATATATATCCATGCCACTCTCTCACTTCGTCCCAGCTTACCCTTTGCCCTCCCAGTGTCCTCAGGTCCATTCTCTACATCTGCGTCTTTATTCCTGTCCTGCCCCTAGGTTCTTCAGATCCATTTTCTTTTTTTTTTGATTCCATATATATGTGTTAGCATATGGTATTTGTTTTTCTCTTTCTGACTTACTTCACTCTGCATGACAGTCTCTAGGTCAATCCACCTCACTGCAAATAACTCAATTTCGTTTCTTTTTATGGCTGAGTAATATTCCATTGTATATATGTGCCACGTCTTCTTTATCCATTCACCTGTCGATGGACACTTAAGTTGCTTCCATGTCCTGGCTATTGTAGAGCTGCAATGAACATTGTGGTACATGACTCTTTGAATTGTGCTTTCCTCAGGGTATATGCCCAGTAGTGGGATTGCTGGGTCCTATGGTAGTTCTATTTTTAGTT
>NW_006791715.1:0-241 GCF_000442215.2 Lipotes vexillifer
GGGCCAAACACCCGTGAATACAATCTTCCTAATATTCTTAAGGAAGTGGGGTTACTGATGCCACTTAGTTCAACGAGGAGGCTGAAGACACATGATATGCTTAATCTACTTGTTCGATTTATGTTGAAGCTTGAACTCAAGTCCCTTCTTCTGATACGGCTTTTAGCATCCTATTCACGAGAACATCAATTTTCCATTTGTTCTGAGTCTGGGAAACTCTTTGGTGTTATTTTTCAGGTCT
>NW_006791716.1:0-212 GCF_000442215.2 Lipotes vexillifer
ACATTCATCCACTGAGAGACATTTGGGTAGTTGCCAGTTTTTGGCTATTATAAATAAAACTGCTGTGAACATTTATGTGTAAGTTTCTGTAGGATCTTAATTAAGTTTTTGTTTCTTTTGGATAAATGCTCAAGAGTACAATTACTGCATTGTAGGGTGAATCTACTTTTAGGATTAAAAGAGACTGTCAAGCTGTTTCTCAGAGTGGCTAA
>NW_006791717.1:0-403 GCF_000442215.2 Lipotes vexillifer
ATGACATTGATTTCATTGCTGACTGATATTCCATGGCGCGTAAGTGCCACAACTTGGCGATCCCCATTTTCCTTTCGTGGGTATTTAACTGGTACCGTGGACGAGGTTCCTGTAAAGAGGCAGCCCCAAACATTGGGGTGGTTCTGTCTTTTTGATTTCTGTTTCCCTAAGCCTAGTGCCCGAGGCTATGTACCTTGTTTTTTCGATGTTTCAGGAAATACCATACGTTTCTCCAGGGTGGCTGTTGGCAATCTACATCCCGCCAATCAGCATAACAACGCTCCCTGTTCTCCCTGGCCTGTCCTGCCTTTCTGGATTTCACACTTTCTTAAGATGGCCCTTTTGACCGGGGCGGATGTGAGAGTTCATTGTAGCGCAGATTTCCATTGCAAGCTTGCTTGGT
>NW_006791718.1:0-301 GCF_000442215.2 Lipotes vexillifer
TCCCTGCAGTTAAGTAGCAGAACTAGGATTTGAGTCTAAATCCTTGCATTTAAAATCCAAGAAAGACACAAGTTCAGAGCAGGGAGAGAAATTCCGTTCTGTTAGCAAATCAGGAAAGGCTTTCTGAAGGGAGCAGCAGTAGAAACAGGCCTGAAAGTGTGGAGCCAGGGGCAGGGGACCGCATGAGCAAAGGCAGAGCTGCTGGGAAATGGCAGCAGCAAGCAATGTCGTTTGGACGAAGGACAGGTTGTGCATGGAAGGATGGCCCAGACAGAAGGAGAGACTGGTGCATGGGAAGCCT
>NW_006791719.1:0-424 GCF_000442215.2 Lipotes vexillifer
GCATTTCTCTAATGATTAGTGATGTTGAGCATCCTTTCATGTGTTTGTCGGCAATCTGTATATATTTTGGAGAAACGTCTATTTAGGTCTTCTGCCCATTTTTGGATTGGTTGTTTGTATTTTTGATATGGAGCTGCATGAGCTGCTTGTATATTTTGGAGATTAAACCTTTGTCAGTTGCTTCATTTGAAAATATTTCTCCTATTCTGAAGGTTGTCTTTTCATCATGTTTATGTTTTCCTTTTCTGTGCAAAAGCTTTGAAGTTTCATTAGGTCCCAGTTATTCACTTTTGCTTTTATTTTCATTTGTCTAAGAGGTGGGTCAAAAAGGATCTTGCTTTGATTTATGTCATAGACTGGCATTGATGATGGCCATTCTGACTGGTGTGAGATGATATCTCATTGTAGTTTTGATTTGCATTTC
>NW_006791721.1:0-11452 GCF_000442215.2 Lipotes vexillifer
TAAGGGTTAGGGTTAGGCTGAGGGTTAGGGTTAGTGTTAGGGAACGGGGACGGCTTATGGTAGCTGTTAGGGTACGAAAACGGTTAAGGGTTAGCGTACATGTTAGGGCACGGGTAAGTGTTAGTACGGGTTAGGATTAGGGCATGGGTTAGGGTGAGGCTTCGGGTAAGGGTTAGGGTTAGTATCAGGGTTAGGGTTAGGCCTAGGGAACGGGGACGGTTTAGGGTACAGGTTAGGGTACGACAACGGTTTTGGGTTAGCGTACGTGTTAGGGCACGGGTTAGTGTAAGCGTACAGGTTAGGATTAGGGAACTGGTTAGCGTAAGGCTTCGGGTAACGGTTAGGGTTGCGGAACGGGGATGGTTTAGGGTACAGGTTAGGGTACAACAATGGTTTAGGGTTGGCGTACGTGTTAGGGCACTGGTTAGTGTTTATGTACGTGTTAGGATTAGGGCACGTGTTAGGGCAAGGCTTCGGGGAAGGTTTAGGGTTAGGGAAATGGTTAGGGTTAGGGTTAGGGAACGGGGACGCGTTAGGGTGCAGGTTAGGTTATGAATACGGTTGAGGGTTAGCGTACGTCTTAGGACACGGATTAGTGTGAGCGTACGGTTTACGATTAGGGCACGGGTTAGGTTCAGGCTTCGGGTAAGGGTTAGTGTTCGGGTTAGGATTAGGGTTAGGGTTATGGTTAGGGTTAGGGTTAGGGAACGGGGACGCGTTAGGGTGCAGGTTAGGTTATGAATACGGTTGAGGGTTAGCGTACGTCTTAGGGCACGGGTCAGTGTGAGCGTACGAGTTAGGATTAGGGCACGTGTTACGGTAAGGTTTCGGGTAAGGGTTAGGGTTAGGGTTAGGGAACGGGGACGGTTTAGGGTACATGTTAGAGTATGACAGTGGTTTAGGGTTAGCATACGTGTTAGGGCACAGGTTAGTGTAATCGTACCGGTTAGGATTATGGCACGGGTTAGGGTCAGGCTTCCGGTAAGGGTTAGGGTTAGGGTAATGGTTAGGGTTAGGTTTAGGGAACGGTGATGCTTTAGGGTACACGTTAGGGTATGACTACGGTTGAGGGTTAGCGTACGTCTTAGGGCACGGGTCAGTGTGAGCGTACGGGTTAGGATTAGGACACGTGTTACGGTAAGGTTTCGGGTAACGGTTAGGGTTAGGGTTAGGGAACGGGGACGGTTTAGGGTACATGTTAGAGTATGACAGCGGTTTAGGGTTAGCGTATGTATTAGGGCACAGGTTAGTGTAAGCGTACCGGTTAGGTTTATGGCACGGGTTAGGGTCAGGCTTCCGGTAAGGGTTAGGGTTAGGGTAATCGTTAGGGTTAGGGTTAGGGAACGGGGACGCTTTAGGGTACAGGTTAGAGTATGACAGAGGTTTAGGGTTAGCGTACGTGTTAGGGCACAGGTTAGTGTAAGCGTACCGGTTAGGTTTATGGCACGGGTTAGGGTCAGGCTTCCGGTAAGGGTTAGGGTTAGGGTAATCGTTAGGGTTAGGGTTAGGGAACGGGGACGCTTTAGGGTACAGGTTAGAGTATGGCAGAGGTTTAGGGTTAGCGTACGTGTTAGGGCACAGGTTAGTGTAAGCGTACCGGTTAGGTTTATGGCACGGGTTAGGGTCAGGCTTCCGGTAAGGGTTAGGGTTAGGGTAATCGTTAGGGTTAGGGTTAGGGAACGGGGACGCTTTAGGGTACAGGTTAGAGTATGGCAGAGGTTTAGGGTTAGCGTACGTGTTAGGGCACAGGTTAGTGTAAGCGTACCGGTTAGGTTTATGGCACGGGTTAGGGTCAGGCTTCCGGTAAGGGTTAGGGTTAGGGTAATCGTTAGGGTTAGGGTTAGGGAACGGGGACGCTTTAGGGTACAGGTTAGAGTATGGCAGAGGTTTAGGGTTAGCGTACGTGTTAGGGCACAGGTTAGTGTAAGCGTACCGGTTAGGTTTATGGCACGGGTTAGGGTCAGGCTTCCGGTAAGGGTTAGGGTTAGGGTAATCGTTAGGGTTAGGGTTAGGGAACGGGGACGCTTTAGGGTACAGGTTAGAGTATGGCAGAGGTTTAGGGTTAGCGTACGTGTTAGGGCACAGGTTAGTGTAAGCGTACCGGTTAGGTTTATGGCACGGGTTAGGGTCAGGCTTCCGGTAAGGGTTAGGGTTAGGGTAATCGTTAGGGTTAGGGTTAGGGAACGGGGACGCTTTAGGGTACAGGTTAGAGTATGGCAGAGGTTTAGGGTTAGCGTACGTGTTAGGGCACAGGTTAGTGTAAGCGTACCGGTTAGGTTTATGGCACGGGTTAGGGTCAGGCTTCCGGTAAGGGTTAGGGTTAGGGTAATCGTTAGGGTTAGGGTTAGGGAACGGGGACGCTTTAGGGTACAGGTTAGAGTATGGCAGAGGTTTAGGGTTAGCGTACGTGTTAGGGCACAGGTTAGTGTAAGCGTACCGGTTAGGTTTATGGCACGGGTTAGGGTCAGGCTTCCGGTAAGGGTTAGGGTTAGGGTAATCGTTAGGGTTAGGGTTAGGGAACGGGGACGCTTTAGGGTACAGGTTAGAGTATGGCAGAGGTTTAGGGTTAGCGTACGTGTTAGGGCACAGGTTAGTGTAAGCGTACCGGTTAGGTTTATGGCACGGGTTAGGGTCAGGCTTCCGGTAAGGGTTAGGGTTAGGGTAATCGTTAGGGTTAGGGTTAGGGAACGGGGACGCTTTAGGGTACAGGTTAGAGTATGGCAGAGGTTTAGGGTTAGCGTACGTGTTAGGGCACAGGTTAGTGTAAGCGTACCGGTTAGGTTTATGGCACGGGTTAGGGTCAGGCTTCCGGTAAGGGTTAGGGTTAGGGTAATCGTTAGGGTTAGGGTTAGGGAACGGGGACGCTTTAGGGTACAGGTTAGAGTATGGCAGAGGTTTAGGGTTAGCGTACGTGTTAGGGCACAGGTTAGTGTAAGCGTACCGGTTAGGTTTATGGCACGGGTTAGGGTCAGGCTTCCGGTAAGGGTTAGGGTTAGGGTAATCGTTAGGGTTAGGGTTAGGGAACGGGGACGCTTTAGGGTACAGGTTAGAGTATGGCAGAGGTTTAGGGTTAGCGTACGTGTTAGGGCACAGGTTAGTGTAAGCGTACCGGTTAGGTTTATGGCACGGGTTAGGGTCAGGCTTCCGGTAAGGGTTAGGGTTAGGGTAATCGTTAGGGTTAGGGTTAGGGAACGGGGACGCTTTAGGGTACAGGTTAGAGTATGGCAGAGGTTTAGGGTTAGCGTACGTGTTAGGGCACAGGTTAGTGTAAGCGTACCGGTTAGGTTTATGGCACGGGTTAGGGTCAGGCTTCCGGTAAGGGTTAGGGTTAGGGTAATCGTTAGGGTTAGGGTTAGGGAACGGGGACGCTTTAGGGTACAGGTTAGAGTATGGCAGAGGTTTAGGGTTAGCGTACGTGTTAGGGCACAGGTTAGTGTAAGCGTACCGGTTAGGTTTATGGCACGGGTTAGGGTCAGGCTTCCGGTAAGGGTTAGGGTTAGGGTAATCGTTAGGGTTAGGGTTAGGGAACGGGGACGGTTTAGGGTACAGGTTAGAGTATGGCAATGGTTTAGTGTTAGCGTACGTTTAGGGCACGGGTTAGTGATTAGCGTACGGTGTAGGTTTAGCGCACGTGTTAGGGTACGGCTTCGGGTAGGGTTAGGGTTAGGGTTAGGGTTAGGGAACGGGGACGGTGTAGGATACAGGTCAGGGTACGACAACGGTTCAGGGTGAGTGTACGAGTTAGGGCACGGGTTAGTGTTAGCGTACGGTTTAGGATTAGGGCACAGTTTAGGGTTAGGTTTAGGGTTAGGGTCAGGGTCAGGGTCAGGGTTAGGGTTTAGGGTTAGGGTTAGGGTTAGGGTTAGGGTGAGGGAATTGGGATGGTTTAGGGTACAGGTAAGGATACGTCAATGGTTGTAACTTAGTGTACGTGTTAGGGCACGTGTTAGTGTTAGCGTATGGGTTAGGATTAGGGCACGTGTTAAGGTAAGGCTTCGGGTAACGGTGCGGGTTAGGTTTGGGTTAGGGTTAGGGAACGGGGACGGCTTAGGGTAGAGGTTAGGGTACGAAAACGGTTAAGGGTTAGCGTACATGTTAGGGCACGGGTAAGTGTTGGAGTATGGGTTAGGATTAGGGTGTGGGTTAGGGTGAGGCTTCGGGTAAGGGTTAGGGTTAGGATCAGGGTTAGGGTTAGGCCTAGGGAACGGGGACGGTTTAGGGTACAGGTTATGGTACGACAACGGTTTCGGGTTAGCGTACGTGTTAGGGCACGGGTTAGTGTAAACGTACGGGTTAGCATTAGGGAACTGGATAGGGTAAGGCTTCGCGTAATGGTTAGGGTTGGGGAACGGGGACGGTTTAGGGTACAGGTTAGGGTACGACAATGGTTTAGGGTTGGCGTACGTGTTAGGTCACTGGTTAGTGTTAGCGTACGGGTTAGGATTAGGGCACGTGTTAGGGTAAAGCTTCGGGCAAGGGTTAGGTTTAGTACTAGGGTTTGGGTTAGGATTAGGGAACGGGGATGGTTTAGGTTACAAGTTAGGGTACGAAAACGGTTTACGGTTGGCGTACATGTTAGGGCACGGTTAGTGTGAGCGAACGGTGTATGTTTAGGGCAAGGGTTAGGGTTAGGCTTCGGATAAGTGTTAGGGTTAGGGAAATGATTAGGGTTAGGTTTAGGGAACGGGGACGCTTTAGTGTATAGTTCAGTGTACAACCACGGTTGAGGGTTAGCGTACGTCTTAGCACACGGATTAGTGTGAGCGTACGGGTTAGGATTAGGGCATGGCTTAGGGTCAGGCTTCAGGTAAGGGTTAGTGCTCGGGTTAGGATTAGGGTTAGGGTAAAGGTTAGTGTTAGGGTTAGGGAACGGGGACGCGTTAGGGTACAGGTTAGGGTATGACTACGGTTGAGGGTTAGCGTTCGTCTTAGGGCAGGGTTCAGTGTGAGCGTACGGGTTAGGATTAGGGCACGTGTTACGGTAAGGTTTCGGGTAAGGGTTAGGGTTAGGGTTAGGGAACGGGGACGGTTTAGGGTACATGTTAGAGTATGATAGTGGTTTAGGGTTAGCGTACGTCTTAGGGAACGGGTCAGTGTGAGCGTACGGGTTAGGATTAGGGCATGTGTTGCGGTACGGTTTCGGGTAAGGGTTAGGGTTAGGGTTAGGGTTAGGTTTAGGGAATGCGGACGGTTTAGGGTACAGGTTAGGGTACAAAAACAGTTGAAGGTTAGTGTAAGTGTTAGGGCACGGGTCAGTGTTAGCGTACCGTTTAGGATTAGGGCACAGTTTAGGGTTAGGGTTAGGGTCAGGGTCAGGGTCAGGTTCAGGTTTAGGGTTTAGGGTTAGGGTTAGCGTTAGGGTGAGGGAATTGGGATGGTTTAGGATACAGGTTAGGATACGTCAATGGTTGTAAGTTAGTGTACGTGTTAGGGCACGGGTCAGTGTGAGCGTACGGGTTAGGATTAGGGCACGAGTTAGGGTAAGGCTTCGGGGAACGGTGAGGGTTAGGGTTAGGGAACGGGGACGGTGTAGGGTACAGGTCAGGGTACGACAACGGTTCAGGGTTAGTGTACGTGTTAAGGCACGGGTTAGTGTACGCGTACAGGTTAGGATTAGGGCACGAGTTAGGGTAAGGCTTCGGGGAACGGTGAGGGTTAGGGTTAGGGAACGGGGACGGTGTAGGGTACAGGTCAGGGTACGACAACGGTTCAGGGTTAGTGTACGTGTTAAGGCACGGGTTAGTGTACGCGTACAGGTTAGGATTAGGGCACGAGTTAGGGTAAGGCTTCGGGGAACGGTGAGGGTTAGGGTTAGGGAACGGGGACGGTGTAGGGTACAGGTCAGGGTACGACAACGGTTCAGGGTTAGTGTACGTGTTAAGGCACGGGTTAGTGTACGCGTACAGGTTAGGATTAGGGCACGAGTTAGGGTAAGGCTTCGGGGAACGGTGAGGGTTAGGGTTAGGGAACGGGGACGGTGTAGGGTACAGGTCAGGGTACGACAACGGTTCAGGGTTAGTGTACGTGTTAAGGCACGGGTTAGTGTACGCGTACAGGTTAGGATTAGGGCACGAGTTAGGGTAAGGCTTCGGGGAACGGTGAGGGTTAGGGTTAGGGAACGGGGACGGTGTAGGGTACAGGTCAGGGTACGACAACGGTTCAGGGTTAGTGTACGTGTTAAGGCACGGGTTAGTGTACGCGTACAGGTTAGGATTAGGGCACGAGTTAGGGTAAGGCTTCGGGGAACGGTGAGGGTTAGGGTTAGGGAACGGGGACGGTGTAGGGTACAGGTCAGGGTACGACAACGGTTCAGGGTTAGTGTACGTGTTAAGGCACGGGTTAGTGTACGCGTACAGGTTAGGATTAGGGCACGAGTTAGGGTAAGGCTTCGGGGAACGGTGAGGGTTAGGGTTAGGGAACGGGGACGGTGTAGGGTACAGGTCAGGGTACGACAACGGTTCAGGGTTAGTGTACGTGTTAAGGCACGGGTTAGTGTACGCGTACAGGTTAGGATTAGGGCACGAGTTAGGGTAAGGCTTCGGGGAACGGTGAGGGTTAGGGTTAGGGAACGGGGACGGTGTAGGGTACAGGTCAGGGTACGACAACGGTTCAGGGTTAGTGTACGTGTTAAGGCACGGGTTAGTGTACGCGTACAGGTTAGGATTAGGGCACGAGTTAGGGTAAGGCTTCGGGGAACGGTGAGGGTTAGGGTTAGGGAACGGGGACGGTGTAGGGTACAGGTCAGGGTACGACAACGGTTCAGGGTTAGTGTACGTGTTAAGGCACGGGTTAGTGTACGCGTACAGGTTAGGATTAGGGCACGAGTTAGGGTAAGGCTTCGGGGAACGGTGAGGGTTAGGGTTAGGGAACGGGGACGGTGTAGGGTACAGGTCAGGGTACGACAACGGTTCAGGGTTAGTGTACGTGTTAAGGCACGGGTTAGTGTACGCGTACAGGTTAGGATTAGGGCACGAGTTAGGGTAAGGCTTCGGGGAACGGTGAGGGTTAGGGTTAGGGAACGGGGACGGTGTAGGGTACAGGTCAGGGTACGACAACGGTTCAGGGTTAGTGTACGTGTTAAGGCACGGGTTAGTGTACGCGTACAGGTTAGGATTAGGGCACGAGTTAGGGTAAGGCTTCGGGGAACGGTGAGGGTTAGGGTTAGGGAACGGGGACGGTGTAGGGTACAGGTCAGGGTACGACAACGGTTCAGGGTTAGTGTACGTGTTAAGGCACGGGTTAGTGTACGCGTACAGGTTAGGATTAGGGCACGAGTTAGGGTAAGGCTTCGGGGAACGGTGAGGGTTAGGGTTAGGGAACGGGGACGGTTTAGGGTACAGGTTAGAGTATGGCAACGGTTTAGTGTTAGCGTACGGTTTAGGATTAGGGCACAGTTTAGGGTCAGGGTTAGGGTTAGGGTCAGGGTCAGGGTCAGGGTCAGGGTTAGTGTTTAGGGTTAGGGTTTAGGGTTAGGGTTAGGGTTAGGGTTAGGTTTAGGGTGGGGTTAGGTTTAGGGTTAGGGTAGGGTTAGGGTTAGGGTAGGGTTAATGTTAGGGTTAGGGTTAGGGTAGGGTCAGGGTTATGGTTAGGGTTAGGGAATGGGGACGGTTTAGGGTACGGGTTAGGGTACGTCAACGGTTGAAAGTTAGTGTATGTGTTAAGGCATGGGTTAGTGTTAGCGTACGGGTTAGGATTAGGGCACGGGTTAGGGTAAGGCTTCGGGTAACGGTGAGGGTTAGGGTTAGGGTTAGGAAACGGGGAGGGTTTAGCGTACAGGTTAAGGTACGACTACGGTTTAGGGTTAGCGTACGTTTAGGGCACAGGTTATTGTTTAGCGTACGAGTTAGGATTAGGGCACGAGTTAGGGTAAGGCTTCGGGGAATGTTTAGGGTTAGGGTTAGGGTTAGGGAACGGGGACGGTTTAGGGTACAGGTTAGTGTGTGACAAAGGTTTAGTGTTAGCATGCGTGTTAGGGCAAGTGTTAGTGTAAGAGTGCGGGTTAGGATTAGGGCACGGGTTAGGGTTAGGCTTCGGATAAGTGTTAGGGTTAGGGTAATGGTTAGGGTTAGGGTTAGGGAACGGGGACACGTTAGGGTATAGGTTAGTGTACGACCACGGTTGAGGGTTAGCATACGTCTTAGGACAAGGATTAGTGTGAGCGTAAGTGTTAGGATTAGGGCATGTGTTAGGGTAAGGCTTCGGGTAAGGGTCAGTGTTTGGGTTAGGGTTAGGGATTGGGGACGGTTTAGGGTACGGGTTAGGGTACGTGAACGTTTGAAAGTTAGTGTATGTGTTAAGGCATGGGTTAGTGTTAGCGTACGGGTTAGGATTAGGGCACGGGTTAGGGTAAGGCTTCGGGTAACGGTGAGGGTTAGGGTTAGGGTTAGGAAACGGGGAGGGTTTAGTGTACAGGTTAAGGTACGACTACGGTTTAGTGTTAGCGTATGTGTTAGGGCACAGGTTATTGTTAGTGTACGAGTTAGGATTAGGGCACGATTTAGGGTAAGGCTTCGGGGAATGGTTAGGGTTCGGCTTAGGGAACGGGGACGGTTTAGGGTCCATGTTAGAGTATGACAGCGGTTTAGGGTTAGCGTACGTTTAGGGCACAGGTTATTGTTCAGCGTACGAGTTAGGATTAGGGCACGATTTAGGGTAAGGCTTCGGGGAATGCTTAGGGTTAGGGTTAGGGTTAGGGAACGGGGATGGTTTAGGGTCCATGTTAGAGTATGACAGCGGTTTAGGGTTAGCGTACGTTTAGGGCAAGGTTATTGTTTAGCGTACGAGTTAGGATTAGGGCACGAGTTAGGGTAAGGCTTCGGGGAATGCTTAGGGTTAGGGTTAGGGAACGGGGATGGTTTAGGGTACAGGTTAGTGTGTGACAAAGATTTAGTGTTAGCATACGTGTTAGGGCAAGTGTTAGTGTAAGAGTGCGGGTTAGCATTAGGGCACGGGTTAGGGTAAGGCTTCGGGTAAGGGTTAGGGTTAGGCTTAGGGTTAGGGTTAGGGTTAGGGAAAGGGGATGGTTTAGGTTACAGGATAGGGTTCGACAACGGTTTAGGGTTGGCGTACATGTTAGGGCATGGGTTAGTGTGAGCGAACGGCGTAGGTTTAGGGCACGGGTTAGGGTAAGGCTTCGGGTAAGGGTTAGGGTTAGGCTTAGGGTTAGGGTTAGGGTTAGGGAACGGGGACGCTTTAGGGTATAGGTTAGTGTACGACCACGGTTGAGGGTTAGCGTACGTCTTAGGGCACTGTTTAGTGTGAGCGTACGGGTTAGGATTAGGGCACGGGTTAGGGTAAGGCTTCGGGTAACAGTGAGTGTTAGGGTTAGGGTTAGGAAACGGGGAGGGTTTAGCGTACAGGTTAAGGTACGACTACGGTTTAGGGTTAGCGTATGTGTTAGGGCACAGGTTATTGTCAGTGTATGAGTTAGGATTAGGGCACGAGTTAGGGTAAGGCTTCGGGGAACGGTTAGGGTTAGGGTTACGGAACGGGGACGGTTTAGGGTACATGTTAAAGTATGACAGCGGTTTAGGGTTAGCGTACGTGTTAGGGCACAAGTTAGTGTAAGCGTACCGGTTAGGATTATGGCGCGGGATAGGGTCAGGCTTCCGGGAAGGGTTAGGGTTAGGGTAATGGTTAGGGTTACGGTTAGGGAATGGGGACGCTTTAGGGTACAGGTTATGGTATGACTACGGTTGAGGGTTAGCGTACGTCTTATGGAACGGTCAGTGTGAGCGTACGGGTTAGGATTAGGGCACGTGTTACGGTAAGGTTTCGGGTAAGGGTTAGGGTTAGGGTCAGGGAATGGGGACGGTTTAAGGTACATGTTAGAGTATGACAGCGGTTTAGGGTTAGCGTACATGTTAGGGCACAAGTTAGTGTAAGCGTACCGGTTAGGATTATGGCTCGTGTTAGGGTCAGGCTTCCGGTAAGGGTTAGGTTTAGGGTAATGGTTAGGGTTAGGTTTAGGGAACGGGGATGCTTTAGGGTACAGGTTAGGGTACGACAACGGTTGAAGGTTAGTATAAGTGTTATGGCTCGGGTGAGTGTTAGCGTACGGTTTAGGATTAGGGCACAGTTTAGGGTTAGGGTTAGGGTCAGGGTCAGGGTCAGGGGTAGGGCTTAGGCTTAGGGTTAGGGTTAGGGAGCGGGTATGGTTTAGCGTACAGGTTAGGGTACGACAACGGTTGAAGGTTAGTATAAGTGTTATGGCTCGGGTGAGTGTTAGCGTACGGTTTAGGATTAGGGCACAGTTTAGGGTTAGGGTTAGGGTTAGGGTCAGGGTCAGGGTCAGGGTTAGGGTTTAGGCTTAGGGTTAGGGTTAGGGTGAGGGAATTGGGACGGTTTAGGGTACAGGTTAGGATACGTCAACGGTTGTAAGTTAGTGTACATGTTAGGGAACGGGTTAGTGTTAGCGTATGGGTTAGGATTAGGGCACGGGTTAGGGTAAGGCTTTGGGTCACGGTGAGGGTTAGGGTTGGGTTAGGGTTAGGGAACGGGGACGGTTTAGGGTACAGGTTAGAGTATGACAGCGGTTTAGGGTTAGCGTACGTGTCTGGTCACAGGTTAGTGTAAGCGTACCTGTTAGGATTATGGCTCGGGTTATGGTCAGGCTTCTGGTAAGAGTTAGGGTTAGGGTAATGGTTAGGGTTAGGGTTAGGGAACGGGGATGCTTTAGGTTATAGGTTAGGGTATGACTACGGTTGAGGGTTAGCGTACGTCTTAGGGAAAGGTTCAGTGTGAGCGTACGGGTTTAATTAGGGCATGTCTTACAGTAAGGTTTCGGGTAAGGGTTAGGTTTAGGGTTAGCTTTAGGTTTAGGGAATGGGGACGGTTTAGGGTACAGGTTAGGGTACGACAACGGTTGAAGGTAAGTGTAAGTGTTAGGGCACGGGTTAGTGTTAGCGTACGGTTTAGGATTAGGGCACAGTTTAGGGTTAGGGTTAGGGTCAGGGTCAGGGTCAGGGTCAGGGTTAGGGTTTAGGGTTAGGGTTAGGTTAAGGGTGAGGGAATTGGGACGGTTCAGGGTACAGGTTAGGATATGTCAACGGTTGTAAGTTAGTGTACGTGTTAGGGCACGGGTTAGTGTTAGCGTATGGGTTAGGATTAGGGCACGGGTTAGGGTAATTCTTCGGGGAACAGTGAGGGTTAGGGTTGGGTTAGGGTCAGGGAACGGGGACGTTTTAGGGTACAGGTTAGAGTATGACAGAGGTTTAGGGTTAGCGTATGTGTTAGGGCATGGTTTAGTGTATGCGTACGGGTTAGGATTAGGGCACAGGATAGCGTAAGGGTTAGGGTTAGGGTTAGGGTTATGGAACGGGGACGGTTTAGGGTACAGGTTAGAGTATGGCAATGGTTTAGTGATAGCATACGTTTAGGGCACGGGTTCGTGTTTAGCGTACGGCGTAGGTTTAGGGCACGTGTTAGGGTACGGCTTCGGGTAGGGTTAGGG
>NW_006791722.1:0-533 GCF_000442215.2 Lipotes vexillifer
TGTTGAGTCCATTTCGTGGAGCAAGGAGTAGATCTTGTCTTTTACGTATTTGGCTTCTGGAACTGTGTCTGTGCTGCTTTCAATCTCTGCTTTTACGCAGCACCCCCACTCAGGTTTCCCCTTACGCAAATATAATTTTGTTTTCTAAATGAGAGACTCTCTTCTGTTTTGTAATTCCTTCCATGTGTAGAAAAGTTTACAATCCGTGTATTAGTGATACCGTATGATGTTTCTTTTTCCGTGTGACTGATTTCACTTCGAATCATCGTACCTAACTCCAATCACTAAGATGCTACGGGCCACATGACCTTGATTTCAATGCTGACTGATATTCCATGGCACGTAAGTTCCGCAACTTGACGATCCACTTTTTCCGTTCGTGGGTATTTAACTTGTACATTGGACGAGGTTCCTGTAAAGAGGGCAGCCCCAAACTTTGGGTTGGATCTGTCCTTTTGATTTCTGTTTCTCTAGGCCTAGTGCCCGAGGCTATATACCTTGTTTTTTCGATGTTTCAGGAAATACCATACGTT
>NW_006791723.1:0-399 GCF_000442215.2 Lipotes vexillifer
TGTACCACAATGTTCATTGCAGCTCTATTTACAATAGCCAGGACATGGAAGAAACCTAAGTGTTCATTGACAGATGAATGGATAAAGAAGATGTGGCACATATATACAGTGGAATATTACTCAACCATAGAAAGAAATGGAACTGAGTTATTTGTAGTGAGGTGGATGGACCTAGAGTCTCTCATACAGAGTGAAGTAAGTCAAAGAAAGAGAAAATCAAATACCATATGCTAACACATATATATGGAATCCAAAAAAAACCAAAAAAGATTCTGAAGAACCTAGGGGAAGGGCAGGAATAAAGACACAGACCTAGAGAATGGACTTGACACAGGAAGGGGGAAGGGTAAGATGGGACGAAGTGAGAGAGTGGCATGGACATATATACACTACCAAATG
>NW_006791724.1:0-563 GCF_000442215.2 Lipotes vexillifer
GTTATCGCTTCTAAATCCAGTGAACCAGGAAGAATGAGTACTTAGCTCACACCTGGCCACGCTTTACATCTTTTTAAGCTAACATTTATGGACCACTTACTATTTGTCAGGCACTGTGATGTACATTTTAGCTTCATACCTTGCTTAATCTTTAGAATGAGCCAGTGGGCTGTACTGTTATTCTCATCTGCACTTTACTGATGGGAAACTGGGGCTGAGAGAGGTGAGGAGACTTTCCCAGGTTTGGCCTGGCTCCTTCTGTTGCTCTACCTGGCCGTGGGCTTCCTGTGACCTGTTCTGTTTGGCAGCAGTGGACGTCTTGCTTATTCTGAGATCCCTCTGCCTCACGCTATTGGTAAATGAGTAACCCTAAGTCAGCTGAGCAGCCAAGGCAGGGATGGGTCTGTTCTAGGGAAGCATTTGCAGATGAGGCTGAAGTTCCAGAACTCCTTTGGTTTTGTGTTTGTGCATGTGTTCAAATGGGTCTATACCAATGTTTTTGTTTTTCTTTCACATAAAATGGAAAGGATTTGAGGACTGGACCCCCTACATAGGATATCATC
>NW_006791725.1:0-2268 GCF_000442215.2 Lipotes vexillifer
TTTTTTTTTTTTTTTTTTTTTTTTTTTTTTTGTGGTACGCGGGCCTCTCACTGCTGTGGTCTCTCCTGTTGCGGAGCACAGCCTCCGGATGCGCAGGCTCAGCGGCCATGGCTCACGCGCCCAGCCGCTCCGCGGCATATGGGATCATCCCGGACCGGGGCACGAGCCCGTGTTCCCTGCAGCGGCAGGTGGACTCTCAACCACTGTGCCATCAGGGAAGCCCTGGAATCACTTTACTTTTACCTTAAACATGATCTTTAGATTGTCATTTTGTGAGGGTTATTTTTCCATTAATTTCACATTTTTGGCCTTAAATGGTCTTATTTCACACTGTTCTTGGAAGGTACTTTGCTGTGCATAGAAATTTTAGCTGGCAGGGGTATTTTTCCCAGTAGTTTATGTCCTTCCATCATGTCTTTGACTGGCAGTCGCACATCAGGTCTGGGTAGAAGCCACATTTAGCTTTGTTTTGAGCTTCCTGATCTTAGAGGAACAAAATCTGGACCAGATGCGTAACATGACACATCACTCTGAGATTCTAAAATTTAGATGAGGTCAGAGACAGGACAGGGTTTTGGCTTGTCACATTAAGGAGTAAAGTGAGAGTGTGGAATGTAGAGGATAAATAATAAAAAGGATACCTGATGACCAAATTAAAGGATTGTGCTAGAAAATGGCTGGGTGGTCATCAATCCATTTGGGGACCATGTGAATGAGTTGTGGGTAATGGAATATGGGCAGAAGTGATTGTGAAGCTGTCATCATTATGTTTTCTCATTTCTGCTCCATCCTCGGAATGCCTCTTTGGACTTAATGCTTTCACTTCTCACAACCCCCAGAATTTACTGCCATCTTCTTGTGGACTCTAAGTTTGGGTGATGGGTTGACAGTCCCTTGATGAGAACAAGACTTGGTGACCCTGAGACCCTGAGTGTTAGACTTGGCTGTCTCATGACCATTCATTTGTGCCTGGCTGCTGTGAGGGCTGGAAGGGTGAGGTCCTGGTTCCTATGAATTGAAGATGAAAAATAACGTCATCTTAACCAACAAACTAGAAACCATGTCAACTTTACTCTTCACTTAGGCCTGCAGGCAATTACTCCTGGTGATGCTAAATTTTGAATCATGTGGCCTGTAAAGAAGTATCCCTTGGGCAATAGATTTACCTATATTATGAAACTCTGCTGCATGGACCATTAAAAAAAAAAAAAATTACGTGAGCCAAATGGTACAACACTGTATTATGTAAAAGTCTTAAACACTACTTAGGAGGCTTCTTGTTGAGCCAGAGAGTCAATATATTTCATGTTTTGACAAATATCACCAATGACTCTGCAAAAAAGTGTATCAGACTTATTCTCACAGCAGTGTATGCCAGATCCTTGTGAAGACATTGCCAATACTACTAATATAAAATAATAATAAAATGACAGCAAAAGCTCTTAAGTACTTTTTATGTTAGGCCTAGTGCTAAGCACTTTTTAGTTATCTCCCAGGAAGTAGATAGTTTTGTCTCATTCACTGGAATTTAAAGAGTCCAGTTCTTAACTGTTTTGGAGCATTAAAATCCCCTGGGGGGCTTAGGCACAGGTATGCGGGGCCCCACCCAAGAGTACATGATTCAGTATGTCTGAAGTGGGGTCTGAGGCCTTGTATTTGTAACAAATTCCCAGGTAATGCTGATGTGGTCTGTGGGTTGGAAACCACGGATTAGGGGAACACTTTAAATTACTAATAATCTTCATTTTTCATTGTAAATACTGGTTCAGAGAGGTGAAACGCTGGGGCAGGAGTACAGTGCGGACGGTCAAGGCATGGGTCACGTGTTACAGACCTTTAAGGGCGGGGCATTGCCTGAAGGGACAAGGAAATCTTTATGCCTTTAAGAAGAAATGAGGCCACGCCCCCTCTTTGGAACCTCAGGGTACAGTTTTCACAGAAAACAGGAAGTGAGCTCCCCAGTTCACCGGATGCAGTCAGAAACTACGTTACCCACAAGGCAGTGCCTCGAACGTCGGCGGCGGGCGCTGACTCAATGACTGACGGCGGAGGCCGGTGTTCCCTGCTGCAGCTTGGGCGGAGCTTCTGGCGTCGGGTCTTAGGACGTCGTTTGGAAGTGGCCGGTATGTTCTTACTGGCCTTTCTGGCTGGAGCACTGGGCATTGGCAGCTTCTCAGAAAAAGGTCTTCAAGACCGAGCAAAGGACCGCGAGGAGAATGGGACCCACCTCTACGCTTTTGTATGAGCTGTGACCCCCCCCCCCCCCCC
>NW_006791726.1:0-293 GCF_000442215.2 Lipotes vexillifer
GGGGCCCAACTCCCCAGGTTTAATGGATTCTTACTTCCGCTAAAACATTCATGGGAAACCCAGTGTATGGTCCACCGTGTGATCGGGAAAAGTTCCTAAAACGCATCTCAGTTTACGTGCCCTGGAACACGTGTTGGCCGTTCAAGACGCTTTCCTGACACTCCTCACACTTGCCAGAGTCAGTGCCTTCAACGCCCTGTTTGGCACACTTTGTGATTTCTGCGTAAGACGGACAGGAATAGGGAGAACCAACGAGAGACTAGCTGTAGGTGTTTGGACGAGCACATTGAACT
>NW_006791728.1:0-296 GCF_000442215.2 Lipotes vexillifer
ACTATTGATGAGAACAATTCAACAAAATTCAAATAAATATCTGCAGATGTCCTACAAGAAGAACAGAGTTAGATGCGACAGGGGGTAACTGGACTTCAGGATGAGTAAGACCCTATACTTGACCTCAATAAATTAACATGAAATGCAGTGGATGAATCATGTACAGAATGTCAGAATTCTAAACGGCCAAGCTAAGTACCAAAAGGAACATGTGGGGATTCTTAAGAAGGAAATAAGATTGGTTAGTTGATTACGAAAAGGCAGAAGGGAGTAGGTTCCCTTTGGCTGCTCTCTGA
>NW_006791729.1:0-5068 GCF_000442215.2 Lipotes vexillifer
CCATGAGTACTGTCACCATGGGCAATGTCACCATGTGCACAGCCACCATGAGAACTGTCACCCGTGCACTGTCAACAGAGATATTACCACCATGGGAAATGTCACCAGGGGCACTGTCACTGTGAGCACTGTCACCATGGGCACTATCTCCATAGGCACTCTCACTGTGGGCACTATGACTGAATTCACTATTACTATGGGTACTGTCACCATGGGACTGTCACCAAGGACACCCCGCCTTGTGCAATGTGAGTATGGCGATTACCAACGTGAGCACTGCAAAAATGCTCACGGCCATCATGGGCACCGTCAGCATGGGCACTGTCACCATGAGCACTCTCAACATAGTTTTTACCACAATGTGCGCTGTCAGAATGGTAACTGCCACCATATGCAGGGTCACCATGTGCACTCTCACCACGAGCAATGCCACCATGAACACTGTCACTCTGACAAATGGAACCATGAATCTTGTCACCCTGGGCACTGGGACCATGAGCACTGTCACCATGTGCACAATCACCATGGGTATTGAATCCATTGGCACTCTCACTGTGAGTAATGTCACCATGGGCACTGCCAACGTGCGCACTCTCACCATGAGCACCCTCACCAAAAACACTGTCACCATGGACACTATAACCTTGTACACTGTCACCATGGGCACTATCACCAATTTGCACTGCCATCATGTGAACCACCGCTATGGTGAATGTCACCATGGGCACTATCCCTTTGAGTACTGTTACCATGGGCACTGCCACCATGTGCACTGTCACCATCAGCAGTAGCACCTTATTTTCACCATGCGCACTGCCATCATGAGCACTGTCACCATGGGAAATGTCACCATGGGCACTGCCATCTTGGGCACTGTAACCATGGGCACTATCACCGTGAGAACTGCCACCGTGAGCAGTGTCACCATGAGCACTTCACCAGGAGGACTGCAACCATAAGCACGGTCACCAAGGCTACTGTCATCTGAGCACTGTCCCAATGATTACTGTCACCATGGGCCTTGTCAACATGACTACTGTCACCAAGGGCAATGTCACAGTGAGAAGTATCACTGTGAGCATTATGACCATGTGCACTATCACCAGGGGCATTATCACCATGGGCAATGTCACCACGCCACTGTCACCGTGATCACTGTCACCATGGACACTCTCTCCATAGGCACTGTCACTGTGGGTACTATGACTGAATTCATTATTACCAGGGGTACTGTCAACATGGGCACTGTTCACATGGGCACCCCGCCATGTGCAATGTCAACATGGGGATTACGATTATCATCGTGAGCAGTGTAAAAATGGTCACCACCATCATGAGCACTATCACCATGGGTGCTTTCACTGTGAGGATTTTCCACATGCTTTTGCCATAATGTGCACTGTTAGAATTGTAAATGACAACATATGCAGTGTCACCATGTGCACTGTCACCACGAGGAATGCCACCTTTGGCAATGCCACCATGAGCACTGTAATCATGGGAACTATCACCAAGGGCAGTGCCACCGTGGGCACTGTCACCATAGGCACTATTGCCGTGAGCACCATCACCATTATCACTGTCACCATGGGTACTGCCACCATGGATATTGCCACCATGAGCACTGTCACCATGAGCAATCGCAGCACGAGAACACCTACCATGTGTACTACCACCTTGAGCATTGTCTCTGTGAGTACTCTCACCATAGGCATTTTCTCCATAGGTACTGTCACCAAGGGCAATGTCACTCTGAATAATGTCACCACTTCTACAGTCGCCATTGGCACTGCAACAGTGGACACTGCCATCGTGGTCACTGTCACCATGTGTACTCTCACTGTGGGCACTGTCACAATGGGCACTGTCACCGTGGGCACTACTACTGTGAGCACTCTCAAGAAGAGTACTACTATGATGAGCACCATCACCATAAGCACTTTAACCATGGGTACTGTCAGCGTGAGCACTCTCAGCATAGGCAGTGAGCACTGTCAGTTTGAGCACTCTCAGCATAGGCAGTATCCCCATGGGCACTGTCACTATAAGCAATGTAACAGTGGGCACTATCACCATGGGCACTGCCACCATGAGCAATGTAAATGTAAGCACTGTCACCATGGGCACTGCCAAAATGAATACTGTCACCATGGAAACTATCACCATGGACACTGTTACCATCCTACTATCCCCATCTTGAACTGCCAGCATGTGAACTACCACCATGGGCACTGTTCATCATGGGCACTATCACAGTGAGCAATATCACCGTGAGCACTATCACTATGGGCACAGTCACCATGGGAAATGTCATCCAGGGCACTGTCACCATGGCTACTCTCACCATGGTCACTCTTACTATGGGCACTATCACTGTGAGAAATGTCACCATGTACACTGCCACCATGAGTACTGTCACCATGTGCACAGACACCATGAGAACTGTCAGCCTGTGCAGTGTCAACAGGGATATTAACACCATGGGAAATGTCACCAGGTGCACTGTCACTGTGAGCACTGTAACCACGGGCACTATCTCCATAAGCACTCTCACCGTGGGCACTATGACTGAATTCACTATTACCATGCGTACTGTCACCATGGGCCTGTCACCAAGGACACCCCACCATGTGTAATATGAACATGGCGATTACCAACGTGAGCACTGTAAAAATTGTCACGGCCATCATGGGCACCGTCAGCATGGGCGCTGTCACCATGAGCACTGTCACCGTGGGTATCACTTCCATTGGCACTGTCACCATGAGTCAGGTCACCATGGGTACTGCCAATGTGCGCCCTCTCACCATGAGCACCCTCACCAGAAAGACTCTCACAATGGGCCCTATCACCATGAGCACTGTCACCGTGGGTATCACTTCCATTGGCACTGTCACCATGAGTCAGGTCACCATGGGTACTGCCAATGTGCGCCCTCTCACCATGAGCACCCTCACCAGAAAGACTCTCACAATGGGCCCTATCACCATGAGCACTGTCACCGTGGGTATCACTTCCATTGGCACTGTCACCATGAGTCAGGTCACCATGGGTACTGCCAATGTGCGCCCTCTCACCATGAGCACCCTCACCAGAAAGACTCTCACAATGGGCCCTATCACCATGAGCACTGTCACCGTGGGTATCACTTCCATTGGCACTGTCACCATGAGTCAGGTCACCATGGGTACTGCCAATGTGCGCCCTCTCACCATGAGCACCCTCACCAGAAAGACTCTCACAATGGGCCCTATCACCATGAGCACTGTCACCGTGGGTATCACTTCCATTGGCACTGTCACCATGAGTCAGGTCACCATGGGTACTGCCAATGTGCGCCCTCTCACCATGAGCACCCTCACCAGAAAGACTCTCACAATGGGCCCTATCACCATGAGCACTGTCACCGTGGGTATCACTTCCATTGGCACTGTCACCATGAGTCAGGTCACCATGGGTACTGCCAATGTGCGCCCTCTCACCATGAGCACCCTCACCAGAAAGACTCTCACAATGGGCCCTATCACCATGAGCACTGTCACCGTGGGTATCACTTCCATTGGCACTGTCACCATGAGTCAGGTCACCATGGGTACTGCCAATGTGCGCCCTCTCACCATGAGCACCCTCACCAGAAAGACTCTCACAATGGGCCCTATCACCATGAGCACTGTCACCGTGGGTATCACTTCCATTGGCACTGTCACCATGAGTCAGGTCACCATGGGTACTGCCAATGTGCGCCCTCTCACCATGAGCACCCTCACCAGAAAGACTCTCACAATGGGCCCTATCACCATGAGCACTGTCACCGTGGGTATCACTTCCATTGGCACTGTCACCATGAGTCAGGTCACCATGGGTACTGCCAATGTGCGCCCTCTCACCATGAGCACCCTCACCAGAAAGACTCTCACAATGGGCCCTATCACCATGAGCACTGTCACCGTGGGTATCACTTCCATTGGCACTGTCACCATGAGTCAGGTCACCATGGGTACTGCCAATGTGCGCCCTCTCACCATGAGCACCCTCACCAGAAAGACTCTCACAATGGGCCCTATCACCATGAGCACTGTCACCGTGGGTATCACTTCCATTGGCACTGTCACCATGAGTCAGGTCACCATGGGTACTGCCAATGTGCGCACTCTCACCATGAGCACCCTCACCAGAAAGACTCTCACAATGGGCCCTATCACCATGAGCACTGTCACCATGGGCAGTATCACCATGGGCACTTCCACATTGAGCAATGTAATCGTTAACACTGTCACCATGGGCACTGCAATAATGTTCACTGTCACCATGGTCACTGTAACCATGTACACTGTCACCATGGTCACTGCCACCATGAACATTGTCACCATGTGTAACATAACCATGAGCACTACCACTATGAGCACTATCACCATATTATCACTATGTGCACTGTCACCATGGGAACTGTCACCCTCGGCACTGTGACCATGAGCATTGTCACCATGGGCACTATCAACATGGGTACTGCAACCATTGCTATTGTCACCATGAGTAATGTCACCATGGGCACCGTCACGCTGGTCACTGTCACCATGGGCTCTGTCTCCGTGGGAACTTCCAAAGTGCGCACTCTCACCATGACCACCCTCAACAAATGAACTGTCACCATGCGCACTATCACCGTGTGCACTGTAAACATTATCACTGTCAACATGGGTACTGCCACCATGGATATTGCCACCATGAGCAATGTTACCATGAGCACTGTCACCATGAGCCATGCCAGCATGAGCACTCCTACCCTGGGTACTACCACCTTGAGCACTGTCTCCATGAACTCTGAATAATGTCACCATTTCTATATTCACCTTTGGCACTGCATCCATGGACACTGCCATCTTGGTCACTGTCACCATGGGCACTCTCACTGTGCACACAGTCCCCATAGGCAACAACTGCATGAGCACTGTCACTATGGGCACTGTCACCATGAGATCTTTCACGAGGGTCACTACCACAGTGCACACTGTCACCATGGTATATGTCACCACTGGCATGGTCACCATGGGGAATGTCACCATGAACA
>NW_006791730.1:0-495 GCF_000442215.2 Lipotes vexillifer
ATCTCTGGGCTTTCTATCCTGTTCCATTGATCTATCTTTCTGTTTTTGTGCCAGTACCATACCAGTTTTGATTACTGTAGCTTTGTAGTATAGTCTGAAGTCAGGGAGCCTGATTTCTCCAGCTCCATTTTTCGTTCTCAAGATTTCTTTGGCTATTCGGGATCTTTTGTGTTTCCATACTAATTGTGAAATTTTTTGTTCTACTTCTGTGAAAAATGCCAGTGGTAGTTTGATAGGGATTGCATTCAATCTGTAGATTGCTTTGGGTAGTAGAGTCATTTTCACAATGTTGATTCTTCCAATCCAAGAACATGGTATACCTCTCCATCTATTTGAATCATCTTTAATTTCTTTCATCAGTGTCTTATAATTTTCTTCATACAGGTCTTTTGTCTCCTTAGGTAGGTTTATTCCTAGATATTATATTCTTTGTGTTGCAATGGTAAATAGGAGTGTTTTCTTGATTTCACTTTCAGATTTTTCATCACTAGTATA
>NW_006791731.1:0-23943 GCF_000442215.2 Lipotes vexillifer
GGAGGAGAGAGGATTGTCCTGTGGGCCTGGAGGTCCATGGGCCACAGAACCTGGCTCCCACCCCGACCCTGTTCTGGGCTAGAAGGAGCCCAGAGGAAGGAGGCCCCTTGAGTGTGGCCACTCTCCAGTGGAGGTACAGCAGTGGTCGTGCCCGCTCAGTGTTGATGGGCAGAGCCAGGAACCTCAGGGAGCAGCAGAGGGCCGAGACCAGGGCAAACAGACAGGAGTCTCTGCCTGGGCCTAGACCCTCTGGGACATGGCGCTCTGTGCATCTCCTGACCCTCCCCAGCTCACCAAGCCCATCCACTTCCACCCACCACGAGGCCTCACCTGGTCTCTTCACTGCCAGAACCTGGAGTTGGCCAGCACACCCGGGAGGAACTCCAAAGGCTACCCCGTCACGGCCCTGGCTGCCCACCCTGGCCCCAGGTGTCAGTGTGGACACAGCTCTCCTTCTTGGGGACAAAGCTACAGCCTTTCATGCAGGGCCTCCAGGCAGGCTCGACTCACATGCCGGGCAGGGGAGGACCAAGGAAGACACTAGAGGCGTCTGAATATGGCCTGGAGGAGCCACTTAACTCCCAGAGGCTGTGCTGAGCCAGGGAAGAGATGCAAACCCAGAATCGGAGCACACAGACAGACAGCATGGACAGAATCAGAAAGATGAAAGCTCTGGTGGGAAGCCTGCTCAGAGAGGGAGACAGCAGTCAGGCCCCAGACACATGCTGGCTGAGTTTTGGGAGCACTGAGGGCTGCAGGAGGGCTCTTGAGCGGGCGGAGCGCTGGAGGGAAGGAAGGTGCTTACTCACCAAGGGGGTGATGGAGGATGCAGGGGCAGGTGGGAGCAGGCTTGGGGATGGGGCCATGTGGCCTGCTCGCCCACCCAGGGGGGAGGCCTGGCAGTGTCCTCAGTTTACCCCCCCTCCTTGCAGCTCAGCCCGCTGGGCCCCCAGCAGCAGTGTGGGAGGGACATGGGACCATCCAGGCCCCAGAGGCTGTTCTCACCCCCACAGGGCCCTCTGGAGCCCCAGGAATTAAGGCAGGATGCCTCTCTCCAGCACCCTTCCTTCTTAAGGCTCCATGAACCCACGAAGCCCTAGAGACAACGCTCCCTCCCCAGCCCGGGAAGTTCTGCACATTGGGGGCTGGGGGCGGGCTCCTCAGGTGCACCCTGCAGAGGCCTTGCAGGCCGCTGCTCCCCCAGGGTCAGACCCTCAGGGCTAGACAACTCCACCCACGTCAGGGGCTTAGGGGACAGAGGAGCAGAGTGTGGTCCTGAGCTCAGAACAAAAACAGGCTCTGTCAAAAAAGCTGGTCTGTCCCCTCCTTTCTGGGAAAG
This sequence comes from Lipotes vexillifer, assembly GCF_000442215.2. NCBI lineage: Eukaryota > Metazoa > Chordata > Mammalia > Artiodactyla > Lipotidae > Lipotes > Lipotes vexillifer. The sequence continues at coordinate 1,340 of NW_006791731.1, forward strand.
AGAAGGGAAGGAGAGAAGAGGCAGCTGGTGGGCTCCAGCGCCGTGTTCCCGGGCCTCCCCGGGGGCTCTCAGAAAGGCAGCCCTGGGGGACAAGGGGCCAGTGCAGGGACAGCTCGTGGTGCCTGCTTCCCTCTGTTTGGGAAGGAAGCAGAGATGGTCGGGGCAGAGAAGAGAAAGAAACAGTGAGACAGCTCAGCAGCAGACAAACAGATGGACAAGCCCCAGAAGAGACACGGGAGCCCGGCCGCAGCACAGACAGCCTGCGGGGTGTGGGCGTGGGGTCTACCTTGTATGCAACTCGAGCAGGGCATTTCTTCCCCAGCCCCAGGGGCGGGGACATGTGTTTCAGCATCTCAAACATATCATTGTAACTGATGCGCCCACTGGAGGCCCGGCCCACAGGACAGAGGCAGAGTGGGGTCCACGGGAGGGGCGCAGCAGGAGGGAAGGGGGAGGAAGCAGACAAGAAAACAGAGCCAGTTAACCAGCGTCGGATTAAACGACAAAACAGGTAAAATGAGGGATTTCTCTGCTGGGCTTGATCCCCTCCTTGCCCCCAGCCTCACCTCTGCACTCTGGTCACACGCAGGGAGCAGGCAGGGGGACATCTGAGCTAATGAACATGGAGGGAATGACAGGCTGCATCGGGGCGGCTTTGGGTTGTCAACTCTGATTTTACACTTTCAGAAGCCACGGGTAATGCCCAATTGGAAAAGAGCTGTTCCACCATGTACCAGGGCGGCTGGTAGACTTAAGTGACCAGCAAGGCCGGCTGGAGATCCACAGCACAGACATCAGCTTGCCTGGTGAGCACAGTCACGCTCAGTTTGCTTCCAAGTGAGCCGAGAGGCTTAAAAAGTGGAGAAAAGTCTAAAGCAGGCCAGAAAACTAGAGCGAGAGCCACGCTGTTCTGCAGGGAGCCCCGAGGCTCTAGAGACGAAGTCCACGGGGCCAAGGCCAGCTCCAGCCCCAGAGACACCTGAGGCCGGCCTGGGGCAGGGCTGCTGCTGGGTCAGGGCTGGGTGGGAAACGGGAGACTGCAGAGGGGGCACAGGGGGCAGCTGGGGTGAGATGTGGCTTGGTGCCACTCTTGTACCCTCCTGACAGCATGCCAGGAAGGGCTGGGACCAACATAAGGAATAAGGCTCCAGGCTCAGGGAGGTGTCCAGGGGTTGTTGACTGTGTCTCCTCCGAGGCAGACGGGCCACCAGTCCTGAAGCCTCACCTCCACCCCTGGGATGGCTGCCTACGGGACCTGCTTGGGCTCCCAGAGACACAGGCGGGTTCAGGCCACCGAAGAGAGAAGGGGGACAGCCTTCTCCTGGCAGGTGGATCCACCCCAGGGTCTGGCCCTCCTCCCAGGGCTCCTGGGCTCAGCTGAGTGGCTCCATCCAGAGGTGAAGCAGGACCTGTCTTTGGGCCCCCACTGCCTCTGCCCTGTCCTCCGCCCCGGAACCAGAAAGCCCTGGGTTGTTGGACTCTCCTGACCAGAGGGGCAGCTGCTCCTGGTCTACCTGCGCCCACACCCCCCTCCTCGGGGGCCCTTGGCCTCTGGACTGTCTGACCTTCAGTCCACCTTCAAGAGCCCGGAGGCAAATCCGGGTGAGACGCCTGCTTCCTTGGCACAGGTGGGACCCGGTCCCCATCCTCACGGCCCGGCCAGAAAGCTCTGTGTGCACCGTCTCACGAGGCTGCCTGTCCCCAGCCAGCTGGAGGGGTCGGGAGTCAGATGGGGAACCGAAGTGTCCAGGAGGTTGGAGTGTGGGCAGGACGGGGCAGGAGGGGCGAGAGGTGAGGTGTCATCATTCCCAAACCAGGCAGGGAGTGTGTGCTGTGTTTGCATTTCGGGCAGGGGAGAGTATGTCAGTTGGAGGCTCTGGAGTAGCACACCTGGCAGGCCAACCTACGAGGGCAGTTCTTCCCTAAGCCAACGGGTGGCGCAAGACAACGCAACAAACTGTACATATCCTTATAATGAATCCGGCAACTGGAAAGGAAACGTCACAGGTCATGGCAACCGAGGCACGAGGAGCCCGTCCCGCCCGCCCAGCCTTGCGCAGTCTGGAGGTGGAGTCGGGGCAGGCTGGACAGGGGGTTCCCGGCTGGGGCCTGGACCGGAGAGCCCCAGGAGGCGCGGCGGCCCGCAGACAGTTTCCAGAGCCCACTGCAGCTGGGAGGCGTTCCCTACAGAACAGCCTCGGGCCCTGTGTGTCCACCCTGCACACAGCACGACAGTTGGTCCGTCGACCCCTGGGCCTTGTTCACGGCTGTCTGGCCGCCCCTCCCCCTCACTCCCTGAGTGCCTGAGCCCCCAGGGCCCCCTTGGCCGAGCCTTCTCTGCACGCCTGGCTCTCCTGACTATCCCTGCCTCTCTGAGCACACCATGTCCTTCCCTGGGGTCTGTGGGTCTGGCTAAGGGTCCCCCTTGTCCCCGGGTGGGCACCCCAGCCCATGCTGAGGCTTGCCTTTCCTGCAGGATGGCCCCCTCAGTCTCACCAACTCCAAACTGTGTTGCGTTTACTTCTGGGAAAGAGGGAGGGAAGAGGAAGCCCCATTCCGGCCTCACGCAAGGTGCTTGCTAACCTTGTGGACCCAAGGGACCAGCACAAAGAGGCTGGAAGCCTGGGGGAGGCACAGCCCCTACCGTCACTCCTGTTCCTCGGCCCATCTTCTCTCTTCTGCCATCAAACCCCTCAGCCGCCACCAGAGGAAAAGTGGGGGCCTGATCCTGTCACGCTGGTTCCAAAGCTGTTCTCTCTCTCTATAAAACGAAGTCAAAGCTAGCTGTTTGGCCACCTTGCAGCCCCTCTGCGATGCGCCCTCCCCGCGAGCCAGGCACCCAGCCCCTTCCCGTGCCCCCACCCCCACCCTCCTCTAGAGCAAGCTCCGTCCACCCCGCTCCTTCAGTTCAGCTCAGCTGCCACCTCCGCTGACCCACCAGCCAGAGGTAAGTTCTCCCTCCGCAGACACGCCTGGCCTGCAGCTCCTCTGCCCCACGCCCGGCTGGGCCGAGCAGAGCTGAGAGCACACGCCTGCTTCCCTGTGGGCCCCAGGCCGTAGCACATGGCACAGGCTCAGCGACGTTTACTGGACAGATGGGTGACCATGAGGGTGAGCAGACAGATCGCTCACGGTAGCAGGTAGCGACCCTCCTGCTGAGTCTCCACACTTCACCACGAAGCGCTGAGGCAACAGCAAAAGGGAGGGTGGGGGAAGGCGGCGCCAGGAAGCAACAACTCCACGCCTTCCTCATCCCCCCACGGCATGCATGTGTACACACACATGTGCATGTACACGCCCAAGCACACCTGCATTCACACACACGTACACACACACATGCAAAGATGCACTGCAGTCACATGCACACAATCACACGTGCTGCTGCACATGCAAAAACACATGCATACACACATATGTGTCTGCTTGCACGTAAACACACTCACATGCACTCGGGTGTACACAGACCTGTGCACAGACAGCACACACATGCACATGCTTGTGCACACTCACGTAATACACACACAGACACACAAAAGCTCAGGAAATTTCATAAAGTTTGTTTTTGTTTCAGCCTCCCCAAGAATGAGGAGACAGCAGATGGTCCCTGGGAAATAAAGATGGTCACGGCCCTGCGTCCGTCACAGAGGCTAGTTGAAGGCTCAAGCACACTCTGCCCTGCCCAGTCGTGGGGTTCAGACCCAGCCTGCTCAGCTGCCTCAGCCGACCCTCCCACTGCCCCAGCCACTCGTGGGAGAAGCAAGTCTGAGCGTCAGTTGCAGGTCATGCCTGTGCTACTTTCGGACTGGGGGTCTTGTGTTATCTTGCATGGTATCTTGCTCTGGGCTGAGGCTTACATTCTACTATCTACTCTTCCATAAGCACTTCATATTCCTGAATGCCTATGCCTTCCAGAGGCCCCAGTTCTAGAACCCTGGATTTGGGAAACAGCCATTTCTGTGCACAATCACAAAGCTGCAGTCTGACCCAAGTCCACTTCTTGTATGTCTTAATTCTGCTCCACCTGGGGCTGATTGGGGAGGTGTTTGGTCTACAGTCCATAAAGATCTGGGAGACATGATCCCCCTTTCGCAGGCCTGCACTGACTTGCCTTTGCCTGTTAGTCCAAGGCATGCTCTATACAACATCTCTGTTTTTCTCCTCTAGAAAAATATATGCCCAGAAGCAGCAGCATCTCTTCAGACCACAGTCAGGATGACCCTCCTGGAATGAGCCTCAGTCCTGCCTCACTGGACTCTCTCCCGCCCTCTGCCTGACAAGGACCAGGCCTTGGGTGTGGTCAGTCTCCCCTCCAGTCTGACTGGGCCGACCAGAGAACCCAGGAACACCCCTGAGCCTGTGGACTCAAGCACGTGCTGTGGGCAAATGTGCTGATGCATCCAACAAATGATGGGACTCTCCAAGACCATGAGAATCACATACAGCACGAGCCATAAATACCAGCCAGGCTTGCTCTACACTGTGTGAAAACTGTCCATTTTCCACTACTTTTCACTACACTGGGACACACTCAGAGATGCTCTGGGCCTGGAAGAGCCCCAGGGCCCTGGCGCTGCCCAGACCGGAAAGGGCCTCACAGAACGCCTCCTGGATCTTCACTGTGATGGGATGGGGGATCCGGGGAGACCACGTAAGAGGTGGGTACGGGAGCCCAGCCAAGCTCCCAGGCTTTGGGGCTGGAGGGTCAGGAGGCTCCAGAGTACTCCCCTTGCTGACTTGGATGCAGAGTCCCAGGTGCTCTGTGGGCAGCAGGATCCTCCCATGAGGACGCTGACCCTCTCCTCCAGGTCTCTGCCACAAAAAGGGTGACCAAACACAGAGCTGCGCCACAGGGACGCGGGCAGGCCAGGGAGCCTGAGGGAGAGGAGGCGGGAAGCGGCGGCACCCCAGTTCCAAGGGAGGCCCCGCCCTGGGGCACAGTTCACTCCCGGGCTCAACGTGAGTGACGCGCTGAGCAGGCCTGAGCCTTACTGACGGCCAGACCTCTCGGGCCCTCTGCATCCTGTGTTTTGCTGCAGAGAGGACACACTCAGTAACTCCTCAAGCCACGGATCTAGAGGGCGAATGAATGAATGAGCAAGGGAATGAGTGAGCGATGAAGGAACAGACAAATGGGCAGATGGTGGATCCGTGCTGCCGTGCTGACCCCGAGGACGAAATGTCACAGGTGTGCAAGCATCTCCCACGAAACACAGTCTCCACCGCCTCCTGACCCCAAGCCACTCCATTCAGGACACCTTTGCTCCGCACCCTAAACTATAACCTAACCCTAACAAGAAGCCTATCCCTAACCCTAACCCATACCCTAAACCTAACCCATAGCCGTACACTAAACTGTACCCTAACCCTAACCTGTACCCTAACCCTAACGCTAACCCTAACCCTAACCCTAATCCTAACCCATACCCTAACCCATACCCTAAACCTAACCCATAGCCATACCCTAAACTGTACCCTAACCCTAACCTGTACCCTAACCCTAACGCTAACCCTAACCCTAACCCTAACCCTAGCCATACCCTAACCTGTACCCTAAACAGTACCCTAACCCATACCCTAACCCGTACCCTAATCCTAACCCTAACCCTAACCCTAACCCGTACCCGTACCCGTACCCTAATCCTAACCCATAACCTAACCCTAACCCGTACCCTAACCCATACCCTAACCCTAACCTGTACCTTAACCCATACCCTAACCCTAACCTGTAGCCATACCCTAACCTGTACCCTAAACCGTACCCTAACCCATACCCTAACCCGTACCCTAACCCATACCCTAACCCTAAACCGTACCCTAACCCTAACCTGTACCCTAACCCATACTCTAATCCTAACCTGTACCCTAACACTAACCCTAACCCTAACCCTAACCCTAACCCTAATTCTAACCCGTACCCTAACACTAACCCATACCCTAACCCATACCCTAACCCTAACACGTAGCCATACCCTAAACTGTACCCTAACCCTAAACCGTGCCCTAACCCGCACCCTAACCCTAAACCGTACCCTAACCCATACACTAATCCTAACCCATACCCTAACACTAACCCATACCCTAACCCGTACCCTAACCCTAACCCTAACTCTAACCCTAACCCATACCCTAAACAGTACCCTAATCCTAACCCTAACCCTAACCCTAACCCATACCCTAAACAGTACCCTAATCCTAACCCTAACCCTAACCCATTGCCATACCCTAACCTGTACCCTAAATCATATCCGTACCCTAACCCTAACCCGTACCCTAATCCTAACCCATACCCTAACACTAACCCATACCCTAACTGGTATCCCAACCCTAACCCATAGCCATACCTAACCTGTACCCTAAACAGTACCCTAACCCTAACCCTAACTTGTACCCTAACATTAACCCGTACCCTAACCCATACCCTAACCATAACCCTAACCCTAAACCTAGCCCTAACCTGTACCCTAATACTAACCTGTACCGTAACCCTAACCCATACCCTAAACCCTAATCCTTACCCATAACTAATTTTTTCATTTGTATTTTAAAAAAATATTTTTCTGGGGTTAAAACAAACTAGCAAAAAAACAAAATAAAACAGAAAGTAACCTGAGTGTCCCTCAAAAGCTAAGTCTGAAATACTTGGTACTTCTGTTCTATGGACTGTTATGTAGCCTATAAAAAGTGTGAGAGCTAAATCTGTTTTTCTACAGTGAGAAACATGATGTTCCAGATGTAAGGAACACCTGGATAAAATGAGAAAGCTACACATTATGCTGGTCGTTTCAGGGAGTGGGAAAAGGTGGTGAGTGGTAAAATACTATCTTTTCCTTTAATCTTTTTAAATTTCACTTGTTACAAAGAACTTGAATTATAATTGCACTTTTAAAAAGTAACAATGGAAATGTAAAAGAAAAAATATATATTGTGTGTTTAATTACATTTCATAGAATTATTATCCCTGAATCATAATTCTGTTAGTACACCAGTATAGAAGTATAGAGATTATTTCTTAATATTTAGGTGAGAACCATTTCCTTCTGTTTTTGAGAATAATTCTGTAAACTCATTTCCAGTAATGACACTCTTCTCCAAATCAAGGGTTTAACAAGGGAGATGCAGGCAGAATAATAATGAAAACACAAAGCAACACAACAGCAACAAACAATTTCTAACTTCCAATAACAGCTCAATTTAGAAGAGGGTTTATATCTTCAGAACAAAACCATTCCTCCTTGACTTTCTACCCAGTCAAAATCTGTGTATTCTACAGAAAATCTGTGATGTTATTCCCATAAAACTACCCTTTACTGCTTCTGCCTCCATTAAATTTCCTAAGCACTAGTGTTTTAATGGACAGGTTAAAAACAAACTCCTAATGTGATTTATTTATAATGTGTGTGTTCTTTGTCTTATCCTAGTGTCTAAAGTCCTCTCCATGGCTGGACCCCAAATAATATTCCTTTACGTGCTAAGTGATATCTGGAGAGTGGGAGATGTTTAATAAATACCCTAACTCTAAAGCGTACCCTAACCCTAACAGGTACTCTAACCCGTACCCTAACCCTACTCGTACTCTAACCCGTACCCCCAACCCATACCCTAACCCTAACCCATACCCTAACCCTAACCTGTAGCCATACCCTAACCTGTACTCTAACCCTAACCCATACCCTAACCTTAACCGGTAGCCATACCCTAACCTGTACCCTAACCCATACCTTAACCCTAAACCTAAACCTAAACCTATCCCTAACCCATACCCTAACCCTAACCCATAGCCGTACCCTAAACTGTACCCTAACCCTAACCCGTACCCTAACCATAACCCTAACCCGTACCGTAACCCTAACACGTACCCTAACCCTAACCCATAGCCGTATCCTAAACTGTACCCTAACCCTAACCCGCACCCTAACCGTAACCCTAACCCGTACCCTAACCCTAACCCGCACCTGTACCCGTACCCATACACTAACGCATACCCTATCTCATACCCTAACCTGTACCATAACCCTAACCCTAACTCTAAACCATACCCATACCCATACCCGTACCCTAACCCGTAACCCTACCCTAACCCGTACCCATACCCTAACCCGTACCCTAACTCATACCCTAACCTGTACCCCAGCCCTTACCCGTACCCTAACCTGTACCCTAACCTGTACCCTGACCCGTACCCTAAACCCTAATCCTTACCCATAACTTAATTTTTTTTTTTTTTGGTATTTTTAAAAATATTTTTCTGGTGTTAAACATATTAGCAGAACAGCAAAATAAAACAGAAAGCAACCTGAGTGTCCCTCCAAAAGCTAAGTCTGAAATACTTGGTACATCTGTTCTATGGACTGTTATGTAGCCTATAAAAAGAGTGAGAGCTAAATCTATTTTTCTACAGTGAGAAACATGATGTTCCAGATGCAAAGAACAGAACACTTGGATAAAAGGAGAAAGCTACACATTGTGCTGGTCGTTTCAGGGAGTGGGAAAGGAGGGCAAGTGGTAAAATATTATCTTTTCCTTTAATCCTTTAAAATTTCACCTGTTACAAAGAACTTGAATTATTATTGTACTTTTAAAAAGTAACAATGGAAATGTAAAAGAAAGAAATATATATTGTGTGTTTAATTACATTTCATAGAATTATTATCCCTGAATCATAATTCTGTTAGTACACCAGTATAGAAGTATAGAGATTATTTCTTAATATTTAGGTGAGAACCATTTCCTTCTGTTTTTGAGAATAATTCTGTAAACTCATTCCAGGAATGGCACTCTTCCCCAAATCAAAGGTTCAACAAGGGAGATGCAAGCAGAATAATCATGAAAACACAAAGCAATACAACAGCAACAAAAAATTCCTAACTTCCAATAACAGCTCAATTTAGAAGAGGGTTTATATCTTCAGAACAAAAGCATTCCTCCTGACTTTCTACCCAGTCAAAATCTGTGTATTCTACAGAATTCTGTTATGTTATTCCCATAACACTACCCTTTACCGCTTCTGCCTCCATTAGATTTCCTAAGCACTAGTGTTTGAATGGACAGGTTAAAAACAAAATCCTAATGTGATTTCTTTATAATGTGTGTGTTCTTTGTGTTATCCTAGTATCTAAAGTCGTTTCCATGGCTGGAACCCAAATAATATTCCTTTAGTTGCTAAGTGGTATCTAGAGAGTGGGAGAGGTTTAATTAACACCCTAACCCTAAAGCGTACCCTAACCCGTATCATAACCCATACCCTAACCCGTACCCTAACCCTAACTCTAATCCCTAACGCTAACCCTAACCCTAACCCTAACCCAAAAACCTGTTAGAACTAAAAAATGAATTCAGTAAAGCTGCAGGGTAAAAAATCAGTACATAAAAATCACTTCTCTTTCTTTTTTTTATAAATTTTTTTAATATTTATTTATTTATTTATTTATCTTTGGCTGCATTGAGTCTTCGTTGCTGTGCACGGCCTTTCTCTAGTTGCAGCGGGTGGGGCCCTCTCTTCATTGCGGTGCACGGGCTTCTCATTGCAGTGGCTTCTCTTGTTGCAGAGCATGGGCTGTAGGAGCGCAGGCTTCAGTAGTTGTGGCACACGACCTCAGTAGTTGTGGCTCGCGGGCTTTAGAGCACAGGCTCAGTAGTTGTGCTGCACGGGCTTAGTTGCTCCGTGGCATGTGGGATCTTCCCGAACCAGGGATCGAACCCGTCTTCCCTGTATTGGCAGGCACATTCTTAACCACCAAGTCAAAATCCTTGAGCCACCAAGGAAGCCCTAAAAGTCACTTGTCTTTCTATACACTAATAATGTGCCAGCCATCAGAAAGAGAAATTAAGAAAACAATTCCATTTACAATTGCATCCAAAAAATACTTAGGAATAAATTGAACCAAGGATGTGAAAGCACACTGAAAACTGTAAAACACTGATGAAAGAAACTGAACAGACACAAATGAATGGAAAGATATCCCGTGCTCATGGATGCAAAGAACATTGTTAAAACGTCTATTCTACCAAAACCAATATTCAAATGCAAAGCTAGCCTGGTCAGAACCCCAATGGTATTCTTCACAGAAATATAGCAAAACGTTCCTAACATTTGTGTGGAAACACAAAGGCCCCTGAATAGCCAAAGGGAGTCTGAGAAAGGAGAACTGGTTGGAGGCATCTCCCTCCCTGACTTCACACTACATTACGAAGCTACAGTCACCAAAAAGTGTGGAATTCACACAAAAACAGGCACGCAGACCAGAGGAACAGAACAGAGACCCAAGAAATAAACCTACGGTTATGCGGTCAGTTAATTCACAAGAAAACAGCCAAGAACATACACTGGGGAAACAACAGTCCCCTCAATAAACGGTGCTGGCAAAACTGGACACCACACACCAAAGAACACTGCACTCTGTCTACACCACACAAAAACTGGCTAAAAACCCAGTGTTCCACATCAAGCCCTTCCTCTCTTGGGTCCTCTGGGGACAGACACCCTCAGCAGTCAACCAGACACAAGAACCTTCTCCCCCACTTTTCCTCACCTTTTCCTTTAGCAGCATCACCTCCCAGCAGGTCCAGAGGAGACCTGGCTCCTGTCAGCGTGAACCAGACCCCACAGTGTCCCAAAGCCCCCGTGGGTCCTGAGGAGACCCGGCTTCTGTAGGGGAGGACTCGGCCCCGGGTTGTCCTGAAGCCCAGGCCGTCAGCATGGACTTGGCCCTGCGTGTTCCAGAAACCAAAGCCCCAGTAGGGCTTGAGGAGACCGGGCTCCCATCAGCTGCGCGCAGAGCCAGGTCCGCGGGCAGAACACGCATTTGCCAATCGAGTCAGGGAGGCGGGCTCGCGTTCCCCGCCAGCCAATGGGAAAGGGCAGACCAAGCGCCCTGCCAGTTCAGCAGAGGCCCCGCCCCCGGAGGGCAGTTCTGCTCCATCCTTTATGCTGTGGAAATTCAAATTGAAATAGAGCCAAATGACCCATGAATTCTCCAAAATAGTTAAGGAGCAATTAACTGGAAACCGTAAGAAATGAAATGACTATAGACACAGGCTTTACTTATTTTTTTTTAATATTTATTTATTTAGCTTCGCTGCATCTTAGCTGTGTCACATGGGACCTTTTTTTTTTTTTAAGTTGCAGCATGCGAACTCTTAGTTGAGGCATGTGGGATCTAGTTCCACGACCAGGGATGAAACCCAGGCGCCCTGCACTGGGAGCGCAGAGTCTTAGCCACGGGACCACCAGGGAAGTCCCTAGACAAGAACCTTAAAACTTATGCCAAATTCACACAAATGTATTCACAGACATTTCAAATGCAAGGCTATCAAAATTACAGAGAAACATAGGAGAAAATCTACAAGACCTTGGGTTTCGGCTATAGATCATGAGCTTTGAGTTTTAACATACAAAGGCCAATCACAAAAGATAAAAACATGGTGGACTTCATAAAATTAAATATTTCTACTTGAAAGACCTTATTCAGAAAGTCAAAATGAGGCAGGAGATAAATGCTCTCCAGCCTACACATTTACAACTGGCCTCCTGTTCACACTTCCCGGGGTGAGAAAAAAATGGGCTCCAGGCTGGACATTCATTACCAGCCCCCTGTTTACTTTTCCTGAAGCAAGAGACAAACGGGCTCCAGGACTACATATTTATGAGCACACTCCTGTCTATATTTCGAGATCTGCACCTGGATATAAAAACCAGCAACAGAAATAGGGTAAATAACCAGACATTGGACATTTTTATGGGAGGGACAGAGTGGGACTAAACCCTGTTAAAAGATCAGGAGGTCATACATTTCCCATCCTTGGGGCAAAGGAAACATTGCACATGTGCAGAAAGGCTCCTTGGGGGTCAAAAAGGAAGGGGCACCACCCCATAATAGGTGATGCTAAGGTCGTCCCATAGGCTTCTGGACTGTAATCCATCTTAGATAAAAGTTCCGCACGCATGTTGGGGAGGGTCCTAGGGCAGGGCAGGTGTGGAAAAAGAAACCAGATAACTGGCCAGGGGTGAACAGAGACCCGGAAGAACTGCCCCGTATATATGACGTAACCGCCCCTTTACTGCATTCCTCCTCATTGGGGGGCGCCCACACCCGTTCTCTCCAGTGTGCACCTCTGCCTTGCTTCTGTCTTAACTAAACAAACTGCTTCTCTGTGTGCTCTCCCACTTGTTGTTGTGCTATGTCTCTAATAATAAACTTTGTATCTGTTTTTAGTTTTTACCTCTATAAGAAATGCATTTTTCACGGGGGGCAAGAGCTTGAGGTGGGAGGTGGCTAGGATTCCTGGTTTTCATCCAGGCTCCCCAGGTTCAGTTCCTGGGCAGGGAATGAAGATCTCGCTTCATGCCACCACTCACTGCTGCTTCTCCAAGATCAAAAAGACAAGCCACAGACTGGGATAAAAATACTTGTAAACCACATATCCGGTAAAGGATTTGGACTCAAAATAAACAAAGACCTCTAAAACAGCCCCATTTTAAAAATGGGTAAGGATTTGAACACACACCTGGCCAAAAAAGATATACAGATAATAAAAATCATACAAAAATTGGGCTTCCCTGGTGGCGCAGTGGTTGAGGGTCCGCCTGCCGATGCAGCGGACACGGGTTCGTACCCCGGTCCGGGAGGATCCCACATGCCGCAGAGCGGCTGGGCCCGTGAGCCATGGCCGCTGAGCCTGCGCGTCCGGAGCCTGTGCTCTGCAACGGGAGAGGCCACAACAGTGAGAGGCCCGCGTACCGCAAAAAAAAAAAAAAAAAAAAAAAATCATACAAAAATTATACAAAAATATCATATACTATTAGGGATTTCCAAATTAAAATCGTGAGCTACCACAGCACGCCTACTAGGATGGCTAAACTCCAAAACTATGGCAATACCGACTGCTGGTGGATGAGGCGAAACAGGAACGCCCCCTCATAGCTGGGGGTGCATGCACAGCCACGTTGCAAGGCAGTTTCGCAGCTTTTTTCCACGACTAATCAAGTCTCCCCTTGGGGTCCAACAATTATGCGTCCAGGATGTAAGCAACTGCTTTGAAAATCTATGTCCAAAAGCAGACAAGGATGCAATTATGCACAGCAGCACTATTTATAATGGCTAAAAACCTGAAGAAATCAGGATATCCTTCACTAGATGACCGCGTAAGCAAAGTGGAGTACATCCATGTCAAGGGGAGCAGAATATATGGCGCCAAAATATGCCTCTCTGGCATAAGGATTATTTCAGTCTCATTCAAAAAAAGAAAGAAAGAAAAAACTGAGTAGAGACTGACTGACCTTTTATGAAGGACATTGATAATAAGGAAATCTCCATGTGTAAGGGCGTGTCCCTCTGTGCACCAGAAATAGAAGGATGATTAAATCTCAAGTCACTCTTATCAAGGGAGAAGTCCCAACTTAAATCTGCATACAGTACCCTTGTTTGCTGTGCTTTGCATGATAACCTGCCATTATTGGCTTCCCCCCTTCCCCAAGGTCTTTTGTTTTTATCTGAAGATGGTATTTGGTATTTAAGGTGATGGCTTTGGCCATTTCGGGGAGTGACTCAGTTTTTCTGGGTAGCTCCCCTGTATACAGGAGGTATACATGCTGTTAAACTTCTATTTTTCTCCTGTTAATTGTCTTTTATTACGGGGCGGGGGTGGGGCTCAAACAAGAACCTAGAAGGACAGAGTGAAAATTGCTTTTCCTCCCATACACATGCAATGGAATACTACTCAGCAGTAGAAAGGAATGAACCATCAACCCATCGAAAGACATGGATAAATCCTCAGTATATATTGTTAAGTGAAAGAATCCAGTCTGAGGAGGCTGCACACAGTATGACCCCATTTACGACATTCTGGGAAAGGCAAAGCCACATAGATGATAAGAAGATCATGGGGTGGGGGATATGAAGTGTTCCATGTGATACTTTAGGATGGATACCTGTCACTATGCATTTGTCTAAGCCCGTAGGTGTGTATAGCCCAAGGGGTCAATCAAACTCTATTCAAATTTAGTTATTTATGGTGTAACAGTATTACAGGATGGAATACTCAATGTGACAGAATCTAACTGTATTAGAAATGCATGGAAAACACTCACTGTAGGAGATGGGATAAAAGGTGCTGACCAAAGTTAACTTTGGAAATGAATGCAATCTCTAGACTAAACACAGAATGGACTGTACACAAACAGTGGACTTTATTTTATAGAGTTCTTTCCAGGGTGTAGCAGCTAACAATTCTGAAACCTCTGCACATGTAATCTGGAAAGGAGCAATGCACACATAAATGGCAGATGGTGGGAGCCAGGCTCCTTGCTGTGGGAGCGGGAAGTTACAGGTAAGCAAGGGGAGAGCCTCTGCCCTCATAATACTTGGCTGAGCTTCCTGGGAGGATGGTGTGGGGAGTTCACTGGCCGCAGGAAGTGCACAGATCTTTACACCGGGAAGGCTCTGCAGACATAGGAACCTCACACTCCATCTTTCCACTCATACCTGCTGCAAACACTCAGCCCTCTGGAACCAGCCAGTTGTAGCTTTTTAGACATTCTCGCCCCCAGGCAGATAAAGGAGCATAAGGGTCTTGCTTACCCCTAAGCTGTCCCAGAGTCCAGGCCCTGGGGATGAAGCCAGGATGGGGCTGCCTAGACCTCAGACCAGCAGGTGAGAGGAGGGAGGAAGACTGGTCCTGAGGGCAGAGGTTCCCTGAAGCCTATGAGCCCCGGAGCCCTGATGGGATTCACCCCCAGTGGGGACATGGGTGGGGCCTGCAGTGGTTCTGTTTTCCACCTGGGCCCCTTTGATGAAACCACGGCAGCAATGGGCCCAGACGTCTCCTGGTGGTGTCTCAAACTGACACAGCAGTTTTACAAAGGAACAGGAGAATGAAGCTGAGCTCCTGAAAGCCACTCCTTCTGGCTCTGAGTTGCTTCCACCAGGACCGCAGTCACCTGCACAGTCTGCTGTAATCCGCCTTCCCCCACCTGGCCTTTCCTCTCCCTCCCTGCGATGATTCCCGTGACATTTCCAGCCCGGATCCCTCTCCCAGGCCAGACACCTCTGTCCAGCCACTGCATCCCCGTCTCACCTTGGGGGCTAACAGGCCCCTCAGAGGAGTGGGACCCCGCAGCCCCCCACACCCAGGAGCAGCCCCACCTTCCCAGGACAGACCCCTCCCCCATATCCTCTGCTGTAGCTCCTCTCTGACGTACCTGGATAACAGTGTCTAATGCACGCTTCCTGAGCTGTTTTACGGATTTCTACCAGATGGAAGACATTACCTACTGTACTTGATGATCAAGAGCCCCCAGACCTACTGGCACCTAAGGATTGATACTGTTCACCACCCTGTTAGCTCACCATCAACCAACCAGAGAATTGTGCACCAGCTGATCTCATACCCTGTGACCCCCTCCTCCAAATTCACACTAATTCCCCTCTACACCCACAGCCCTGGCCCAAGCCTGATCTTGTGCCTGGTTCCTCCATCAGGCTTGACAAAGCTCCCTGCCCGCATGGTGCGTCTCACATCCCACCCCAACGTGGTCTTTCTGAAGCATAAACGAGACTGACTCTCTCCCACCTGTAATCCCCCAAATGCTTCCCCACCTCCACTAGGGTATCTGCCAGGAGAGGCATCTGCCAAGGCCCTGAGAGTCCCCGGCATCCCCACTAGGCTGCTGGCTCCTGAGCTCCCTGACAATGAGCACCTCAGCAGGCCAGGAGACACGGCAGGAAACCCCAGAACTCCTCACCTCAGGACGGGGCAGGCACTGCCACGGCCTCATCAAAGAGAGCAGAGAAGGGTTCCCCAGCTGGGACACAAACTCTGCACGAGGGGCCTCTCCTTGAGCCATTACATCACCTCGTGTGACTTGAGGGAAGGAAGGACCAAAGCACACTGGTTCCTAAGGAGGATGGTATCGGCTCAGTCACGTCCCCCCAAATTCACATGCTGAATCCCTAACCCCCAGGACCCCAGGATGTGGCTGTATTTGGAGATGGGATTTTTAAAGAGGTGATCAAGGTAAAATGAGGTCACTAGGCTGGATTCTAATCCAATAGGATTGATGTCCTACAAGAAGAGATTAGGACACAGAGAGGCACAGGGGGAGCCCATGTGAGGACCTGGGGAGAAGATGGCTGTCTAAGCACCAAGGAGAGAGGCCTCAGGAGAAGCCCGCCTGCACACACCTCGATCGCAGACAGCATCCAGGACTGGGAGGTAGGTCTGTTGTCCAAGCTGCCCGGTCTGTGGTATTCGTTATGGCAGCCCCGAGCAGACTCACACACAGGGTAAAGCAGGTCTCACACTAGACAGCCCACTCTCCATTCCCCCGTATGTGAGTTACAGGAGCCTCAGGAACTGAGGAAGGTGTCCCCGAGGAGAGGCACAAGATATGAGATTTTAGGCATAACACGACTGCACTGATCTTAAACGAGCCTGATCTACATTCACACGAGATGGTTTTGTCCTGTATATACACCCACGTTAGCACCTTCAGTCTGAACTGCAGATCTTTGGCTTCACCACCTCCACTGAGAGCATTGCCTTAATCTGCTCTGAGCCACCTCCTGTAGGATTTCCACAACCACAAAGCATCAAAGACTGCATGCTGATGCGTAATCATGTTTCACAGGACCCAGAGACTGTGCGCTAGCCTCCAGGTGGCCCTGCCACAGCAGAGCCGCTCAGCTGCCCACCAGAACCCATGGCCCTTTTTCCTGTTCACAGCCACCCTGCACCTCCCAGCTTTCCCACCCATTGCAGCTCGAAGGGGAAGTGGTGGAGGTGGTGAGGGCCTTGGCCAGCCTGTGTCCTAGGATGGAGGGCATGGTGCCATGCGGTCACCCCATCCCCTGCTGGTTGGAGCCCTCCACCTGAAAGCAGGGAAGAGAAACAAGAAGGACAGAGCCTGGGCTCCAACACCCACCTGCCCTGAAGTTATCATGAAGGGGACAGAGACATCTTGAGCTTCAGCCCGTTTTGGGGGGACACTTTGTTCCAGTAACAAACCTTTGCTTTAAAAACCAAGGTGCTTTACAGATCCCTCCCCAACTGTAACAGAAAGTGAGGCTTAATCTCCTCACAGAATAGAGTTATGAGGAACTTACAGGCCTAAGAAGCTCAGCTTTGGGACACTCAATTAGTGAAGAATCTAAACAGAGTAAATTAAAGAAGTACCAAGCGTGGTTCCTACAGAGGCTTCTGCACCTTTCACATGAGAGACTTATTTCCTGCTCTCAAGAAGATAGAGAGTCAGAGTGTCCCTCTGGCATCAGCCATTTATTAAGGAACTGTAATTCAAAATAATCGATATGCCACTGTGGAGCAGCCCTCTCTGAGACTCAACAATACACAGAGGTGGGAACACATGCATATATTTCCTTGCATTGTCAGCTGAGCACTTTTAGCTCCTATATGTAACTTTTTAATAACATTCTCTAGTAAAAGGAACCAGAGCTCTTTGAAATAATGGCTGACACTAGGACTGACACAGTAAATATATGAGCCAGGACAATCTTGAATCTTATATCAGAAAACAAGGAAGTACCAAGAAAAAAAGTCCACAGGATGGAATGATGTCAAAGGAAGACAGGAACCAATGGAAAGAGCTCTCGATAGCCAAAGTAGGAATGAATTTAGCAGCAAAATCTGGACTGCTGGATTATAACAAAAAGTTAAAATAACAAAGCAGGGCTTCCCTGGTGGCGCAGTGGTTGAGAGTCCGCCTGCCGATGCAGGGGACGCGGGTTCGTGCCCCGGTCCGGGAGGATCCCGCGTGCCGCGGAGCGGCTGGGCCCGTGAGCCATGGCCGCTGGGCCTGCGCGCCCGGAGCCTGTGCTCCGCAGCAGGAGAGGCCGCAGCGGTGAGAGGCCCGCGTACCGCAAAAAAAAATAAAATAAAATAACAAAGCAAAACAAAAATTACAATCCACAGGTGTCCATGCTGGTAAAAATAAGTAACTGCACAGGGTTTTGTTTGTTTGTTTGTTTTAATGAATAGGGAAGTCCAAATAATTGATGTGAACACTCAGCCATCCATGGAGTGTGGAGGTGGAGATAACTCCTGTCTCCATAAGTGCTGGTTCCCAAGGTAGCTTCCTCCTAAAGAAGACACACAGCATGGAAATGGGAAAAACTTAACTTCATTGTGGGGAACTCTGACAAACTACCTCAGCCAGGTGACCAAAGTTAATATTAACAGTGATAAGTTGCCCTGAGAGCCTGTTCCCTTGATATAAAGTGATGAGAAAGCACTTTACCTCTGTGATCTGCTTACTCAACACCCATAACTCAAGCCTAATCCTGAGAAAAACACCAAGTAAATTCCAATGTGGGACAGTCAATAAAATAGCTGACCAGTACTCCTTACCAATGTCAAGGTCATAGAAACAAGGAGAGTCTCAGAAACTGTGAAAGCCCAGAGGAGCCTGAACAGACATGATGACTAAATGTCACATGATAACCCTGGATGGCATCCTGGAAAAGAAAAAGTTAGAATGAAGGAAACCCAAGTAAAATATGGATGTCAGTTAATAATAAGGTATTGATATTTCACCATTAATTGTGACAATTCGGTTGAAAACTAGAATGAGAAACCTATTGCATCACACTAGAAATCTAGACGAAATGGGTAACTTCCTAGTAAAAACACACATTAACAAAACGGAACGTAACAAAGGAAAATACAAACAGAACAGTTAGCCACAAAAAGACCTCTTCCCCATTTTGCTTCTCCTTTCATTGTTCCGGGATTTCACTCTCCTGGGACAGGGAAGGAATGGAGACAGAGCAACCTGGCAGCTCCCCTAAGTTTGGACCACACGCAGTGTCATCTCGCCCAGCCATGCCCCATCCAGTAGGGTACCCAAGGGAATCTCAGGGATTACTGAGACTGAGACTGAGATGTTATCAGCTATGACTTTTGTGATTCCAATGGACTGGACACACTTACTAAAGTAAAATAAATCATTATTTTTTAATGATATACATAAATTAATAACTGCAAGAGATAGATTTAAGAGTGGATGTGGACCTGGCAGTTCCGGTGGCTCACTCTCTTGCAGTGTGGTCTGGTCTCCCTCCAATCCTTTGTCCTGTAAATGCCTTTGGGTGGCCCCATTCACAGGAACAGTCTCTCTCGCTGCATCCAGGGCTTCCAGAAACTCCAGGCGACACCCACTCAATGTCCATTTTAACAGAAAGGAAGAGGTTCAGTTAAGGTCAGTGACTGTGGTCACCCATCCAGGACTCTTGCTGTCCTCCCTTGATGGCAGGAAGCTCTTGCACTATCTAAAATAGCAACTCTGCTGTTGGTGGTAAACTCAAGACTCTTGCTTTGGGCATCGGGGCCTCACATCAGAGGCTGGCCCTGATTGCCTGTGTGCCTCAAAAGGCACACAGACTTCATTTGTGTCCCTGGGAGGTGGGAGCCCAGGAGTCACACGTGCCCTCTGTCTATATTAATCACCCATCTCCACAGAACACATCTGCTCATTTTCCTGTCTCTGCTCTCTCCTTTACAGAGAACAGAAACCAAATGGTAGGTGGTAAGGAAACTGTTACTCAATGGAGCAGTGTCTCAAGGATTATTCTATACCGTGGAAGCCACAGTTGGCTGGCTTTCCGGAGAACACAGGGACTGGGTCCAGGACGCACATGGCTCCTGGAGACTACATGGCCTCAGTGGGAAAACACCAGTTGGGAAGCCACTTCCTCCCACACCTTTGATTTTTCATGAGTATGAATGTCTAAGGTTTGCAACAACCCGAAGGCCAGAGGATTGCAGGGCCACGGTCTGCTGTATGCTGAGGGTGGCCAGGGCCACACTCAATGTCTGGAGGGTTATTTCCTCTCAGAAGGCTGGGAGGCTATGAGGGAGGAGGTCCTTTTCTCAATCACGTGGATGTAGGGAACTGAAACAACCCAAGGGGCCGTCTACGCTGCCCAGGTAGCTGTTCAATTGCCCAGCAGCAAGGTCAGCTCAGTAGTTGGCCACAGGGGCTTGACAGGGCCCAGGCAGGCCTGAGCTGGGAGACCACAGATGCCTACCTGGATGGTCAGAGGCCAAGGGATATTCTGAGGTTTAATTATCTGCTACTGCCCACTCAAATGGGACGAAGGATGCAGCCAGTCCTGAAGGGCACCGCCAGCCCTCAAGAAGGCAGCATATGGGGGCTGGCAGTGCTACAGCCTTGCATGCATGCCAACACATCCCACTGAGCGCACTGCGTGTCAGAGCTGGGCTGGAACCTGGGTCCAGCCCCACCCTCCTCATGTTGGCGGCGGGGACCTTCCCGACTTCTGAGGCCCTCCACAACCACAGACTGAGGTTAAGTTGGAGATGAAACAGTCAGCAACCAGAGCAGACATTTCTTTCATCTTCTTTAGAGTTCAGGATGCAGAGAGGAAGCAGAGGCGGAGCAGAAATCCAACAGTCCAGCTTGACCCCGCCCCACTTGCACCAGGTGAGTCCTGCCCATCGTGGCGGCTCAGATAGACGAGAGAGGGGAAGGCGAAGCAGGCCCATTAGATAGTGAACACTAGGTGTGTAAAGTGTCAGTACTGCCTGGTTTTCTTTTTATTTACAGGAATGTCTATTTTTCAATCATTAAGATACGCTATCAGTAAAATGAAAAGATTAAAATTGTGTTTACCTTTTCACATGCCCCTCACTAAATGTGAATTCTGTGGAAGGTACACATCTTCAGAAATCTCTTCTTACAAGAGTCACAGATTTACTTACTAAAAGCTGGCTGGAATCAACACAGGTGACTTTGTAGTTTCAGGATTGCCAGGGTCCCTGGCTTGCTGGGCTGCAGTTCATACTTTCCACCTCTGAAAGATGCAGGTGGAGAAGCAAGGGTGAGACCTGTCTCTCTATTGTTAGGGACGTTGTCCCTAACTCAGGCCCTGACGAAATCCCTGACTCAAAGCCTGTCACTCTTGCTAACTCAGGCTCTGATTCTGTCCCTACCTCTAGCCCTGATGCTCGTACTATTTGAGGCCCCGACACTGGTAGTAAATAAGGCCTTGATGTCTCAATAACTAAGGTCTTGACACTATCCCTAGCTCATTTCCTGACACTATCCCTAGGCCTTAACCTGACACTGTCCCTAGCTAATGTCTTGCCTCTTATCCTAACTAAAGCTAGATTTACTACTTACCCTCTTATTGAAGAAAGTAAGCTCTGTGTGTTCAGCAATTCCTTCAGGAATGTCAGCCCCTCAGTTATCAGTTTCAAAGGCTTGAATGTCATTTTAGATATATTCTTCCCAGCGTGTGGAATGAATTACAAAATTCTGCAAATCTTCCCCACACTCCAGTCTTGAACATGTTTTCTCGCTTTTTTCCCAGCATTTCTAGAGGTTAGTTTACAGCTTTAGATCTACTCTTCCAGCGTTCATTATTGTGAATGGTGAGTGAGAAGCTAGCATTCCTTTCGAAGGAAGACAACAGGAGAGTGTCTGGGTGTCACCTGTTTCTGAAGCTCCCCAGGTGTGGGGTCCACATGACCAGAGGGGAGTGGGCAGCTGGGGCCCAGGACTGGAAGGGCAAGACTTCAGGTGGGGATCAGCTTTTGGTGAGTTCCATGGGGGCACAGCAAGCAGACAAACTAGGCTGGGACCCCAGGATACCAAGGTATGTGTAGTTGCAGGTGGACATAGCTGGGGCTCTGAAATCTCAGGGGCAGAATGCGTATCCCTGAGCCAAACCTATCCAGGCATCCAGAGGGTGGGGGACACACCTCCATTTTTCAGGAGACAACAGGACTCAAAGTAAGGGGGAGGGCTTCCCTCTGCTGGAAGGAACACAGTCCTCAGAACAGGCCATAGGGAACAGAGTAGGTTCTGATAAAATTTTGTAGGAAAAACAAATGGTCTATTTTACTAAAAACCAACGTGTACATTACATTTTACAAAATTGCATCCATTCTGACCTCTTGGCCCCTTCCCTAACTCCACAAAAAAAGGGGATGCTCAGTGAGCTATGAGGACAGGGTCCCTCCTACAATGCTCAAGGCTGCCCCAGGTACCCCCGGAGCCCTGGTCCAGTGCACAAAGGGATGTGGGAGCAGTGGAGCCAGCATACTGCTGCCACCAGCTCAGGACACCTAGAGCCTGTCCAGAGTCCTCGCCACCATCCCAGGTGAGGGTCCTGCCAGGACCACAGATACAGTGACCCACAGGCTGAACCTCAACTGGATTCACAGGTGGGCCCTGCCTGGGTGGCTCCAAGCGGCAGGAGGAAGAGACCAGGCAGCACAATTGTGGTCAGCACTGCCCAGGGCCAGTGCAGGGACAGGCAGGGTTTCCATCCCAGCGCCTCCTCCTCCAGGCAGGATTAAAGAAGTCCAAGATATAGCTGATCTAGAAGGGGGCGAGAGAGCTGACTGGATGGGGACCCGGGTGGGAACAAGGAACCTGGGTGGGGGGGCAGGCGGACGACGGGTTTCTTAAAGGTAGGAGGCAGATGTCTCCAGAAGGAGCAGGAGTGGGACACCAGGTAGAGAGCGGGGTGCAGGGAGCCCACGAGTGCACGGGTACTGAGTGTGCAGAGCAGTGACAAGAGTCGGGCCTGGGGGCGGGGCAGGCGGAGCAGGACACGGGGGAAGAG
>NW_006791731.1:24024-49676 GCF_000442215.2 Lipotes vexillifer
AGAGCGGGGTGGGGAAGACTGTCTTCTCAGAGCAGGAAGGAGAGGATGAGAGGGGCCCCAGGAAAGCAGGGACTAGGAAAAGAAATAGGGTCCCTGAGTGGGGTCACTGGGCAACTGGGGGTGGTCGGGGGGGCTCACAGTGTGGCTGGACACCAGCACCCCTGCAGGGTTCAGACCAGAAGGACATCGTCCAGGGGTTTGTGTCACACACGTGGGTGTAGCTCACACAGAGGGCAAAGGCCACCTGGAGGATCTGCAGGTGAGCTGCTGAGCCGTGGAGCTGGTGTCGGCCTGAGACCCCCACCCCACGCTGGGACCTGCTGCACAGACCAGAGCACGGCAGGTGGGTGAGGGCCTCCAGCTCACCTTGCCCACCACCACCACCACACACCCCATGTGCAGATGGCTGAACGGAGGACAGGGGAAGGGATGTGACTTAGCTGTAGTTGCGCAACGTAAGTCACAGAGGGAACCCCGCCAAGACCACCACAGGCCAAAGGAGGCGCATCCCAAGTAGAAAGATGATCCAAGACTGGAGAGCGCGGCCTAGCTGACTGCCCACCCAGAGGCCAGGCAGTTCCCCCATATCCCTGGTCTCCAAATGCGTCCTGTTTCCTTGTCCCATGTTTCCCAAAGTCCAGGACCTGCTGCAGGTGGACTCTCTATGGAACCTGCCGCGCTGCACCTCAGAGCTGCTCACCTCTGTGTGCCCCTCCCCAGCTCAAACTGAGGAGTGACAGGGTGGGGTTACTTCTCCATCAAAGCCATTTACTCTCCCAGAGGCCAGTCCTGCTAAGATCTGAAGGAAGAGCAATCTGGCAAAGGGAGCAGCAGAACTGAAGACCTTTAAGCAGGATTAAGTTTGTTACCTCAGGAGCAGACAGGAAGCCAGCAAGGCAGGAACGCGGGTGGCGGGGAGCGAGCCACATCAGACAGGGGGTCAGGAGCCTAAACGTGTGCAGGCCCTGTGTGGGGCCTCATCCACCAGCCTTCATATGGTATCCTAGGTACGATCAAGTCACTGGGTCAGAGGAGTAGAACCCAACACACATGGAGGACGAACTCTAGCTGGTGAACAGACAGGAGGCAAGAGTGGCGGCGGTCAGAGGGGACTTACACCTGGAGGGTCACGCAGCATTCAGGATGAGAGATGTGGCCAGGATGAGAATGCTTAGCAGAGAAGACAAAGAAAGCACGGAAGATCTGAGACTTATTTTGACGACAGAGCTCGTACCAGCTGAAGTACTGAACACATGTGGGGGAGAAAGGGCAACAGAGGACACAATACCGTGATTTATAAGAAATACATATATGTGTGTTTCATTCAAATGATCAAAATATTTCTCACGTGTATTTGGTCATCATCCACAGTTTCTGGCTCACTGCTCCAAAAAACCCTTGGAATTTCCTGAGGAACGATGGCGATAGGCTATTTGGTCTCTTGTCCTCAGTTCCTGAAAACACTTCAGGGAAGGTGACTTTCGAATTCCGACCAAAGATGGAGGCTGGCTGGCAGAACTAAGCATGTGATTAGAGGGTTAAAACTCCCCACCTCTGGGGAGTGGAGAAGGGCTAAAAGTTGAATCAATAATGTCTATGTTAGGAAGACTCCATAAAATGCAAAAGGACGGGGTTTAGAGAGCTTCCGGGGGGTGAACATGGAGACCGAAGGAGAGTTCCATACCTTTCCCCGTGCCTGGTGCTATGTATCTGGCTTTTATTCATATACTAGTAATAAACTGGTAACCAGTGAGTGAACAAGTTTTCCTGAGTTCTGGTATTCATTATAGCAAGTTAACTGAACCCAAGAAGGGGGTCACAGACACACCCAGGAGTACTTCCCAGAACTTCTGCTGCCAGTGTCCTTGCCCCCATGGTGAAAGAGAGCCACCGCCCGCCTCTGCAGGAGACCCTCCAGCACTAACAGCCGTGTGGATGAAAGGCTCTTGGTGCTGCAGCCAGGAGTCAGTGCTGTGCCTCTGAGGTGGGAGAGCCAACTTCAGGACACTGGTCCATGAGAGACCTCCCAGCTCCACGTAATATCAAACAGCGAAAATCTCCCAGGGATCTCCATCTCAACACCAACACCCAGCTTCACTCAACGACCAGCAAGCTACAGTGCTGGACACCCTATGCCAAACAACTAGCAAAACAGGAACACAACCCCACCCATTAGCCTTTTTCTCACTTTTATTCTGAGCCGTGTGGATGAAAGTATCTTGGTGCTGCAGCCAGGATCAGTGCTGTGCCTCTGAGGTAGGAGAGCCAACTTAAAGACACTGGTCCACATGAGACCTCCCAGCTCCACGTAATATCAAACAGCGAAAATCTCCCAGGGATCTCCATCTCAACACCAACACCCAGCTTCACTCAACGACCAGCAAGCTACAGTGCTGGACACCCTACGCCAAACAACTAGCAAGACAGGAACACAACCCCACCCATTAGCAGAGAGGCTGTCTAGAATCATAATAAGTCCACAGACACACCAAAACACACCACCAGTCTTGGACATGCCCACCAGAAAGACAAGTTCCAGCCTCATCCACCAGAACACAGGCACTCGTCCCCTCCACCAGGAAACCTACATAACTCACTGAACCAACGTTGGCCACTGGGGACAGACACTAAAAACAATGGGAACTACAAACCTGCAGGCTACAAAATGGAGACACCAAACAAAGTAAGATAAGCAAAATGAGAAGACAGAGAAACACACAGCAGATGAAGGAGCAAGATAAAAACCTACCAGACCTAACAAATGAAGAGAAAATAGGCAGTCTACCTGAAAAAGAATTCAAAATAATCATAGTAAAGATGATCCAAAATCTTGGAAATAGAACAGAGAACAGGCAAGAAACATTTAACAAGGACCCAGAAGAAATAAAGAGGAAAAATCAACGATGAACAACACAAAAAATGAAATTAAAAATACTCTAGACAGCATCACTAGCAGAATAACTGAGGCAGAAGAACGGCTAAGTGACCTGGAAGATTAAATAGAGGAAATAACTACTGCAGAGCAGAATAAAGAAAAAAAGAATGATGAGAAATGAGGACAGGCTCAGAGACCTCTGGGGCAACATTAAACGCACATCTGGGACAACATTAAAATACTGGGACAACATTAAACACATTCGAATTATAGGGGTGCCAGAAGAAGAAGAGAAAAAAGAAAGGGACTGAGAAAATATGTGAAGAGATTACAGTTGAAAATTTCATAATATGGGAAATGAAATACTTAATCAAGTCCACAAAACACACACAGTACCATACAGGAGAAATCCAAGGAGAAACACACCAAGATACATATTAATGAAATTGTCAAAAATTAAATACAAAGAAAACATTAAAAGCAGCAAGGGAAAAACAACAAATAACACACAAGAGAATCCCCATAAGGTTAAGAGCTAATCTTTCAGGAGGAACTCTGCAAGCCAGAAGGGACTGGGAGGACGTAATTAAAGTGATGAAGGAGAAAAAATTACAACCAAGATTACTCTACCCAGAAAGGATCTCATTCAGAGTTCATGGAGAAATTAAAAGCCACAGCTGGGTAAGACGTAAGGCTGGACACTTGGGGCTGATAGGATTGGTGATGTTCGGAGAGCAAATGCAGACCCTTTGAAGTCATACTGCATGGTACCCATTCCATGGGTCCCAACTCTCCGGGTTTAAGGGATTCTTCCTTCAGCTAAAACATGCATGGGGAAGCCAGAGTAAAAAATAAAAGCTGGTTCTTTGAGAAGATAAACAAAATTGATGAACCATCAGCCAGATTCATCAAGAAAAAAAGGGAGAAGACTCAAATCAATAGAATTAGAAATGAAAAGGGAGAAGTAACAACTGACAGTGCAGAAACACAAAAGATCATGAGAGATTACTACAAGCAACTCTATGCCAATAAAATGGACAACCTGGAAGAAATACACAAATTCTTAGAAATGCACAACCTGCCAAGACTGAATCAGGAAGAAATAGAAAATATGAACAGACCAATCACAAGCACTGAAATTGAACCTGTGATTAAAAATCTTCCAACAAAAGCCCAGGACCAGATGGCTTCACAGGCGAATTCTATCAAACATTTAGAGAAGACCTAGCACCTATCCTTCTCAAACTCTTCCAAAATATAGCAGAGGGAGGAACACTCCCAAACTCATTCTACAAGGCCACCATCACCCTGATACCAAAATCAGACAAGGATGTCACAAAGAAAGAAAACTACAGGCCAATATCACTGATGACCATAGATGTAAAAATCCTCAACAAAATACTAGCAAACAGAATCCAACAGCACATTAAAAGGATCATACACCATGATCAAGTGGGGTTTATTCCAGGAATGCAAGGATTCTTCAATATATGCAAATCAATCAATGTGATAAACCATATTAACAAAATGAAGGAGAAAAACCATATGGTCATCTCAATAGAATGCAGAGAAAGCTTTCGACAAAATTCAACACCCATTTATGATAAAAACCCTCCAAAAGTAGGCATAGAGGGAAATCTCCTCAACATAATAAAGGCCATATATGACAAACCCACAGCCAACATCGTCCTCAATGGTGAAAAACTGAAAGCATTTCCACTAAGATCAGGAACAAGACAAGGTTGCCCACTCTCACCACTCTTATTCAACATAGTTTTGGAAGTTTTAGCCACAGCAATCAGAGAAGAAAAGGAAATAAAAGGAATCCAAATCGGAAAAGAAGAAGTAAAGCTGTCACTATTTGCAGATGACATGATACTATACATAGAGAATCCTAAACATGCTACCAGAAAACTACTAGAGCCAATCAATGAATTTGGTAAAGTAGCAGGATACAAAATTAATGCACAGAAATCTCTGGCATTCCTATACACTAATGATGAAAAATCTGAAAGTGAAATCAAGAAAACACTCCCATTTACCACTGCAACAAAAAGAATTAAATAGCTAGGAATAAACCTACCTATGGAGACAAAAGACCTCTATGCAGAAAATTATAAGACACTGACGAAAGAAATTAAAGATGATACAAATAGATGGAGAGATATACCATGTTCTTGGATTGGAAGAATCAACATTGTGAAAATGACTCTACTTCCCAAAGCAATCTATAGATTCAATGCAATCCCTATCAAACTACCACTGGCATTTTTCACAGAACTAGAACAAAAAATTTCACAATTTGTATGGAAACACAAAAGACCCCGAATAGCCAAAGCAATCTTGAGAACAAAAAATGGAGCTGGAGGAATCAGGCTGCCTGACTTCAGACTATACTACAAAGCTACAGTAATCAAGACAGTATGGTACTGGCACAAAAACAGAAAGATAGATCAATGGAATAGGATAGAAAGCCCAGAGATAAACCCATGCACATATGGTCACCTTATCTTTGATAAAGGTGGCAGGAATATACAGTGGAGAAAGGACAGCCTCTTCAATAAGTGGTGCTGGGAAAACTGGACAGGTACATGTAAAAGTATGAGATTAGATCACTCCCTAACACCATACACAAAAATAAGCTCAAAATGGATTAAAGACCTAAATGTAAGGCCAGAAACTATCAAACTCTTAGAGGAAAACATAGGCAGAACACTCTATGACATAAATCACAGCAAGATCCTTCTTGACCCATCTCCTAGAGTAATGGAGATAAAAACAAAAATAAACAAATGGGACCTAATGAAACTTCAAAGCTTTTGCACAGCAAAGGAAACCATAAACAAGACCAAAAGACAGCCCTCAGAATGGGAGAAAATATTTGCAAATGAATCAACTGACAAAGGATTAATCTCTAAAATTTACAGGCAGCTCATGCAGCTCAATAACAAAAAAATAAACAACCCAATCCAAAAATGGGCAGAAGACCTAAATAGACATTTCTCCAAAGAAGATATACAGACTGCCAACAAACACATGAAAGAATGCTCAACATCATTAATCATTAGAGAAATGCAAATCAAAACTACAATGAGATATCATCTCACACCAGTCAGAATGGCCATCATCAAAAAATCTAGAAACAATAAATGCTGGAGAGGTGTGCAGAAAAAGGAACACTCTTGCACTGCTGGTGGGAATGTGAATTGGTTCAGCCACTATGGAGAAGAGTATGGAGGTTCCTTAAAAAACTACAAATAGAACTACCATATGACCCAGCAATCCCACTACTCGGTATATACCCTGAGGAAACCAGAATTCAGAAAGAGTCATGTACCAAAATGTTCATTGCAGCTCTATTTACAATAGCCAGGAGATGGAAACAACCTAAGTGTCCATCATCAGATGAATGGATAAAGAAGATGTGGCACATATATACAGTGGAATATTACTCAGCCATAAAGAGAAACAAAATTGAGCTATTTGTAATGAGGTGGATGGACCTAGAGTCTGTCATACAGAGTGAACTCAGTCAGAAAGAGAAAGACAAATACCGTATGCTGACACATATATATGGAATGTAAGAAGAAACAAAAATCTCATGAAGAACCTAGGGGTAAGACAGGAATAAAGACACAGACCTGGGGCTTCCCTGGTGGCGCAGTGGTTGAGAGTCCGCCTGCCGATGCAGGGGACACAGAGAGACATGGACATATATATACTAACAAACGTAAGGTAGATAGCCAGTGGGAAGCAGCCGCATGGCACAGGGAAACCGGCTCGGTTCTTTGTGGCTGTCTGGAGGGGTGGGATAGGGAGGGTGGGAGGGAGGGAGACAAAGAGGGAAGAGATATGGGAACATATATATATGTATAACTGACTCACTCTGTTATAAAGCAGAAACTAACACACCATTGTAAAGCAATTATACCCCAACTACCAAACGTAAAATAGATAGCTAGTGGGAAGCAGCCGCATAGCACAGGGAGATCAGCTCGGTGCTTTGTGACCACCTAGAGGGGTGGGATAGGGAGGGGGGGAGGGCAGGAGACACAAGAGGGAAGAGATATGGGAACATATGTATATGTATAACTGATTCACTTTGTTATAAAGCAGAAACTAACACACCATTGTAAAGCAATTATACTCCAATAACGAGGTAAAAAAAAAAAAGAAGGGGGTCACAGGAACCTGATTTATAGCCTGTTGGTCAGAAGTATAGGGAACAGCTATAGGACTCGTGACTGGCATGTGAAGGAGAGGGGGGTCTTGTGGGACTGAGCGCTTTTCCTGTGGAATCTGATTCCATCTCTGGGTAGACAGTGTCAGGATTGACTTGCATTCTTGGACACGCTGCTGACATCCAAGAATTGCTGTTGGTGTCGGGAACCCTCGACACAAACACACACACACGTTGGAATTGGATCCACGAACCCCTTTTGCAGAGGTGACACAGATTTTTGGCCTGATCAACTAGTTGGGCAGTAGTGCCATTCACTGAAAAGCAGAAAACAAATGGAGATTTAGGGACTAATCGGATGTTTTGGACACGTCAAGTTTGAAATGCCTGTGAAACAGCAAAATAAGAGATGTTGAGTAGGCAGGTGGGCTCCAGGTATCTATCTAGTCTAGTCTGCAAGTTTGGGAGACACACCAGAGATGGCACCACAACCACTGAAGAGGATTAAGCACCCTTGAAAACCCAACTTAATGCAGAAGGCCTGGGACTATCACCTGGAGCAGCTGACATCAGAGCTTGTCCACTGAGGCTCAATGCTGGTGTCTGGCTGGGATTCTTAGGGCAGGAAGCTATCTGCTCCTCAGAACAAAGCCTGGGCTGCTGGGGGCTACGATGGCTCCCCAAGGATGATACCTGCTCAGGAATGAAGGCAAAATAGACAAAAGACCAAGCACTGGGGTGAGAGCCTGGACCCAGCAGTGCCACACACCACCTCATCTATATAGACAGTTAGTTAACACATGCTTTCACTCTTCCACTTTTATGAGGAATACTTTTATTATGGCAATGGGACACAATGACATGGAGCTCTACACCACCTGACAGAACACCCTCCCATAAGTGAGCACCGGTGCATAACTATGTCACTTCCCTACTAATCCTTATTACCAACATCTACTTAGTCTGCTCCTAAGCCTGTTAAAAGTGTCCTTCTACAACATGCTAAACACTCACTTCAGTTTACTGTAGAAACTTCTGAATGGACCTCCCCCTTCCAGCAGGAGAGACATTTCAACTGAAAACCTATAAACGGGGTCCTGGGCTTGTCTGACAGTCAGGTCAGTACCCAACATGCAGGTCTTGCATCTGCCCAACAGCCATGGCACCAGATTCACTGACCAGCCAGGGACGGAGCAACCCCACGTCTGTCTGACAGAGCATTCCTGGCAAGCTCTGCACTCAAGACAAACCCCTGCACCAACTGCAGGAGGGCTGTTCCAGAATGGGGAAGAGGCTAAAAGAAATTGAACCTAAACTCTTCATCAGGAGTGTCTAGGGTGTCCTTGGCTCTCCCTGTTAGACGAGGCCTGCAGACCCTTCGGCTCTTCTTTCTGGCGGCCTCACCTACAGGCTGCACCTGGACTGAGTGGGCAGCTGTAAGGGAGGGGAGAGACCGTATCAGAATTGAATGATAATGGCTAATGCTAACTGTGCCCATACAACTCTACCCCCATTGTAAAAATTAACTGACTTACTTCTCAAAATTATAAGGTATCACACTCCCTTGAGAATCACAGAGAGATTCACTAACTCTCCTGCCCCTGCCTCCCTGGTTCAAGCCGAAGTTCTGTGTTCCTGAGATCCAGGCTTTCTCTCTCCCTGCTCCCTGACGCTTTCCTGAGCCATCTTCTACCCCGGCCAGCCCTACTGCTCTGGGCTTCCTCCTTCCACTGCCCAGGCTCTTCCTCCCTGCCCCCTTGAACTAGGCAGGTGTGCACCAACCAGTTCCCAGGTCCTCACCAGTCCTGAGAGCCCGCAGGGCCACGCACCACTCGGCTTCCATCTGAGCCCTGTAGTCCCCGAACAAGGAGCGCATCAGCTGCCTCTTCCGGGGCAGGGGGGTTCTTTGGCTGCGCAGGGTTCGGATTGCCCCAAGAGCTTGCTCTTCTGCAAATGAAAACACAGGACTAGTAAACTTCTCTATCCTCACCTCCAACTGACCTACTGCAAAGGTAACGATTCCATCCCTTGGGAGCACCTGCAGGCCACAGGACTGTCACCTTTCACCCGCCCCCGCCCCCCGCAACTCTACAGACAGGCCCCTCACTCTGCTTAGGGGTGGGTCTCTGCATCTTCAGCCCCAGCTCCAGCTTTTCCACGCACCAGGCCAGTTCCCGGGCCAGCTGCTCCGCCTGTGGTGGATCGGGGATAGTGGCTGTGAGAGGGTACCTGGACCCCGCGGCCTCCAGCCCCATGCCACAGGAACCCAAAACGCCCCGTCTCATCCTCTCCCCGCTTTAAGTCCGCAAATCCGAGACTACACCCACCGGCGGATTCCCACCCAGAATGCACCCCGAGGCTCCACCCTTCCCGACTAAGGCCCGCCCTTGCCTGGGCCTCCGCACTTAGGGGGGCTTCCTCTGAGGCCGGCGTTTCCGTGGCCCTCCCGCCTGCATTCGCCGCTGAAGCCCCATTCCGGGTTTTCTTCTTCTTCTTTTGTTGCTTGGCCCTGGAGGCAGCGTCACTGCACGTAGGGTGCCCTAAGCAGACAGACTGGATAGGGCCTTACAGTGGAAGGACTCGGGGCGCCGGGAAGCGGCGGGGGGAACCGGGGGCTGCGGGGTGCGCGGGCAGTACCTGGGGCTGCCGATGTCTCCTGCGCAGGATGTCCTGGAGCCTGGAGAAAGGGGGACAGTACGAAGGTCACGAGGAGCCACCAACGGCCCAAGGCCCCGACACCGGTGCGCCCTCACCGTAGCACTCACCGCCATGCGCTGCAGCCGCAGCCAGACCCTGAGGAGGTCTTCGGGACCGACGCCGAATTCGCTCCCCGCGAAACACGTCTGTGTAACAGAGTTCCGCAGGGCGCTGGCGGCGCGGTGGGCGGGCCCGGGCCTTTCGGAGCGCGGTGGGCGGGGCCCGGTGGGCGGGGCCCGGGCCGTTCGGAGCGCGGTCTGCAGGAGACCCTCCCCAACACTGACAATGTTGCAGGTACTGCTCTGGATGGAAGGACTACGCCTACACAAGGGAATGTGCCCTTAAAGCTCACCTGCTAGTGGGGAGGGAAAAGCAGATAAACAGACATGAAAAGCTGTCACCCAGAGCGGCGCTGTGAATAACAGCGTACCCAACGGGGCGCCGAGTGGTCAGCAAAGTCCTGCGAGGAGTAGCAGCCCTGGAGGGGCTGGTCCGGCAGCGGAAAGGAGGGCGGGGCCGAGGTGCAAGGCGAGGTGGGGGAGTTGCAGGGCCCTGGACCGCAGCGGGAGGCGGCTTCTGTTGTAAGCGCAGTGGAAGCACTGGGGGACGTTCATCCATCCGAGGAGTGACGCGGCCTTACCCAGATGCTGCTGTGTGGTGAGGGCCCAGAGAGGCTGGGGGAGGGGAGGGGAGGACCTGGAGGGAAATCAGAAACAGGAAGACCCCGCGCACCTGCTGGCGTCCCGACGTGGGCACCATCTACCTGCCCTTCTGCGCTCCCTGCCCAGGGCCGCCCCCCCCCACCACGCGCCGCTCCTTGCCCCGCATCACAGGCGTCAGGAGGACCCGAGTGCCGTGGTGCTGCTTGAGAGGACAGGAGTCTGAGGTGCTGCTGTCCGATGATTCCTGTCAGTGAAATCGGCGTTGTTTCCTGAGGCGAGGGGATGGGAGGTCTCAGAGGGTAGAGTTTGGTCATCCCAGTAGTTAGTCCCGGGTTGGTGAAAAAGTTCCTTAGGTTTTTAAGTAAAAACAAAAGACATATTTTTCATCTTCACCAAGAACCTTACTGAACAACGTATTCACCGTTTTGTTCCACTACCTCCTGCCATTTTTCAGGCAACTTCATAATTCCGTCTTCCCCAAAATTCTTATCTTTTTGAGCAAAGAACTGTTCAGGTGCCTTTTACAGTCTTCTGGGGAATGGAAATTTTTTCCATTAAGAGAATTTTGTAAAGACTGAAATAAATGGAAATTCAAAGGTGCAATGTCTGGTGAATACGGCAGATGAATCAGAACTTCCCAGCCAAGTTGTAACAGTTTTTGCCTGGTCATCAAAGAAACATGCAGTCTTGTGGTATCCTGATGGAAGATTATGCGTTTTCTGTTGACTAATTCCAGACGCTTTTCGATGAGTGCTGCTTTCATTTGGTCTAATTGGGAGCAGTACTTGTTGGAATTACTTGTTCGATTTTCCAGAAGGAGCTCATAATAGAGGACTCCCTTCTAATCCCACCATATACACAACATCACCTTCTTTAGATGAAGACTGGCCTTCAGTGTGGTTGGTGGTGGTTCATTTCACTTGCCCCACGACCTCTTCCGTTCCACATTATTGTACAGTATCCACTTTGCATCACCCATCACAATTTGTTTTAAAAATGGAACGTTTTCATTATGTTCAAGTAGAGAATCACATGCAGAAATACGGTCAAGAAGGCTTTTCCAGTGTAACTTATTGTCGAAGCCAAACGTCAAAGCGATGAACATTACCAAGCTGGTGCAAATGATTTTCAGCGCTTGATTTGGATATTTTGAGTATGTCAGCTATCTCCCTTGTGGTATAACGTTGATTGTTCTCAATTAATGTTCTCTGTTTGATCGCTATCAACTTCAACTGGTCTACCCAACCATGGAGCATCGTCCAGCAAGAAATCTCCAGCACAAAACTTCGCAAACCACTTTGGACACATTCGATCCGTCACAGCACCTTCTCCATACACCGCACAATTTTTTGTGTGTGTTTCAGTTGCGTTTTTAACCTTTCTTGAAATAATAAAGCATAATATGCTGAAAATGTTGGGGGTTTTCTTTCTTCTCCAATATTAAAATGGCTACACAAGGACTTCCCTGGTGGCTCAGTCGTTAAGAATCCACTGGCCAGTGCAGGGGACACGGGTTCGAGACCTGGTCCGGGAAGATCCCACATGCCGCGGAGCAACTAATCCTGTGCACCACAACTACTAAGCCTGCGCTCTAGAGCCCGCGAGCCACAACTACTGAGCCTGTGTGCCACAGCTACTGAAGCCCACTCACCTAGAGCCTGTGCTCCACAACAAGAGAAGTCACCGCAATTAGAAGCCCATGCACCACAACAAAGAGCAGCTCCCGCTTGCCGCAACTAGAGAAGGCCCACGCATAGCAACGAAGACCCAACGCAGCCAAAACAAAAAACCTAAATAAATAAATTTATTAAAAAAAAATTTTTTAAGTAAAATAAAATGGCTACACAAAAATTCACCAATTTTGATAAGTTTTTTTTAAGTGTATGCTGATATGACTGCTGTCGCAATACAATCTAACAAAATTGTTTCGAATGAAGTTAAAGACAACTAAGCATTACTATAGCCATCTTACAGAAAAAAACAAACAAACTTTTTGGCCAACCCAAATAGCTAATATATTAGCTATTTACTGAGGTGTAACAAATGACCACAAAACTTATCAGATTGAAAACAACAAACATTCTTTATCTCATAGTTTCTGAGGGCCAGGAACCTAGCAAAAGCATAGCTGGTTGGTTCTAGCTCAGGCTCTCTTTGAGGCTGCTTCACCTTTTGGAGGAAGACCAAAGACTTTCTAGACATATTTTAAAACAACCACAGTTAGGATGTCTTTCAGTCCTGGGAGACTGAGGTTTTGGTGGTGAGTGGACTCCAGACCCTAAGGGGCCTCTCCCTGCCTCCTTTGGCTGTGAAACCCCTGTATGACTTGGCCCAAAACTGCTTCCTACAGAAGCCTTCTCAGCCCAGACATGTGTGCCTGAGCACAGGCTTCACACCAGATGCTTCCCCTTCCACAGCCTCTATTCCCAGTCAGCCACTGAATCCAATCAGTTTATCTCCTAAGTAATCTCCACCCCTACCCACCCCCACCCCCCAACACATACCATCTCTGGCCTGAACTGCAATCGAGTTCTCACTCATCTCTCTGCCCGCACTTTCACTCTCTCCTGTCTTTTTTGAACCACCCTGTGGTGAGAGTGGTCTTTCTAAGACAGAAACTGTGTGGCTCTCCTGCCTAGAAATCTTCTATTTCCTCCAGCATGAAGTCCAAGCTCCTTACTTCCAGCCAGCACAGGCCCCATAAGTCACACAGAGGCAACTATTTCCAGACCTCACTCTGCTCTGGCCCTGCTGATCTGCCAGCCTTCTGAGCCTCACCCCCCACCTCTCCTTACAGGCCCCTGCAAGCCCCACTGCCCTCTGCCCAGCCAGCCACCTCATTTTTCTTCCCTGACAGTATTAGCACCTGTTCAAACCCCCAGACTCAGACAGTAGGTCCTTGAAGAGCTCTAGAGAGGAAAGCATAGACGATCTAGTCCTCCATGTCTCTAAGTCCCCAAATCTCCTCTACATTGCCTCCCACCCTGGCATGTAATAAAGGCTCATAAAATGAACAGCAAGTCTTCATCTAGCTGTGCCTGGCTGTCTGCACCTCCACAGCCACTGCAGGAATCATGCCTAATGTTTCACTCTCAACCATCATGGCTGCTTTCTGTCTCTTGAGACACACTAGTCTCCACTGACACAGTCTTTCCTTGGCCTACTCCCCTGGACTGTTTAGAAAATATACTATAAATTTCATATGTGCAAATATAAATATCTACATACAGCCAATTCTCATCATCCATGGTAGTTCTCTAAAGTAGCTGAGAACACTGAATTAGGGAATAACAAACCATTGCTCCTAGGGGAAATAGAGTTAGCTTCCTCGGAGCCTCTGGTCATGACATTTTCATCAACCAATCAATACGTAACCTTGTTTTATGTGTGTTTCTGCTTAAAGACACCTTATTTAATATATACTGTTGATTCATAAACACTGAACTCAGCCAACAGCACTATGACTTGCGCTGAATGAAGTTCATCTAGCACGCTTCCTCTATAAAGGCATCACATCACAGCCCTCTTGCACTTAGGGACATTAGACAGCACTTCAGCACTATGCTTGAGGGCCATTTTAAACAGTGAAATCCCCAAGAAAAAGCATAAAAATACAAAAAGCGTGGCAGTTAATATACAGGCACACCTCAGAGATACAGCAGGTTCGGTTCCAGACTACCGCAATAAAGTGGATGTTGCAATAAAAGTCACACGAATTTTTTTTGGTTTTCCAGTGAATATAAAAGTATATTTACACTGCAATATAGTCTGTTAAGTGTGCAATAGCATTATGTCTAAAAAACAATGTACATACGTTAATAAAAAATATTGCTAAAACATGCCAACAATTGGGCTTCCCTGGTGGCGCAGTGGTTGAGAGTCTGCCTGCCGATGCAGGGCACGCGGGTTCATGCCCCGGTCTGGGAAGATCCCACATGCCGCAGAGCGGCTGGGCACGTGAGCCATGGCCGCTGAGCCTGCGCGTCCGGAGCTCCTCAACGGGAGAGACCACAACAGTGAGAGGCCCGCGTACTGCAAAAAAAAAAAAAAAAAATTGTCAACCATCATATGAGTCTTCAGCAAGTCATAATCAAAACATCAAATATCACTGATTGCAGATCACCATAACAAATATAATAATGATAGGTGTGAAATATTGCAAGAATTACAAAAATATGATACCAAGACATGAAGGGAGCAAATGCTGTTGGAAAAATGTGCTGTGCTATCAGTTTTTGTCTCATGTATTTTGATGCTCTGTTGTTAGGTGCATACACGGTAAGGATCCTTGTGTTTTCTTATAGACTTGATCCCTTTATCATATTTAATACCCCTTTTTGTCCCTGATAATTTTACTTGCTCTGAAGTCAGCTTTGTCTGAAATCGATATAGATACTCCAGCTTTCTTTCCATTAGTGTTAGCATGGTATGCCTTTCTCCTCCCTTTATTTTTAATCTATCTGTGTCTTCGTGTTTAAAATGGGCTTCTTATGGACAATATATAATTATATGTTATATGTCTTATTTTTTTTTACCTGCTTTGACAGTTCAGTCTTTTAATTGGTGTATCTAGACCATTCACTTTTTAAATTTATTTATTTATGGCTGTGGGAGGTCTTCGTTTCTGTGCGAGGGCTTTCTTTAGTTGTGGCAAACGAGGGCCACTCTTCATCGCGGTGCGCGGGCCTTTCACTACCGCGGCCTCTCTTGTTGCGGAGCACAGGCTCCAGACGCGCAGGCTCAGTAATCGTGGCTCACCAGCCCAGTCGCTCCGCGGCATGTGGGATCCTCCCAGACCAGGGCGTGAACCTGCGTCCCCTGCATTGGCAGGCGGACTCCCAACCACTGCGCCACCAGGGAAGCCCTAAACCATTCACTTTTAAAGTGAGTATTAATATGGTTGTTACTGTTTGTTATTCATTACACTTGTTTCTTTTTAAAAATCTTTCCCTCTTCTCCTGCTTTCTCCGGTTTAATTGAGCATTTTATCTGATTAGATTTTTTTTCTCCTATTTAGCATATCAATTATACTTCAAAAAATTTTTAATGGTTGTCTTAGAAGTTTGCAATATATATTAGGACTAATGTAAGTCCACCTTCAAATAACACTACACCGCCTCACGGGTAGCACAGGTACTTATAACCCAGTGTCCCGATTCCTCTCTTCCGTCCCTAGGACACCGCTGCCACTCACCTTATACATGCGACAGTTACCCAATACACTGTCACTAATATTCAATATTACTCTGAAAAACAATGACCTTTTATTTTGCTTAGGAGTAAGACAAGTAAAAGATTTTATTTTACCTTCACTTATTCCCTCTCTGATACTTTTCCCTTCTCTGGGTAGATCCGAGTTTCTTGGGTCACTTCCTAACTCTCTGACGAACTTCTAAAGCCTCTCCCAACACAAGGGGGCCAGTGGCATAGAGTCCTCTGAGCCGCCTAGAGCGGCCCGACAGAACCCTAGGATCTGATTGGCCGGTAAGCTGGCGGCGGGGCAGAAGTTCCTAGCGGGCGTTTCCGGCCTGGCGGGTTCGCCCACGCCGGCGTGGTGTGTGGGGTACGTCTACCTTTCTCGGCGGAGCCGAGGGAGTCCTGGCCTCCCCTCGCGCTGAGGTGCCTGAGGCGCTGCGACAGGCGGGACGGCGCGGGGCTGGGCCGAGCCGGGGGAGCGCCTGTTCGTGTGGCCTGAGGGGCGGGCCGGGCGGAAACCCGCGCGGGGGTGGGGTCCGGGCTACCCCGGCGCGGAGGCGGGGCGGCGGGCACGAGCCAGGCTTCACGGAGGAGGCGAAGTTTGGACGCGGTCTGGGGATGCACCGAACCTGTGCTTTTTTTCTCAGATGAGAGAGAGTACCTTTCACTCATCAGGGGTAGGTTCAGTGAAAGGATGAAGTCGCGAAGGCTGTGCAGCGAGGGGACGTTGGTGCACATCCCGGCGCTGAACAATCCCAGGGCCCATTCATTCGCTCGGTGGGCGCCCAGTACACACTGCCTTGGTGATGATTAGGATTTACTGGGTTTTGTTTGTGGTTTAAGAACACTGTGCGAAGCACTTTATACATTTTTCTCATTTAACTCAAAATAGTCACTTAAGGTAAGTGGTGATGCTCTCATTTTATGGTCTGTGAAGAAACACGTCACTTACTCGAGACCCTTCGTTAGGAGGTGGTGTATCTGAGATTGGAACTGAGTCTGGTGGAGCCCAGGGCCTATGCTTCTAACAGGAGTGTTACGTGCCTCCCACATGAGGCTGAAAGGGGAGGCAGAGTGCATTTGGAAGGACCACTTGTGCACAGCACACAAAGGGCATGAGCACCAGGGACCTGTCAAAGGCAAGCCCTGGCTGAGGACCGAGAGGCTGCCTCTGGTCTGGGTGGCCTGAGGAGGAGATTCCGGGATGGCCCAAGAGAAATGAACTGGGCATTGATAAGCTTGGGTTCAGCTGTCAGTTAGAGCCCAACAGAGGCTTAAGTGATGAAGGCGGGGCAGGCAGGGTTTGTTCTGGGTTGTGTCTCTGAGGTTCCCTGGGTTTTACCCTCATGGTCACACTAGGCAGAAGTGTTTCTCCCTGTTTCTTTTTTTATCATCAGGGAAGAAAAGCCTTTTCTAGAAGCCTCTTTGAAAACTTCCCTTAACATCTTGTTGACCAGAAGATGGGCCTAGGGCCAAAGTAGCTGGGGCCAAGGAAACAAGGCTCATTTCTACCTGAATTAAGGGGTCTGTTTGCATGGAGCAGGCTCTGGGGGTAGAGGCTGACTGTGTATCAGAGGCCAGTTGGAAAGGTTTTCATGGGAGTGACACCCCGTGTCACCTGTCACCCTAAATTATCACCGGATCTGTGGTTTTAAATGTCATATGTATGCTGGCATTTACCAGTATATACCCAGCCAGCTTCAGCCTCTCTCCTGAAATTTGGACTTGTGGATCGAAATGCCCTCATTCTCCACTTGTAGGTCTGATAGGCATCTTGAACATAACATGTACAAAGACAACTTTTAATTTTTATCCTTCAGATATACTTCTCCGGTCTTCCTGGGTAATTGGAGATTTCATCATCTCAGGTGTTTGGGCCAAACATCTTGGTGTTTCATCCCACATCTAATTTGTCAGCAAATCCTATTGACTGTACCTTTGAAAGGTATCTGCAATCTGACTGCTTATCACCTGCTACCACCATCTGGTCCAAGACACTATCGTCTCTAGCTGTGTTATTGCTGGGACCTTCCAGTTGGTTTTCCTGCTTCTACCCTTACACCCTCCTCCCTGCCCCCTAGTCCATTTTCAAAGCAGCAGCCGGAGCAGCCGCACGTCAAGTCGTATCACTCTGCCCAGACCTTCCAGATGCTCCTAATCTCATTCAGAATAAAAGCCTAAGTCCTGTAGCCCACAAGTTACCCCACCCCACTCTGTCTTGCCCTCCCCTACTCTGCTTCAGCCCCTCTGGCCTCCTTGCCCTTCCTTGAACATGTCAAGTGTGCTTGCACTTGCAACCTTTGCACTTGCGCCTCCCCCTGCCCAAGATGTATCTCCCCTGATACCTACTTAGTGCCGGCCCTCACTCCATCCATATCTGTTTTGATGTTACTTTATCAGAGGTGCCTTCCCTGGCTGCCTTTCGTAAAATATCTCCTCCCAACAGTTCCTGCCCTCGTGCTGCTTGTTTCTCTTCCTTATCCCCTGACACAAGCATCGTGTCTGTCACCCTCCCTACGGCTTGTGCACTGCTGTAGGGTAGGAGCTTGTTCTTGTCCTCAGCTGTTTGCCCGCCGCCCAGGATTCTCCTGGGTGGGCCTGAGATGCAGACCGTCGTCTCCCCTTGTAAGGTGCACCGCCAGGGACCTGGCTTTCGCGTGTGGCCTTGTTATGCTGTCGTACTACGGGCTTCTGGGGAGGCTTCCTGGGGGGCAAGGGAATATATAGTCTCAGGCCACTGGGTGCTGGGACCATTGTTCCTTCCTGGGGATTTCAAGTAGCCTACAACTGGGTCTCTGCTGCCACAGACCTCTTGAGGTACAGGCCCGGAAGTCTCAAGTTGCTGTGGGGAGCAGAAGGCGGGTCAGGCCCCATCACACTCTTCCCTTTTGCTACAGCTCTGCCTGCCTCCTCGGGACAAGCTTGGAGACCCAGTGATGGCCCACAAGCAGCTTTTTCCTGGGCCCCAGGTGAGTGGTCTTCTTGGAGACGCCTCAGTGTGGCCTCAGCCCTTTCCTGGCTGGAGTCTCCACGGTTCCCTCTGAGGCACTGGTCTCAGGGTAGTTGGCTCCCTGTCTTCATTGATATCCTCAACCCTTGGGTTCAGGTCCCTGAAATGCACTCTGGACTGTATCATCTCACCCCTGGACTGGGCACAGAGGAGGGCAAGGGATGGGCAGGTAAACACGAGTCAGAATGGTGTCTGCCCCAAAGAGCCTGCTCTTGTGGGGAAGGCAGTCTGGTGCATGTGCTCAGAGGGGTTTTGCCCATCCTGAGCCTAGTGCCTCCCTACCCCCAGGCCCGTCCTGGGGTTGCAACAAGATCTTGTCATTCCAGGTCTTGGTTTCCTTCGAGGAAGTGGCCGTGCTCCTTTCCCAAGAGGAGTGGGGCCATCTGGGCCCTGCTCAGAAGGGGCTCTACAGGGATGTGATGCTGGAAACCTATGGGAACCTGGTCTCGCTGGGTGAGGCTCTTCCCAGGAGCTCAGCTCTGGGCTTCCTGCTCCATGAATGGCCCTGGGGACTGGGACTGGGGCTGGGCTCAAGGCTCAGAGGCTTCTCACCCCCTGGGCCCAGACATGGGGCATTTGTGACCCTGGGCCCAGGCAGGCCTGGTCTGGGCAGAGGAGGGGACAGGTGGTGCCAGGGACTCCCCCAAGTTCTTTGTAGGAAGTATGGAAGGAGAACATTATTCACTGAACGCCAAGTATATTCATATCCCCTCAGTTAATCTTCATGCATCTTCAAGGTTGGTGGTAGGATACATAGTTTATAGGTGAACCTGAGGCTGACAAATATCACTTTATTAAGTTCACACAGGCTGTCAGGGCAGATCTGGGATTTGCATCCATTTAGCTTCAGAGTCCTGCTTTATACCTGCCTTATACTTAGTCTGCTGTACATCAACACCTCCTCTACCATGAGTCTTCTGCCATGATGTGTTCAGGCACCAAGTCTGTCCCTTAACTGTGACCCCCAGAAGAGCTGGGTTTGACTTTTCTTCAGCTGGGACAGAGGCCTACTTCTGTTTCCATGCTTTGGAGACCAGGTGGCAGGCAAGGTCATGACAGCACACAGACGCTGCCCATGGGGCCATCCTGCCCTGGACCT
Organism: Lipotes vexillifer; assembly: GCF_000442215.2. NCBI lineage: Eukaryota > Metazoa > Chordata > Mammalia > Artiodactyla > Lipotidae > Lipotes > Lipotes vexillifer. Next base: position 43,744 of record NW_006791731.1, read on the forward strand.
GGATGAGTTGTCAGTCTTGCTTTCTTTCTCTGGAGCAGGACTTCAAGGTTCCAAACCTGATGTCATCTCCAAGCTGGAGCAGGGGGAAGAGCCATGGGCCCCACACTCACCAAGAATTGAGGGGAGCTGGATTTGGAGACGCAGGCGTGCAGGTGAGTCTGCAGGAACACCCCCACGCTCTCGTGCCCCTGCTGGCAGGTGCCACCACTTCACCAGGCCAAATTGCGTCACCACCAGAGCTTTGCTTTCCCTCTCCATCTTCTTTCTCTTCTTTTCTCTTTTTTGCTATTAATGGCCCCTATTCTGTGCCCCTGAATGGGGTCATGTTTACCTTACCCTAGAAGATGCTCTTTCAGTTCCTGAAAAGAGCTCGGGTGACTCCCTAGCAGCTGCCTCCCTACCCTGGCTGCCTCTCAGTCGTTTCCATGTCACCCAGTCCTCAGGCCTTGCTGGCCAGCTCTGCCTTGGCTGCTGGAGACACCACTTGGAGAGTCCACCTGGAGGCTTGCCATCCTGCCCAGACTCTCACCCCTGCTGTTCACTCAGAGTTCCCAGGCTGATTCTGGGCTTTGGAGAAACGCGTGACTTAGGGCTGCTTCTTGTGGGGCGAAGGATTTGGTCATGTACATAGTAAGCGGAGCAGAGTTCCTGTGCTCTTTGCTGCATGGCAGCTAACATTGCCTGGCCTGTTGTGCATTCCTAGCACTGTGCTGGCACAGTGAACTTACACAATCCTCCAGTATCCCTGCAGAGTCGGTGCTCAGGAAAATGAGGCACAGAGAGGTTCAGTTGCTAGCCCGAGGTCACACAGCCAGCCAGGGACAGAGGTGAGTTGGATCTCAGGTGGACTGGCTCCCTACCACACGCCTTTTTTTTTTCTTTTTAAAAACAGCTTTTTAAAGTTATAATTAGCATATAATATGCTATGCATATTTTTTTTAACTTTTTTTAAAATAAATTTATCTTATTTATTTTTGGCTGCTTCGGGTCTTCATTGCTGCAAGCGGGCGTTCTCTAGTTGCAGCGAACAGGGACTACTCTTCGTCGCAGTGCACAGGCTTCTCGTTGCAGTGGCTTCTCTTGTTGTGGAGCACAGGCTCTAGGTGCGCGGGCTTCAGTAGTTGTGGCACGCGGGCTCAGTTGCTCCACAGCATGGTATCTTCTTGGACCAGGGATCGAACCTCTGTCCACTGCATTGGCAAGCAGATTCTTAACCACTGCACCACCAAGGAAGTCCCTGCTGTACATGTTTAAATGTACAATTTGGTAACATTTTTGCATATGTATGCACCTATGAAACTGTCCACTATGGTAGAGATAGCAAACATATTCATTACCCCCAAAAGTTTTCTCATGTCTCTTTGTAATCCCTCCCTCTCACTGCTTCCCACCTCTATCCTGAAGCAATTACTGATCTTCTTACTGTCACTATAGATTACATTTTCTAGAGTTTTATATAATTGACATCATGGAGCATGTATTTTTTTTTTTTGCCTGACTTTTCTTGACTCACATAATTATTTTGCAATCCATTCATGTTGTGTGTCAATAATTCAGTTCTTTTTTATTTCTGATAAGTATTCTGTTGTATGTATATACCACAGTTTGTTTATCCATTCTCTGTTAATGGACATTTAGATTGTTTCCAATTTGTGGTTAATACAAATAAAGCTGCCATGAACACTTGTGTACAAACCTTTGTTTGCTTGGCCATACATTTCCTTTTCTCTTGGAAATACCTAGGAATAAAATGGCTGCATTACATGGCAGGTGTTTATTTAAACTTTTAGGAAACTGCCAAAGTGCTTTCCAAAGTAGTTGTACTATTTTACATTCCCACCAGCAATGGATGAGAGTCCCATTTCCTCAACTTCCTTGCCAGCAGTTGGTGTGGTCAGTCTTTTAATTGTAGCCACTGTGATGGATGTGTAGTGGTATCTCATTGTGGTTTTATTTTTAATTTCCCTAATGATTAAAGATGTTGAGCATCTTTTCATGTGCTTGTTTCCTTCTGGATTTCTTCACTGGTGAATGTCTGTTCAGATCTTTGCCTATTTTTTAATTGTGTTTTTCTTATTGTTGACTTTAAAAGAGTTCCTTTCTAAATACAGGAATGATCTATTTACAGGTCCTTTATCAGATATATACTTTGCATGGATTATTCTCTCACTCTGTGCCTTGTCTTTTTATTCTCTTAACAGTGTCTTTTGGAGAGTAGAAGTTTTAAATTTTGGTGAAGTCCAGTTTGTTAATTTGTTCTTTCATGGATTGTGCTTTTGGTGTCATATCTAAGAAATCTTTGCCTAACCCAGAAGATTTTCTTCTTTGAAAAGAAAATTTTATAATTTAAAATTTTTGTGTGTTGCATTTAAGTCTTGATTCATGTTGAGTTAATTTTTGGTGTGAGGTATGGATCCAAGTTTAATTTTTTACAAGTGAATGTCCAGTTGTTCCAGTACCATTTGTTGAAAAGACTATCCATTCTCCACCTGCATTGCCTTTGTACCTTTGTCAAAAAAATCAGTTGTCCATGGGAGCTCCCTGATGGTCTAGCGGTTAGGATTTGGCACTTTCACTGCTGTGGCCTGGGTTCAATCCCTGGTTGGGGAACTGAGATCCTGCAAGCTGCGTAGCACAACCAAAAAAAAGAGGGAGTTGTCCATATATATGTGAGGTTATTTGGAGCTCTCTGTTCTCTTCCGTTGTTCTATTGTCGACCTTTATACTCCGACACCACACTGTTGTGGATGCTTCATTAAAAGTCTGGAATCAGGTAGCATTTGTCCTCCAATTTTGTTCTTCATTTTCAGAGTTGTTTTGGCTATTCTAGATCCTTTGTATTTTCATATGAATTGAAAAATCAGCTTATTGCTATCTGAAAAAAGTCCTGCTAGCATTTTTGTTAAGATTGCATTGAATCCATAGATCAGTTTGAGGGAAATTGACAGATATTGTTTTCTGACCCATGAACAAGATGTATGTCTCCATTTATTTGTCTTAATTTCTCAGTAGTATTTTATACTTTTCTATGTACAGGCATTTTACATTTTTTGTCAGATTTATTCCTAAGTATTTCATATATTTTTTATACATTTATTTTATTGAAGTATAGTCGATTTACAAAGTTGTGTTAATTTCTGGTGTACCGTTTTATATTTATATATATATATATATATTCTTTTTTTAAATTTATTTATTTTATTTATTTATTTTTGGCTGCGTTGGTCTTTGTTGCTGCGTGTGGGCTTTCTCTAGTTGTGACGAGCGGGGTCTACTCTTCGTTGCGGTGTGTGGGTTTCTCACTGCGATGGCTTCTCTTGTTATGGAGCACAGGCTTTAGGCGTGTGGGCTTCAGCAGTTGTGGCACACGGGCTCAGTAGTTGTGGCTCACGAGATCTGGAGCGCAGGCTCAGTAGTTGTGGCGTACGGGCTTTGTTGCTCCGCGGCATGTGGGATCTTCCCAGACCAGGGCTCAAACCCGTGTCCCCTGCATTGGCAGGCGGATTCTTAACCACTGCACCACCAGGGAAGCCATCTTTCATATTTTTCATGTTTTTGTACTTGGTATTTTTTTAATTCCAATTTCCAGTTGTTTATTACTTATAAATAAAAACAGAATTGATTTTTGGGTGCGTACCGTGGGAACAGTGGGCATGTAGGGGAATGGGCCCATGATGGCAGGAAGGAGTTAGGGGTAACAAAGTGCTGGAAATAAACAGGTGGTACCATGGCCTCTGTTTCTCTCACCTGGATTTTCCCTGATAAAACATAACTGGTTAAACTTACTTTTAGGGTCCCTCTTAGTTTCTCCACATACAATGCACCACCCTCTGTGGGGCACACAATCTGTTAAACATCGTCCCCTGGTGACCCTTTTTTCTATCTTGTCTTTCCTCCTTACCTGGACTAAGAAGTGGTTCATCTCCCAGGAGACATCTGATGTCTGAGCCCATAGTGTCCAGGGGAAGAGAAACATCAACCGAGACAGAGGTGTCCAAGGAGGAGTAGACAGGACCACGTCAGGCTGTGTTGGATTTGATTCTTATCCTAGGAGGGTGGAAAGCTATGGAATGTGTGTTTAAAAATAATATACTTTTGTGCAGTGAACACGTGTCATTTTAGTAGAACAACAGAACTGATCCCTGTAGAGAAGTGTGGTGACAAGAATAAAACATCACCCCAAATCTTGCCTTGCAGAAACGTTCATTCTCGGCATTAGGTGACAGTATTTCATGGACCCCAGATGCATTGGCTCGACCAGATGGAAGTTTGTCTCCCTCGTGTAACAGCATCCCTGTTTGGTGGATTCTCAGTTTGACGTGCTTGTTAGGAGGCCAGCTCGGCTGTCTTGTTTCTCCGCCACTCTCTAGAGTGGCATGCCTAAACACTCACCTCCAGGTTTAACACTGGGTTATGGGAGAGGGAGAGAGTGGAGGAGGCCGTTTCACTGCCGTGGAGTCTGTGACCTTGTCTGTGACCTTGAAGTTGCCCATGTCGCTTCTACTCACATTCCACTGCTGAGAATTCAGTTATGTGGCCACACCTAATACTGTTATTTTCTTAGTGGTTGCTCTGGAACTTACCATGTACATCTTAACTTAACAGAATCTACTTCTGGTTTATACTAACAATTCCAGTGACTATAGAATAGTTATTCCTATAGAACGCCATTTCCTCTCCTTCCTTTTTGTTTTTTGTTGTTGTTGTTGTTGTTGTTTTTAAATATTTATTTGGCTGTCCCAGGTCTTGGTTGCAGCATGCGGGATCTAGTTCCCTGACCCAGGGAACCTGGGCCCCCAGTCTTAACCACTGGATCACCAGGGAAGTCCCTCTCCTCCCTTTTTGTGTGTTGTTGTATATCTGTGTGTGTTACAAATTCAACAATACATTCTTATAATACTTTATATAATTTTATGTCTGTCGTGGAAACTAAAAGAAGAAATGAGACCAGCATATATGTATACAGTTTGTTATATCATCTACTTTCTTATTTACCATTTCTCTTCGTTTGTTCCTGTGCATTTAAGTTACATCTGCTGTCGTTTCCTTACTCCAGTGTATCTTTCCTCTCACCCACCTCCTTTGTGCTGTTTTTGTCACGCGCAGTACATTTCTATCTGTGATATTGTGATTTATAATAAGAAGTATATATTTGGTCCTCATCCCGTTTCTGGCACAGAGCTCCTAAAACCCTCGGAATTTCCAAAGTAATGAAAATTGCTCTGTTGTTTTTGAAAATGCCCTAGCAGTCCAATCCAGTAAAATCTGGGCAGCAGTATTTTTAAAAGTCAGTCTTGGAGGTTTGTTGTGACTCAAGGAGGCTGGATGCAGAAAGGGATCCCCCACCCTCTCAGCCACACTCACCAGGAATTTCACCTCTTTAGGTTGGAGTTGGAGGGAATGATAGGTGCTGGTGGCCTAGCCTGGTGAGATGTGGGGAGCTTTCCCTGGGAGCTGCGGGGAGAGGGAGCCCCTTCTTGGCCCCACCCAAGAGGAGTAGAGCATCTGTCATGCTGAGCTGGGCGGGTGGAGGTGCAGCAGGTTAGGGCTTACATGCCACACACTCTTGCTGCTCTTGCCAAGTTTTAGTAGATTTTCTTGAATAAACGTTTCTGCATTTGCTTTTTGCTCTTAGGGCAATTTCCAGAGACATTAAAATGGTTGTTAGTTGGGGTTGGGTTTTTTGTTTTGTTTTGTTTTAATAGTTCTTGCCAGCTTTGTTTTGCTGCGACTTGGATCCATGGAGTTTATTACACTGTCATCAAAGTGGAATTTCCTGGCTTTCAATTTTGAAGAATATTTTTGCTGGACGTAGAATTCTAGGTTGGCAGTTGTATTCTTCAGTACATTAAAAATGTCCTTCTGGGGGCTTCCCTGGTGGCGCAGTGGTTGAGAGTCCGCCTGCCGATGCAGGGGACACGGGTTCGTGCCCC
>NW_006791731.1:50139-55914 GCF_000442215.2 Lipotes vexillifer
AAAAAAAAAAAAAAAAAAAAAAAAATGTCCTTCTGTCTGCCGTCTTCCACTTCTGAAGTCGAAAAGTCAGCCTGCGATTTTATTTTGCTTTGAAAGTGATACATCTTTTTCCTCTTGCTGCTTTTAACATTTCTTTTTTTGGTTTTCAGCAGTTAGGTTATGTTATACCCATGTGTGGTTTTCTTTGCATTGACATTACTTAGGTTCTTCAAGCTTTCTGAATCTATGGTTTATAGACTTTTGTCAGTTGTGGGAAAATCTAGGCCAAAATTTCTTAAATTATTTCTTCTATTCCTTTTCTCCTCTCCTGGGATTTTGAGAATATACACATTACACTTTCCACCTTGTTGCACTTGCTTCTTATGCTCTTTTCTTTATTCCCTGTCCTATTTTTTTCCTTGCTGTGTTTCAATCTGAATACTTTTCAGATATTACTTAACACACCTTTCAGTTCTGTAATCCTCTGTTTTGTTACCTGCTATCTGCCAGTGTACTCTCTTGTCTGTTGAACTCTTAATTTCAGTTTTCATTTGATTTCTAGTGAATTCTCTATCTCTTTGTTTTCTTACATATACTAATCATGGTTTGTTTGTTTGTTTTAAGCTGGTTCTTGATAATATCTAAATTGCCTGTGGGTTTGTTTCAATTGTATATGTTTCTCCTGGTTTCTTGTTGTTTAGCCTTTTTTTTAAAACATGATTTCTGATATTTAATTGTGTCAGTTATTATAGATTAAAAATTATAGAGGCTTTATATGATGTTACATTCTTGAAAGAGGATTAAGTTTCCTTCTGGCAGACAGATAAAATGCCATTGGATCACCTTCCCATGTTAAGGGGTTGGTCTTAAGCTTTGTTAGGGCTGGTCTGATACTCGGGAAAATTCCCTACTCATTGGTCCCCTTTGAGGAATGTTAGGGACCTGATTCATTATTCTGAAAACCAGTAAATAAAAGAATCAAGGATTGATTCTGCCTTTACTAAATGGGTTATCCCTCAGGATAACTAGACAATTGATGAGTAAAAGTTTCTTCATAGAAACTTTAAGGGTTTAAAAAAAAAAAAAAAAAAGGTCAAAATCCTGAGATACCAGCTAAAAATTCTAAATACAGAAGACAACTAATCCTACCACCTCCTTCCTCTAACCCTGTACAAAGAACACCCAGCAGTAAAATACCTTCTACCTAGGGCAAAAACAAAGGAATTGCCTCAAAAAACCAAATAGCCCTAGGTAAAGACTTGCAAATTTTGGCATTTGGGGGTGCCCTGGACTTATAGCCAACATCTCACTCAAATGCCCTTCTGATTCATAAATACCCTCATTCATAGAGTTCCCAAGTATCTTTTTGTTGCCTCAATTTAAAATACAAACAGGCATCAACTATAATTCAGTTTAAAAAAGAGCTAAAAAAATAATAAAAGTAAATTAAAAATAAACTAAAATACAAACAGACAGCCAAGGATCCCTGACATCTGGAGCAGCGTGAACTGGTGTGAGACGTTGCTTCTTTTTTTTTTTGGCTGCTTTGGGTCCTCATTGCTGCACGCGGGCTTTCTCTAGTTGAGGCGAGCGGTGGCTACTCTTTGTTGCGGTGCACAGGCTTCTCACTGCAGTGGCTTCTCTTTGTTGCAGAGCACGGGCTCTAGGCGCATGGGCTTCAGTAGTTGTGTTGCGCAGGCTCAGTAGCTGTGGCTCGCAAGCTCTAGAGCACAGGCTCAGTAGTTGTGGGTCACAGGCTTAGTTGCTCCGCAGCATGTGGGATCTTCCTGGACCAGGGCTTGAACCTGTGTCCCCTGCCTTGGCAGGCAGATTCTTTTTTTTTTTTTTATAAGTGATGGTAGGAGTTTATTTATTTATTTATTTTTGCTGCGTTGGGTCTTCGTTTCTGTGCGAGGGCTTTCTCTAGTTGTGGCAGGCGGGGGCCACTCTTCATCGCAGTGTGCGGGCCTCTCACTATCGCAGCCTCTCTTGTTGCGGAGCACAGGCTCCAGACGCGCAGGCTCAGTAGTTGTGGCTCACGGGCCTAGTTGCTCCACGGCATGTGGGATCCTCCCAGACCAGGGCTCGAACCCGTGTCCCCTGCATTAACAGGCAGATTCTCAACCACTGTGCCACCAGGGAAGCCCTGGCAGGCAGATTCTTAACCGCTGCACCACCAAGGAGGTCCCGGAGACGTTGCTTCTTGCCTCATAGATCACTCTGTTCTGTGGTCTCTTTTTTTTGTCACATTCTTCATTCTGTTTCCTACCTGGTGAAATAGCACCTCTTGACAAGGATCATCTTTTTAGACTCTAGTCCCAGGATGTTGAAGACTCTTAACTCCTCAGATACTCCTGACAGAAGCCACAGGAATTCAGGACCTTTACCATCCGCAACCTGCCCCTTCAGACTGCTCCTAGGTTTCTAGAATGAAGAATTGTTTGCTTTTTACCTTTCAGACTTGAATGGTAAAACTCAGTCCCTTTGAAGTACTGGGCGTAGTTCTGCAAAGACAACTTAGCCCAGTGTTAGATCCCACGCAGTTAATATTTTCAGCTCAGTCTCTCTGTTCTGGCTAAACAGTCTGAAAGTGACAGCTCTAATAATAACCACTGTTTACAAAAGAGAGAGTCCATTGTGCTTTCGCAGTCTCTCAAAACTGTGTGACAGGCTACCCTCTCACAGTTCTCACCAGGTTGTCCTTCCACTGGTCTTTGTAGCCACATGATTCAGTGCTTTTGGCTGGGTGTTTTTGTTTTTGGTACATTTCCTTTCACTGAGTCTCAGAATTCAGTTGTGTCACAGTTTTTACAAATTTCCAGGTACTTTTATCCATTGGGAACGTGGTGTGGACTGTTGCACACATTTGGCTTTTTTGCCTTGTGCTATATACCTGCTATTTGAATGGGTAGGGTACTTCTTTGTTTCTATTTTTCTCTATTTTCTGTGATTTACTTCTGTGAAACCAAGTTGTCCACATCAAATAATTTTTCCCGTTATGTGTTACTCAGTATACCCTTCATTCATTATATATCATTTATGATACATTTACTTTTCAACAAATGTTTGAGTGCCTGTTATGTATAAGCCATGGAAGATGCCTTTTTTATGGAGTGTGCAGCAGTGACGTCAATGTAGGTGCTGACCATCCAAGCCTCCACCGCTGACTTCCCCATGTCCCTCCTCACCTTGTTTTTACAGTATTGCTTCTGTTTTATGTTTTGGTTTGAGGCATGTGGGATCTGAGCTCCCTGACCAGGGATGGAACCCTCACCCTCTGCATTGGAAGGTGAAGTCCTAACCACTGGACCACCAGGGAAGTGCCCCCTCCTCACCATCTGAGGGCGCCTCTCCCTCAGGTCACGCCTCGAGGTTCCAGCTCCATCTGTGCCTGGTTAGCCCATCTGAAATGGAGGCATTTCACCTTGGGTTTTTTCCCTGCCTCCTTCCTTCCCTCCTTCCTTCCCACACCGGCTTTCATTGCTCTGAGAGCATGCTTCTCTCTCCTCGCCTTCTCTTTTCTCTTCCCAGTAAGGTCATTTTTGGTTTTGCATTCTGAAAATCCAAATCCTCCTAGGAGATAATTGTTTCATATAAATGTTTCTATTTATGCTCTAAGTATTTCCCATAGTAAAACATGAGTAACTCTTTTTTTTTTTTTTTTTTTTTTTTATGTCTCTAGGACAGAAAAAAAAGACTTGACTCCAAAGCAGGAAATTTCTGAAGAAATGGAATCCCAGAGAACAAAATTAGAAGAGCATGTAAGGAATATTTCCAAGGAATCTGATTTTGAAGAGATGACTAAAACTGAGGGAAAGCTAAAGAATTGCTGGGGGAAATATGCAGTGGAGGGACTTAAGAAGGATTTCCCCCAGAAGAGTCATTTCAGGCCAGTGACAGTGACACATGTGAAAACCCCCTTGGGGAAAAGAGGTCCGAAATTCAGTGCAGCTGAGGTAAACTGCACTGCAGACGCAAGTTCTGTCAGAAACTGCAGGCTGTCTTCAGGGAAAAGTCTCCACCAGAGTGTGTCATGGGTAGAAAACTTCCAAACGAGTAAGGACCTCACGAACCTCCAAAGTTTCTGTGTAGGAGAACAGACCTGTCAGGCAGATGTGTTTGTGAAAGTGCCCGGGCAGAGTTCAGTTTTCAGTGAGAACCAGAGGATTAACAGTCCAGAAAAAGCCTTTGAAAAGTGTGCGGTGTGTGGAATAGCTTTTGGTCAGAGCAGAGCTCTCATTCAGCACCAGAGAATTCACAGTGGAGAGAAGCCCTGCAGGTGTGAGGAAGGTGGCAGAGCTTCCCATGCCCGTCCCTACGCCATGCAGCACTGTAACACTTACACTGGAGAAAGACCCTGTGAGGCTAACGAATGTGAGAAAGCTCTTAGCACATGTCCGTCGTACATTCAGCATTGTAAAGTTCACACTGGGGTGAAGCCCCATGAGTGCAGTCAGTGTGGAAAAGCCTTTAGTCATAGCTCTAACCTGATCCATCATCAGAGAGTGCATAGTGCAGAGAAGCCGTACATGTGTGTGGAGTGTGGGAAAGCCTTCCGGAGACAGTCACACCTCACTCAGCATAAGAGAACCCATTCTGGAGAGAAACCCCATGACTGTGCTGAGTGCGGCAAAGCCTTCAGCGCACGATTGTCTCTCATTCAACATCAGAAAACTCACACAGGAGAAAAGCCCTATGAGTGTAACGAATGTGGAAAATTCTTTAGCCTGAACCGAACCCTTATTGTTCATCAGAGAATCCACACTGGAGAGAAACCCTATAGGTGTAATGAATGTGGAAAATCCTTCAGTCAGCACTCACAAGTTATTCAACATAAGAAGGTTCACACTGGAGAGAAGCCTTATATCTGCAATGAGTGTGGGAAGTCTTTCAGTGCTCACCTGTCCCTCATCCAGCATCAGAGAATTCACACTGGAGAGAAACCTTATGGGTGTAATGAGTGTGGGAAAACCTTCAGTCAAAAGGGACACCTTATTCAGCATCAGCGAATTCACACTGGAGAGAAGCCCTATGAGTGTAATGAGTGTGGAAAAGCTTTCAGCCAGAGTTTTAATCTCATTCACCATCAAAGGACACACAATGGCGAGAGGCCCTATGAATGTAATGAGTGTAACAAAGCCTTCAGTGTTCTCTCCTCCCTTGTCCAGCATCAGAGGGTGCACAACGGAGAGAAGCCCTACGAGTGCCACAGCTGTGGGAAGGCCTTTAGTCAGGGCTCACACCTAATCCAGCACCAGAGGAGTCACACTGGAGAGAAGCCCTATGAGTGTAGCGAGTGTGGGAAAACCTTTGGACAGATATCCACCCTAATTAAGCATGAGAGGACACACAATGGGGAGAAGCCCTATGAGTGCGGCAACTGTGGGAAAGCTTTCAGCCAGAGCACACACCTCATCCGCCATCGAAGAATTCATACTGGGGAGAGCCCTTACACGTGTAGTGACTGTGGGAAGGCCTTCAACGTTCGCTCCTCCCTCATTCAGCATCTCAGGGTTCACACCGGCGAGAAGCCTTACGAGTGCAGTGAGTGTGGCAAGGCCTTCAGCCAGCATTCACAGTTTATTCAGCATCAGAGGGTTCACACTGGAGAGAAACCCTACATATGCAGTGAATGTGAGAAATCATTCAGTGCACGCTTGTCCCTTATCCAACACCAGAGAATTCACACTGGAGAGAAGCCCTATAAATGCACTGAATGTCAAAAATCCTTCCGACAGGGCTTCCCTGGTGGCGCAGCGGTTGAGAGTCCGCCTGCCGATGCAGGGGACACGGGTT
>NW_006791731.1:56082-68404 GCF_000442215.2 Lipotes vexillifer
CAAAAAAAAAAAAAAAAAAAAAAAAATCCTTCCGACAAAGCTCTCACCTCATTCGACATCAGAGAATCCACAGTGGCGAGCGACCTTACGTGTGTAGTAGATGTGGGAAAACTTACAACCAGAGAATATCTCTTATTAGTCATGAGAAAGTTCACAGACTCCACAGTGGAGAGCAAACCCATCGGCGTGACGGGTGTGGGGAGCTCTTTGGTGCACAGGCAGCGTTCATGCAGCACCAGAATGTTAATAGTGGAGAGTGACTCACTCTGTCTGATACATTCTTCACAGTTTTACAGCAGGAGAGTTCTACTGATAAGAAAGCTCACTTTATGACTTTCCTTTTGGAAATTCAGCTCTTAAGGAATTAAACTATCTCCCAATGTGCTGCTCACTGAAGGCAGGCTGCTGAATTATGTGGTAAATGTTCCAAGGTAACATGCCTTCCCTCAGACCCAGAGGATGGCTCTCTGCTTGAGTGTTTTAAATGAATGCAACTTAAATATACTTTCCAAATCATGTTTTTATAGCACCAGACCTTAGTGTACAGTTAGGTGTTTCATTTGGCCCCTGTCTTTCTTTTCTTTCCTCTTCATCATCTATTTCAGCTTCAGGAAAAGTAACTGGGATCCTTGGACTTTCGAATGTGATGGAACTGGGTTGGGGTTTTCTTATTTGTTTGTTTGTAGGGCCTTTTCAAAATGTTTTTGTTCTATTTTGAGGGATATGATACCTTTAACTTCAAAGGGGTTGTCCCTTTTCAGCATCCGGTAATCCACAGAGGTGAGAAGTCATATGAGTATAAGTAGAGTTTGTTAAGAAATGAGGTGAGGCTTGTGTGTAGATTCAAACTGTTGAGATGGTGCTAGGAAGTCAGGTGACTCATGTAAACTGGGGTTTCCTACAGGGTAATTTGAATACAAAAAACCCCGTGAATTGGAGGGGTGGAATAGGCATAAAGTAGACACAGGCTGGCGTGGGACCTGGGACACAGCTTACAGATTCTGTTGGTATATTCTAGATCCACTTCTGAGGGAGAGGAGGTGAGTGGTTGGAGCTGTTCCCTTTCACTGGGCGGCCTCGTACCGAGCAGACTCTGGTGAGGAGGGCAGGTCCTCCTGCTGCCAGAGGACAGGACTCCAGGTGAGACAGGGACATGGCATTAAGCACCTTTTCATGGGTAGGTTATTGTGCAGGCTGTCAGCCTTGGACCCCTGTCTGCATGCTGTAAACATGCTCTTGTCCCTCCCAGGAGCTGTATTAGTCAGTGGTGTCTCAGTGCCCGTGGTCCTCCCACCTGATGCTTGAGGTGATGCTAAACATCCTGGGAGCTGATTTCCTGAGCACAGTCTTCAGAGTGGCTGCCCCTGGTTCATCACGTGTGGTTCACTCCAGTGTCCTCAGAACCACATTCTCCAGAAGTTTCTATGGCACTTCCTTCTGTTTTTGTGGAGGAAAGATTAGCATCAAAATGGGCTGAAAAAGGGTTATAAATATGAGAGATTCAGCAGAAGGAGTCTGTGAGAGACAGTTCTAGAAACAAATCTGGCAATTGAAAGTGGCTGTTGAGAGTCTGATGAGAAGCTGGTACCGTGTGTGAACCCTTGAGAAGGGGCTAACAGGATCTGGCACGAGCTGTAGTGGGATGGCACTTTATGAATAAGGCAGGGTAAGAATGGAGTGAAAGAGGAGCAGTGAATTGCTTAATAGCTGGACATTCTATTCCTTTATAGTATCCTTTTCAATAATAAGTTTATTCCTATTTTCCTGCTTTATTAAAGAAACTTTCTCTTAGAAGTTAACTGACCTTTTTTCCTTATGTTGACTTGACCTATGGCTCAGGCCTTATTTTCCAGGCTCTTGTCTATATAGCAGTAGTATTGGTCTTTACTCGTTTTAGAATTTTGAGGAACTGATTGAAAATTCTGCCTCTTAATGATACTTCTCCTAAGCACACTTCACCACAAATAGCTTTGACATTTTTTAAAACTGGAATTAATACACTGTGATAATAATGGTTATCATGTGCTAAACAAAAATTCTGACTGAGTCAACAAACCTTTACCTTTTTACCTTAGTATGTGCAAGGCACTGTGATGAATGCTTCTCCTGGGTTTTCTCATTTAATCCTCACATCACCTCAGTGAAGTAGGTACTTTTATTAGCCCTGTTTCACAATGAGACTGAGGCACAGAGAGGCTGCTCGGGGGCGGCTCTGGTACCACATGGCTCTGCCGCCCACAGTCGTGGATCCCCCACTGGGCGCCTGCCCCAGGCCCACACCCACTGCACCCCCGGCACCCCAGGCAGGGAGCTTGCAGTCCTGAGGCTGACCCATCTAATTCTGGCCCATTGGAGTTGTATGTTTCACCTAATGTGGTTTGGTGGATAGGTCTTGTAGATGTGTCATCAATGAAGGAAAATGGGAAGATGGTCCAAAGCTGGGAGCCTCTGGCTTGTGACTTTACTAATCATTGCCCGATCGTCGTGTTCCAAAAAGAGAGGGCATGTCTGTCTTTTCCTGAGGTGACTGGACGCCTTCATCTCCTGAGCTGTCAGAAGCTCCTCCCGTGGCTCTCCTGGCTTCAGTCTGAGATGGGGCCTTGGAGCTTTTTATCCAGTTACACCTTCTGCTGTAGAGAAAGGACTTCTGGGAGGAAGGAAAAGAAATCCCTGTTCTTGCTCCAAGGATCTCCTTGGCGTCCTTGCAAGAGACACAAGGACTCGGAGGCTGTGGCAGTGTCTTCCTCGCGGCCATACAATTAGAATGCCAAATCGGGAGGAAGTATGTGGGGTTTTTTTCTTTATACATTCATCTTTACATACGGTGGACAGTTAACTTAATTGAGAACCTCAGCTTTTATTCTAATTCTCTGTTTTAGGTTGTGTGGCTAAAACGTCTTTATGAGTAATTCCTGCAGTGAGTTTGGATTATGTTTTAGTTTTCAGTTAAATGTTTTACCCAAATTGTACTGAATTTTATTTACATAGCTAATGTTGTCCATTTCAGCCATAAATATCCCTGTTAGCCAGTCTCACCTAGCTGGGCGATGGCATTAGTATTGGTTGGAGCCAGACTGTCTCCTGACGGTTCGAAGCCTCTCTGTGCTGCATGGTGAGGAGCACAGGGCGCCCATCCACCTGGTGCCGCCTGGCGTCTAAACCCAGCCAATTACCTGCGGTTGAGAAGGGCATTTCGGTTTCCCCAGTTGATGCAAAGAAGCTGTTTCTAAAGGAGTTTTGTGACAGTGCCAGCAGATGTACAACTTTCCAAAATACCCCCTGTGGCCCGGGCTTTCATCACCTGAAAGGTACTAGAAACAGGGAGATGGACAGCGGCCAGGACAGTTTTGACATGCAGGAGGTTGAGCTCTGGTCAGCAGACATCGTACCATCTGTCTAGCACTCATCCCAAAGACGCCCCTATTCCTGCTGCTCTACTTGGTCGGGCTCAATACCCTCACACAGGGAAGAATAAGGATATTTTCAGGTCCCCCTGGAGCCGCTGTTCTGGTGAGGTGACAGGTGTTCTCTCTCACCTACCTGCTGCACAGCAGGTGGGTGAAGTCTCCTGCCTTAGATCTCCATGTATTGGTAGTTCTTGCCACAGGCTGTGTGGGATTATGACTGAAAGGAGCTCAGGGCAGTTAGTACTTGGAGGAAGACATTGTTTACTACTCATTGAACTAGTAGAGCTGGTTGCAGTTTGGATGGTCTCTGCTCCCCATGAAACACTTTTGTAGCCTAACTGGACTTGGGGGCCAGACATTGGCAGCAGGTGGGGTTGGTGTGGGGGTGTTGAGAAGGGCCCCTAGCTTCAAGCTTGTGCGGCAGGAGCTGCCCAAGGACTCAGCCTTCCTGGCAGACAGCCGTCACCATGAGGGTGTGGGTCATGGGGCCCAGCCAGGACCTGTTCCCTGTGTGTCAGGAGTGTCGTATTTGTAAATCCAGAGTTGTTTTGTTAGTTCTGGTGTCTGCCTATTGCCAGAACATGGGATTATTAGGTAAAATTCCCAGAGGCTTCGGGCGGCCTTTGCTGTCAGGAGAAAGGACGCCCCAGACAGTGAGGGCAGGTGCTGAGGGGTCACAGGAGCCCTTCACTTTTCCTGTGTCTGCCTGTATTACGGTATTTCCACTGATGCCTTGGTGTGGTGGACTCCTGAGGATGACGCATGTCCTTGATCTCCACCACTAGCTCTTGAACCACAACTGAAGATGTGAATCATAAGGGGACCAAGATCTGCTCTTTCTGCTGTAAATGATGGTCTGCCCATAAGTCCCTGTTAATGTGTTGTGTGTTCCCCTGCCAATCCTACTGGTTTATCATGTGTAGTTGACATTTCTTCTTTCCCCACCAATTCTAGGTTTTACTTGAGTTTCATGCGTTTATTCACAAGCGTTGAAAGGTAGCGGGTGAATTCCATTATCGCTTATGTTCATGCAAGAGTGGGTGGCAAGTGACTCAAGCTGCTGCCTTGAGTCTGAGGACCTGAGTTTCCAGGCAGTGGGACTGCACTGGGATTTTTTTCATTTTAACGCTGCATATGTGCAGCATCTTCTGTGTATCTGAAGATGGGACCAGAAGAACACTGCAGGATGGAAGTTGGAGGGGTTAGTTGTGGGCACTAGGGCTCCTAGTTGTAAGTAACAGACACCTACTTAAGATAAACTGAGCAAAGAAGGGAGCACCATCTGTCAGGATCCAGGGGCGTCTTATGGGGCCCCAGGTGAGGAAACAGCTGCAGTCAGGAACTGGAAAGGTTTCTGGATTTCCCACCCCTGGAGTGTATCCTGGTTTCCCTGCAGACCTGCCTCCTCAGTTTAGTAGTGCACTGGGCTGAAAAACTGGCTGCCACCACAGTTACTGGGTTCATATCTGCTTCTTCCAAGAGACCTGCCAGAATAAGGCTGGGAACTTAGTATTTTAATTCATATTCTAAGGAGAGGATGCTGTCCAGTCTCTGGCCTGGTGTCCATTCACGTACCCGTAAACCTGTGGGACTCCAATGAATATGGCCATGGGTGCAGAGTTTGGGGAATGGACTCTGGCCCACCTGGGTTGGATGTCAACACCTGACCAGTTGGCTGTGTCCAGAGGGGCAGGATGGCTGCTGGGGCTACTGTATTTTTTGAGTGGACAAGAGCAGATCCTTGAATAGGGCGTGGGGGCATTAGAAGGCCATGTAGGTAGCGACCTAGGAAGGGATAGCTGGAGGACAGGAGGGCCTTGTGAATGGGAAAGGGGCTGGAAAGGAACCTACTGCTCTTAGCAGAACTTATGAGCCCCCAACCAGCACCAGGCTCTATGGGAGAAACAGGCACCAGAATTGGCCTGGCCCGACCTTAGCAACCTGCTCTGGGGACTCAGATAGTCCTAGCAGCATCGGCTTTGGGCTTGGCCACGTCTCCAGGTGTTGGAGCATCGTGCCAAGTGTGGCCTGGTCTGGACAGAGGGTTAGGGTGAGCGCAGGGGGTGGGGGGAGGGGGGTGGGTCTGGGATGGTGCACAAAGATGCTGACACAAGGGCATCTGGACTGAGGTTCCAAGTCCCTAAAATGTGGGCTTGGGGTAGGGGGTGCGCCTCAGGTGCTCCTGAGTCTGTGAGAGCAGTTGTATTCCAGGCCTGACTCCTGGAGACGTTCCTTCAGCAGTGGGCAGAAGTGCTGGCAGATGCCCTGTCCCTAGCATGGGGGCTGCACCACGTGGTCTAGCATCCACCCCTGTGTCCAGCCTCCAGGATTTCCTGCCTCCGCCACCAGCCTCTGCTACAAAACCTGCTAAAGCTTCTCCACTGCTCGAGGTATTCCCACAACCAACCTGTATGAAAAGATGGGCAAAGCTCGTTAGTAATCACAGGACTGCAAAATGATACCACTATGAGATGCCGTATTACACTCACCAGATTAGCAAAAATTAAAAGTTTGATGACGACAAGTGTTGCAAAAAATGTACAGCAACAGTTGCTCTCACACACTGTTGATAGGAATGAAGTTGGAACAACACACTGGGAAATACTCCGGCACTGTTAACAAAGATGCAAATAGCCCACAACCCAATTCCACTCCTACACATACACACAGCAGAGACTTGCATGAAAACCAGGAGATGTGTCCCAAAATGTTCATAGCAGCCGTGTTTGTAATAGCAATACCTGACAACAGTCTAATGTAGGTGGAGAGAAGACAAAAGGTTTTATTCATACATACAATGGAAAACTTTATCAGAATGAATTACCCTCAGCTACCCACCTCAACATTCTTGAGCTGTCACCTTGCAGTGGTGACATTGGTATTCTTGAGCTGTCACCTTGCAGTGGTGACATTGGTATTCTTGAGCTGTCACCTTGCAGTGGTGACATTGGTATTCTTGAGCTGTCACCTTGCAGTGGTGACATTGGTATTCTTGAGCTGTCACCTTGCAGTGGTGACAAGTGGTATTTCCTAAATACACACCAATTTTGATTGCTTCTAGCAACTGAACCCCAGCGTACCCAGGGGATGAGTGCAGTTTGACCTGAGAGGGAATGCCTCATAGCAAAGGATGGCAAGACTTTGTCAGTTTACTATCAACAGAAACCTGGGTAATGTAAATGGGAATAGATTCTAGGGCTGTTAGACTAGAGGAGAGAATGTACTGAATTTGTTACATGGCAGATGGCTAATTCAGGGAGCTATCTCAGCAGTGACTGGCTGATGGAAGTCTGTATGTGGTGTGGCCTGCATTGATGAGGCTGGTATGTCAGATCTGCCTGAATTCACAGTGCAGGACAGTCAGAGGCTCGGGCGATGGGAATGCTGGAGTGGATGCTGTGGGACCTGCCCACCCGCCCCTGCCTGTGTCCTCCAGGAGAGTCTAGAGACACTTCTTTTACCCAGGCTTTGAGAAATGCGTTGGTGAGGGCGGTGCCAGCATCCGTGAAAGACTACAGTGGCTATTTTCTATAGGCTGGGGATGGTGGGAAAAGGGGCTGTCATGAAAATGGTTTCCATGCTCAGTGCGGGTGGTCAAATAGCAGACAGTAGCATGTAACCCTTTCAAAGATAGGGCAGTCATGTCACTGTAACAGGCCCAGGGCCAGAGTAGTAATAGAATTTGACCACATGTTTTGGCCCTGGATAATGGTGATGGTGACTGAAATAAGTAGGCAGCCTACTAAAGGTTTTATCAATACTAGTGAAAAAAACATTAAATCTGGTGAAAAGACACCTGAACCTCATGAAAGAAGAGGAGGCAAGCTTTCCCTTGGGGAAAGACCCTGATACTCTCCCCAAAATTTATACTATGTTTTATTCTCTCCCCCAAAGGGAATGTGGCCATTTGATGGGGTAACTGTACATTAGAGGACAGGAAATACCCACACTTTTCAAGGATGTGAAAGTAAAAATTAGCTCGGACTCAGAAAGAAAAAATCTGGTAAACTGTTCATCAGGCTAGAATAGCAGACACAGATTAAAAAAACCAGCTTCAGAGTTAATAGGAAACTATTTCTCCCAAAGAAATGTGCAGCTGCAAAATGTAACATTCTACCTCTGCTTTCTTGCTCGTGGAAGCAGTTGTATTCCAGGCCTGACTCCTGGAGACGTTCCTTCAGCAGTGGGCAGAAGTGCTGGCAGATGCCCTGTCCCTAGCATGGGGGCTGCACCACGTGGTCTAGCATCCACCCCTGTGTCCAGCCTCCAGGATTTCCTGCCTCCGCCACCAGCCTCTGCTACAAAACCTGCTAAAGCTTCTCCACTGCTCGAGGTATTCCCACAACCAACCTGTATGAAAAGATGGGCAAAGCTCGTTAGTAATCACAGGACTGCAAAATGATACCACTATGAGATGCCGTATTACACTCACCAGATTAGCAAAAATTAAAAGTTTGATGACGACAAGTGTTGCAAAAAATGTACAGCAACAGTTGCTCTCACACACTGTTGATAGGAATGAAGTTGGAACAACACACTGGGAAATACTCCGGCACTGTTAACAAAGATGCAAATAGCCCACAACCCAATTCCACTCCTACACATACACACAGCAGAGACTTGCATGAAAACCAGGAGATGTGTCCCAAAATGTTCATAGCAGCCGTGTTTGTAATAGCAATACCTGACAACAGTCTAATGTAGGTGGAGAGAAGACAAAAGGTTTTATTCATACATACAATGGAAAACTTTATCAGAATGAATTACCCTCAGCTACCCACCTCAACATTCTTGAGCTGTCACCTTGCAGTGGTGACATTGGTATTCTTGAGCTGTCACCTTGCAGTGGTGACATTGGTATTCTTGAGCTGTCACCTTGCAGTGGTGACAAGTGGTATTTCCTAAATACACACCAATTTTGATTGCTTCTAGCAACTGAACCCCAGCGTACCCAGGGGATGAGTGCAGTTTGACCTGAGAGGGAATGCCTCATAGCAAAGGATGGCAAGACTTTGTCAGTTTACTATCAACAGAAACCTGGGTAATGTAAATGGGAATAGATTCTAGGGCTGTTAGACTAGAGGAGAGAATGTACTGAATTTGTTACATGGCAGATGGCTAATTCAGGGAGCTATCTCAGCAGTGACTGGCTGATGGAAGTCTGTATGTGGTGTGGCCTGCATTGATGAGGCTGGTATGTCAGATCTGCCTGAATTCACAGTGCAGGACAGTCAGAGGCTCGGGCGATGGGAATGCTGGAGTGGATGCTGTGGGACCTGCCCACCCGCCCCTGCCTGTGTCCTCCAGGAGAGTCTAGAGACACTTCTTTTACCCAGGCTTTGAGAAATGCGTTGGTGAGGGCGGTGCCAGCATCCGTGAAAGACTACAGTGGCTATTTTCTATAGGCTGGGAATGATGGTAAGAGGGGCTGTCATGAAAATGGTTTCCATGCTCAGTGCGGGTGGTCAAATAGCAGACAGTAGCATGTAACCCTTTCAAAGATAGGGCAGTCATGTCACTGTAACAGGCCCAGGGCCAGAGTAGTAATAGAATTTGACCACATGTTTTGGCCCTGGATAATGGTGATGGTGACTGAAATAAGTAGGCAGCCTACTAAAGGTTTTATCAATACTAGTGAAAAAAACATTAAATCTGGTGAAAAGACACCTGAACCTCATGAAAGAAGAGGAGGCAAGCTTTCCCTTGGGGAAAGACCCTGATACTCTCCCCAAAATTTATACTATGTTTTATTCTCTCCCCCAAAGGGAATGTGGCCATTTGATGGGGTAACTGTACATTAGAGGACAGGAAATACCCACACTTTTCAAGGATGTGAAAGTAAAAATTAGCTCGGACTCAGAAAGAAAAAATCTGGTAAACTGTTCATCAGGCTAGAATAGCAGACACAGATTAAAAAAACCAGCTTCAGAGTTAATAGGAAACTATTTCTCCCAAAGAAATGTGCAGCTGCAAAATGTAACATTCTACCTCTGCTTTCTTGCTCGTGGAGAAACTTTATTCTGTAACATCAGCAAGTGTTGGAAACGACATCAAGAATGAAACACCCCACTCTTGGTGGATCTAAGTCACTGACGCAGAGGAGCAGCCTTGATTTAAAGCTGGAATCAGATAAGGAGTTTTGGACACCACGTTCCACATCTAAATTTTGTGGTTTCCAAGGAAACAGGAGCTTAGGTCCATTTCACAGTCCAGACTTGAGGATGACCCATGATGACTCAGCCCTGCCTTGCCTGCCTAACAAGACACTGCTCCACTTAGATTTCACCTAAACTCCACCCCTCCCCAAGTCCTGTAACAACTCTGTTTTCCTTTCTTTGGTGAGACACTTGCCGTTCGTGTGTTTGTCACCCTCACTGTAATGGATCTATAACCCTGACTTTGTCAGAGTATAAGTGGTCTGAGGTTGATTGGGCTATGGCAGGGGTTACTGGACTCTGGCTCTGAATTGATGTTAATTCAAAATCTTGTTCAGCAGCCAGTGTAGGAGCTTAGGGAGTCAACAGGCAAATGAAGTTTTAGCTCAGGACCATCTCATGGTAGGATCGGAGGGACCCAAAAATCACCCCATGGTATTTACCCAGATCAAGAATACATAGGAGAGGGCTTCCCTGGTGGCGCAGTGCTTGAGAGTCCGCCTGCCGATGCAGGAGACGCGGGTTCGTGCCCCGTTTCGGGAAGATCCCACATGCCGCGGAGCGGCTGGGCCCGTGAGCCGTGGCCGCTGAGCCTGCGCGTCCGGAGCCTGTGCTCTGCAAATGGGAGAGGCCACAACAGTGAGAGGCCCGCATAACGCAAGAAAAAAAAAAAAAAAAAAAAAAAAAAAAAAAAAAAAAAAAAAAAAAAAAAAAAAAAAAAAAAAAAAAAAAGAATACATAGGAGGGGTACACACACTGACCATGTCAGAATCCTCACGTGAGTTCTCTGGCTCACGGAGCGAGGGCTGTTATGATAGGAATATTTGGATTAGACAGGACAGGAGGTGGGTCCAGCTCCCCCCTTGTATACTGGATTACTCTGAGCAAACTAAACTCTCAGACTGTGCTTGTGGGAAAAATGGGGATAAAAATACCAATCTCTGAAGGAGTATTAGGGGATTAGGTAGAACCAAGTTTACAGAGTAACCCGTGTCCTGCTCAGAACACAGCAGGGGCACAGCAAAGCCAGCTCTCTTCCCTGCCACCCTTGTCAGAGCAGCAAGAACTGTAGAAAGAGCATATCTCCTTTGGAGAGGGACAGCCTGGGTAATAATCCTGCCTCCACCTCACTGGCCTGATTTCTCATTTGTAAAAAAGAAGAGGGGGTGGGGGGTGGGGCAACTCGTATTACAGAGAGATTTATGTGTGATAACCCATGGAACGTTGTGGCATCATTTTTTCCCAAAGAGCACTCTCTTGCCTTAACAGAGAACTAGTATCGTTGATTCATGGGTTCATGTAATCACAAACATATATAATTAGTACCTATTGTGAGTATGGTTCTAGATGCTGGGGACAGAGCCATGAATGAAACAAAATCCCTGCCCTCATAGAGCATACATTCTAGCATGGGAGAAAGATGGTGAGCAGATAAATGGACGGTGGTGAATGCTCCAACATTCTGTTTTTCTATGAAGAAAAATAGAGGGGGGAAGGGAGTAGAATAGCTGGGCATGGAACAGAAGAAGTAAGGTATCCTTTCCATCTACTACGGCTGAAGGAACACCTCAGGAAGCTCTCATCTTAGAAGAATACAGCAAGTAGCTGCAGGGCCCGGGTCCCCAAGCCCTGCAGGCTGGGTGCCCTGGGATGGGCACAGTTGTTTTCCCCTCAACGCTGTGGGGCCTGCTTGAGGGTGGGGACTGGTCTTTATTTGCTTCCATATCCTAAGCATTTCATGTAGACCAGTGGTCACTGCGTGTTTCAAACACTGGCCAACCATGGAGAAATCTCAAGTCACTCGTTCCCCACCTCTTACTTCCAAACCCACACCCTTGGGAAGACATTAGGGGATCAGATTTCTGGGTTTGGGGTCACAGGCTTTGATCCAGTGCACCCAGGCTCCAAGGACTGACAGCTCCCCTAGGTCCCGGGAGCTAAGGGAGAACAGGGCAGTGGGAGGGAGTGCAGGCTGCCCAGAACCCACCTCTACAAGATCCTCCCTGAGGCAGCAGACCTACCGGTCTTCCACATGGCGTTTATTGTGAGAAAAACTGGAGAACCAGGCTATGGCAGCCCTGAGACCCAGGAAGCAGCAGAGAATCAATGTGGAAGCTGGGAGCCCCACGGAGCTTCCGTTCAACCCACAAGCTCATTCTCACACATCCAGGTGCTTGGCCCGTAAAGCCCTGGAGGAGGTGGGAGACGGGCCGGAGCCAGGCTGTCTCAGGCGTGCACACGTGTGGGCGGCAAGTGCAGACAGTCTTCTGTGACATCCCGAACCGAAAGAGCCAGAGCCAGTCTAGGGGTGAGGCTGGGTAAGGCCAGCAGGAAGGGCGTGGAGGGCAGTGAGCTGAGGGGAGTCTGCACGAGGGCATGAAGCACGGGCCCCAAGGTCTGAGAGAGACAGTGCATGCACCTGCAGTGAGGCTTTGGGGCGGGCACAGGAGGGCTGCTGGGGAGTGGGAGTCTAGTCCTCAAAATGTGAGGCTGCTTGAAGAGAGCATGGTGTTGGCCACTGGGAACACTTGAGGTCCCAGGTGTAGAATAGGGTGCCCTGGAGAGGAGCAGTGGAGCTGCTGCTGGCACAGTGAGGGATCCAACTCTGCGGTGTTAAAGCAATGAGGGGCCTCAGCAGGATGGAGCCATGGGGAGTGAGCAGTGACCCCCCGGGGTCACATCAAGAAGGCTCCAGAGGGCTTCCCTGGTGGCGCAGTGGTTGAGAGTCCGCCTGCCGATTCAGGGGACGCGGGTTCGTGC
>NW_006791731.1:68414-87534 GCF_000442215.2 Lipotes vexillifer
GAAGATCCCACGTGCCGCGGAGCGGCTGGGCCCGTGAGCCATGGCCGTTGGGCGTGCGCGTCCGGAGCCTGTGCTCCGTAACGGGAGAGGCCACAGCAGTGAGAGGCCCGCGTACCGCAAAAAAAAAAAAGAGAGAGAGAGAAGGCTCCAGAGAACACCCCCAAGGCATCAGTTGGCCACTATTTGGCCTGTTGAAACCATGGTGATGGGCTCCCCCTTTGAAACCGAGAAGGTGGCCCTAATGATACCTGAATCGCCTTTATGACCATTCTTCCCATGTCTTGCAGAAAAGTGCACGTCATAGCTAAATAGTTCTATGGTTCAGTCCTGCGGGATCTCAGAAGTGTTTCTGCTCATAAATCCCATAATCTCTTTACTGAGTAATAACCTAATAGCCACATCCGTGGTGTCCTCTTCCAAACGTACTTTCTCATTTTTTGCAATATGGACAGGCTTAGAATTTTCCAAATCTTTACATTCTAGTTCCTTTTTGCTTAACAATGCCTCTTCAATTCACTTCACTCCTCTCACATTTTACTCTAAGAGTCAGTCCTTCAACACTTTGCTTATAAATCATCTCAGCTAGGGACTTCCCTGGTGGTCCAGTGGTTAAGACTCCACACTCCCAAAGCAGGGGGCCCAGGTTTGATCCCTGGTCAGGGAACTAGATCCCACATGCCACATCTAAGAGCCCACATGTCACTACTAAAGGTCCCGTGTGCCGTAACTAAGACCCAGTGCAGCCAAATAAATATTTTTAAAATCTTAAAAAAAAAAAATCTCCTCAGCTAAAAATCCAGTTTTATTGCTCAAGTTCTACTTCCCACAAACACAATTCAGCCAAGTTCTTTGCCGCTTTATAACCATGGTGACCTTTCTTCAAATTTCCAATAGCATGTTCCTCTTTTCCATTTGAGGCCTCACCAGAATGGCCTCTACTGTCCATATTTCTACCGACATCCTATACATGATTACTTATATATTCTCCAAGAAGGCGGGACCTCTCTCTACAGCTCTCCTCTTTTCTTTTTTTTTTTCTTGCGTTATGCGGGCCTCTCACCGTTGTGGCCTCTCCCGCGGCGGAGCGCAGGCTCCGGACGCGCAGGCTCAGCGGCCACGGCTCACGGGCGCAGCCGCTCCGCGGCATGTGGGATCTTCCAGGACTGGGTCACGAACCCGTGTCCCCTGCACCGCGCCGAGGGGAGCCCAGCTCTCCTCTTTTCTTTCTGTGTTCTCCCCAGAGCTGCCCTTCACATCCACATTCCTTGCTTGCACCTCAGGACTCCCAGCCTTGACCCACCACCCAGTTCCAAGGCCACTTCCACATTTTTAGACATTTGTTACTCAGCACTCCTCGGCACAAAAATCTTTATGAGTCAGCTTGGGCTATCGTATCATGACACTATTGACTAGTTGGCTTGAAAAATAGGAATTTTTGACTGGGAAGTCCAAGATCAAGGTGGTGGGCAATTCAGTTCCCTGGTGAGGGCTCTTTTCCTGGTTTGCAATCTGACACCTTCTTACTGTCTTCACATGGGGCGGGGGTTGGGAAGGTCGGGGTTGGGGGGGGAACAGGCCAGAGAGCACCCTGGAGCTCAAATGCTCTGGTCTCTTCCTCTTCTTATAAGGACACTAGTTCCGTCAATGGCCATGCCCACATGACGTCATCTAAACCTAATTACCTCCCAGAGGTCCATCCTCCAGATACCATCACTTTGGGAAGTTAGGCTTCAACGTATGAATGTATGTTGGGAGGACACAAACATTCAGTCCATAACAACTAGTTTTGATTTCTTCTTCAGTTTTTGCCTTTATCTAGTTTTATGTTTTGTTTTTGTTTTTTAGCAATCAACCATTTAACAGAAATTTTCAGGCTTCACTATATAGTTTATCTTGTGAAAAGCAATTTTGGATAGTTTTTATGGCCCATTCTTATTTTCAGTTTTTTCCCCCTTTCTCTTCCTTCTAAATTAATTAAATAACTTCTTCTCAATACATTTCTTAGTGGCCTATTATGTCTTACAGTAAAAACACCACCATCTCATGAATTAGTTTAGAATTAAATGATTTTATTGCAAGGTTGATGAAAAACACTACTTTTCAGCCAATCTGAACTGTCACAGAAAAACAAAGGTAGATGTGCTGACACTGAGAGGGACAGCCAGTGGTCCTGAGGTGGTGACTTTCTAACCACCAGCCTACACCCCACCCCTGACCAGAACCTGAGGCCCACTGGAGACGGGGTTTGGGCAGAGACCTGGTCAAAGGCTCGATGATCAACCACATTCTATTCAAGCGTGCTTTTCACTGGGCACATTATGGTGGGCTTTTGTCTTGGACATCTATCAGTTTTTTCCTCCCTAGTTTTCTGATGTTGCTGCCTGGTTTTGTTGTGTTGACTGTGTCATTTTCCCCCTGTGGTGGACATGCAGAGCCTGCTGGTTCTTCCTGACTGTCTTTGCATTCTCCCTGTCCTTTTCAGACATGAAATTTTACCTGACACTTGCCCATCCAAGCAAAGGTGATGTTTTCCAAGTTGCAATGCTGTGAGATGTAGCATGTGGGTCACAGGCAGAAGGGATATGTGCGGCTTCAAGGTGTCACCTTGTCCTGTTCCCACCGGCTGAAATGGTGACTGAGCTCTGGGCAGGGTGGAGCCCTCAGGTAGAAGGGGCCTGTGCCCCTCCATCTTCAAGAGGACAGCCACCACAGCCATCACAGGAGACAGAAAGAGCCCTCTGCCTCACTGAAACCAATGTTAGTTTTGAGCCTCTTTACATCAGTTGAGCTTTATTCTAACTAATCCAGTACTTGAAACCTGGCAGTAGGTAGGTGCTGAAACAGAACCTACTACATGTGCAGTTGGCTTAATGATCAAGCAGTGGGGGCAGAGGCGTTACAGGTAGAAAGCTGGTGACCCTTGCTATGCATGGAGAAGTATTTGGTATGACCCTTGCCTATGATGTATTAGGAGTAGACAACGTGTGACTAAAACTACAACCCTAGAGAAATTGGTTCAGGATTGTTCGGAATGTTGGCAAGGGCTGGTTACTTCTTGTCACTTCCAACAGAGCCCTCGTAGGGCTCGGGCTACAGGAAGGCAGACGGAGGCCCAGGTGCAGGAGAGCAGAGGTGGACAAGGGGAGTTTCCCTCTGCCTGTGGCCTGTGATTTGTGCTGGCCGAGTCTCGTAAGTAGGCCTGGCATTGCAGGTGGTCTCAAGGTACCTTGAGCTGAAGAGAGGAGGAGGGCAAGCATACAGAGGGCAATAAGTAAAATACAAGGGACCTCAGGCTTTAACCTGTGACTAGATGGGGCCTTTGCGTTTGGAACTAAATGGAAGTGTGCAGACAAGAAGCTGACCCAGGCTTCCAACTGTCGACGAGGAGGCCCCTGTCGATCTGGACAGTCCCAGCCAGGGCAGCCTATCACCTCCCTCCGCAGGTGGGCAAGAGGATGGATCATGGACAAGGAAGGCCCCCAGAGGGCCAAGTCAGAGCTGATGAGGCTCAGGGCCCATAGAGCTCCTCCTGGAGCTGAGCCTGGGTACCGGGTGCTGTCCTGGAGCTCCTCCCAGCCAGGGAGAGGGGCTCCAGCACTCATGTGGAGTTGCCCACAGGAGACTCTGCACACCCTGCACAGAGATGAGGGCTAAAGTCACTTACACATGTGAAATCACTGCATTTAAAATATCTACCAGGGACTTCCCTGGTGGTGCAGTGGTTAAGAATACACCTGCCAATGCAGGGGACATGGGTTCGAGCCCTTGTCTGGGAAGATCCCACATGCCGCGGAGCAACTAAGCCTGTGCACCACAACTACTGAGCCTGCGCTCTAGAGCCCGCGAGCCCCAACTACTCAGCCCATGTGCCAAAACTACTGAAGCCTGCGTGCCTAGAGCCCTTGTTCCACAGGAAAAGCCACCGCAATGAGAAGCCCAAGCACCACAATGAAGAGTAGCCCCCACCGCTTGCTGCAACTAGAGAAAGCCCACGCGCAGCAACGAAGACCCAATGCAGACAAAATAAATAAATTTATTTTAAAATATATATAAAATATATAAAATATATATATATTTATATACATATATAAATATATTTTTATATATATTATATATTATAGATCTATATAAATATATAATATATATATACATACATAAATATATATTTATATATATTATATATATTATATATTATATCTATATAAATATAAATATATATATATATATTTATATCTACAGGGACTTCCCTGGCAGTCCAGTGGTTAAGACTCCGCGATTCCAATGCAGGGGGCGCAGGGTCGATCCCTGGTTGGGGAATAAGATCCCATATGCCGCAGCATGGCCAAAAGATTTTTTCTAATAAATAAATAAATATTAAAAAATAAAATATCTACACAGTGTGCACAACAGCCCCACATCAGACTTTTCCTCGGATCCAGCCAGCATAGTTTGGACACTGCTGTGTTTCCCATCCTCTTTCTCCACACTGCAACTTGGGTGTCAGGGGGCAGGCAACTTGCCCTTTAGTTATAGGACCTGGTGGAGAGGCTGCACCTTGTCCAGAGGGACTCACCTGAGCTGCATCAGGGACGGGGTGGGACTTGGGTTGTACTCTTGGCAAGGGCTGCATACTGCTACAGCAGGCGGCCACGTGGGAAGACTGGGAGAAGCAGCTTCTTATCCCTATTATGTGTTCTCCTCTTCCCCTCCGACTCAGCAAGCGGAAAATCCTCAGCCAAGGAACCCCGGTCCCTGATCACTGCATAGGGGAACCTGCCGTACAAACTTGAGTGCTCTTTGTTAATTCCCCAGTATTTCATAGTTTTTGTTGCTATTGTGGAAGGTATTTCATTTTTTAAAATATTTGTTTATTTAGCTGCACCGGGTCTTAGTTGCGGCACTCGGGACCTTTGTTTAGGTGCGGCATGCGGGATCTAGTTCCCTGACCAGGGGTTGAAGCCGGGCCCACTGCATTGAGAGCACGGAGTCTTAACCACTGACGCCAGGGAAGTCCCAAGACATTTCATTTTTGTTACATTATCTGATTGGTTATTGCTGGTTTGGAGAAATGCTCCTTTCTCTAACTTCTTAAGGATAAATGCTTTTGTCTTCTTTAGTAAAGAAAAAGTAGTTAAAGCAATATAGTCATATATATTTTTCTCTGAAAATATTCAGTGGATATTATATATTTTACACTTTACACTGGGTTCCGTAGGTGTGAGAATGAAGTGTTTTGCTTTTCATTGCTTTATAAATAGTCTGTAATTTTCCAGCTAGTATCATTTTTGATTCAAAGGTTATGTAGATAGCGTTTCATAAACTCCAATAGTTAAAGAGTTTTGGGAGTCAACTTTTTATTATGTATTTCTATTCTAATTTTGGTAGTTTAAAATGCATACTTTAAAATATTTGTATTCTTTATGTCTAACTGTATAATCAATTTTTGTAAAAGTCCCACTTAAGGAATTTGAGTTTTTCCTTCTATCGGTCGAATCATTTACTGATTGAGGGATTCAGTTTCTTCCACGTGCATCATCATGTTTTTATCAAGCAAAACCTGTTCCGATTCTAGGTACCTGTGTATCTAAGTCCCTAGTTCTCCCTGCATTTATAATCTCTTGTCTTTTTTTAGGTAGTTGCCACCCTGGTTAGTTGCACGAACCGACTCTGATCGCGGGGCTCCCGGCGGCTCCTGGCACCTCGCGGGGGTCAAGTATGGATCCACCGAGTCGCTCGTCCTCCCGCGGTCTAGAGCGGCCACACTGGGCTGGGCTGGGCGGGTCCGCGAGCCGGAAGTCGGAGCGGGACTTCCGGGGTCCGCCTAAGGGCCAAGCGGCCTGCGGCCCGCGGCCTTGCTCTCTTCCCGGAGCGACTGCCGGAGTTGGCGATTGCCGCGGTGGCGTTTCGGCGTTGCTGACCGCGCTCGCTCGTGACTCCGATGCCGCCGCGGTGGGTGCCGGCCCCGGGAGGCTAGGCTCGGTGCGCGGGGGTCCGTAAAGGGGCGTGGGCGGGTCACAGCCTTCGAGGGCCCCTCCCGGGAGGGCGTGCGAGGGGCGCCCTGCAGTGGGTGCGCGACGGAGCCGAGCAACCCCTGACCTGGAGCCGGGCTGCGGGACCGCGTGGCGAGACTGCTACAGTGCGACGGGCAAGTGTGCGCGAATAGTGTCCTGACGCGCGGGGTTGGGGCGGAGGAAGGGCCTCAGGAATTGGTGCGAACGTCAGAAATGTACGGAGCCAGGTGAGAAATGAATGGGGTTGTCGCTTGGCGCCAGGTGTCCTGCCTGGAGGCCCAGTCGGTGGTGGATTCGCCCTCCAGGTGGAGAAGGGGCTCTGGGGATGGGAAGGAATATATTCTCCCCCAAGGGAGTGGGACTGAGGCTGGGTCATGCCCATCCCGTGGATGCCTGCTATGGACAAGTGGCTGCTCGTCTTCACAGTTGTATCTTTGCTTAGCACCAGGTTGGGCCCTTAGCCAGGAGAATCAGCTTCCAAGCTCACTGGTAGAATCCAATTCCCGAGGTTGCTTTTTCCTTGCTGACTGTTCTTAGCTCTTGGAGGCCCCACTCCTTGCATATGACCCATGCATCTGAGTCAGCAACGGCTCATGTGATTAGATTGGGTCCACCAAGATAATCCAGGCCCGTAAACTTAATTTCCTCTGCAAAATCTCTCTCTCTGTGTAGTGTAGGTTCTAGGGATAGGATGTGGACATGGGTGAGGAGGAGCAGTCTGCTACCACTGATCAGTCTGTGTTCTCCTGGGCAAGATCCCACAAATACTGAAGTGAGAAAAACAAAATGTAAAATGAGCTTAGTTTTCGGTGCTTCCCTGGTGGCGCAGTGGTTAAGGATCCACCTGCCAATGCAGGGGACACAGGTTTGAGCCTTGGTCTGGGAAGATCCCACCTGCCGCGGAGCAACTAAGCCTGTGCACCACAACTACTGAGCCTGCACTCTAGAGCCCGTGAGCCACAACTACTGAAGCCCGGGCGCCTAGAGCCCACGCTCCGCAACAATAGAAGCCACTGCAATGAGAAGCCCACACACCACAACAAAGAGTTGCCCCCGCTCACTGCAACGAGAGAAAGGGTGCGTGCAGCAACAAAGATCCAACTCAGCCCTAAATAAATAAATAAATAATTTTTTAAAAAATAAGCTTAGTTTGGTACAATTTATAATAAAAAGGCAAAGAAAAAATACACATATTTGTTTGTGTAAGCTTAGCGTAATCAGGAAGGACACATTGGAAACTGGGAAGGTGTAGTGTGGCTGGCTGGGAGATGTTTCACCTTAAGTCCTCTTTAACCTTTTGAATTTTGAGCCATATGACTGTGCCCCTATTCAGAAACAGTGATGATAACTTCAAGATTTTAAAATAAAATGAACTGAATAAATGTTACAAATGATTGACTCTCCCCTTGGAAGAAAGTGAAGGTTTGCCCCTTGGAAGCATCATCTTCTCTGTCTGCTGCTACATGGATGAGTGCCTTGAGTCAGTGCTTTCCCTGCTTTGAATCTTATGCACCATCCCTCTGAGTGCCCGCGCCAGGTGAATCTTCCTAAGATGTTTCATTAGTTCTGTCTCCCAATGTAGAAATGTGGCTGGTGCCTCACTTTCATCAGGCAGTCAAGACCTCTTATAGTCTGTCCCCCAGCAACTGTCTCTGAGCTCTGTTCACACCTCTGCCCCATCTCACGCTTGCCTTCTTCTACCTTTCCAGCCAGGCATGGCCTAAACCCTCTCTTCTCTGGGCTTGGTTAAATGCCCACCTGCCCCAGGCTCCACCCCTTCTCTGCTACCTGTGCCCAGAGCACTTGCCCATCTCACTGATGCATTTGCTATTATCTGTCTTCCCACTGAAACCCATGAGGGTGATGGTCACATTGTCCCTGGAATAGACGCTGGCATATAGTGGGTGTTTTGGAAACACACTGGCATATAGTGGGTGTTTTGGAAACACTGAAAGCATGTGTCCCAAGAGGAGAAATTCAGTCCAAGGGTTGGCAGACAGTGTCTACAATGAGCTTTTGCCTCATCTTCTCCACCCCTGAAGGGCAGATGGGTCACTGGTACCTGCTCATGGTACAATATGAATAAGGGGCCAAGGGATGTTGCCCCACTCCCAGATGGGCTGCTGGGCAGGGCATGGTGCATTTGCTCAGAGACAGGGTAGTGGGAGGGGTGGAGAAAATAAGTAACTTGGTCCATGTGGGGGACCTATCATGTGTCTGGGTGGGAATGTCCTGTCCCTTGCTCAGAGAGACCACTTAAACCTGGAGATGAGCCCAGGTTTGAGAGTCTTCACGGGATAAATGATGTTGATGCCTCAGAACTGGACAGATTAACCAAGGAAGTTGGTATAGATACAGAAGTGAACCCTGGAGCACCAACGTGAAGAGGGAGATAAGGAGGAGTCTGGGAGGGAGCCACTGGTGCAGTGGGAGGACAGCCCAGGAGGTTGGGGATGGGGACACCCACTCTGGATACTGCCAGGGGGACACAACTCAGGGCTGACCAATAGGGTGGCACTGTGATGACTTTGTGCATGTCTGCAGCTCAGGCTACCCCTGGCAGCCCAACCTTTGGAGTTGCTGCTCCCCCATGAGTGGGTCCAGTGGTCCACCTTCAGGACACTGTGTCAGGAACAAGCCCACCACAGCAGACACAGGCTCCATGGGAGCTGTTTTCCTCTTATCAGGGAAAGCTCGGGCCCTTCCAGATGGTACCAACAAGGCACTGTGTGCTCACCTTGCTCTGTGGTCAGCATCTCGCCATTTCCCACCTGTGGCCCTGGCTTATGAGTCTGTGTCCTCGTGGCTGGCTGACCCTTCCCTTGGTTCCAAGATCAGGGAATGTGGCACCAATCACCAGGCCTTTCAGAGGTCTCAGGCTGCAGGGGTGAAGGAAGTGACCCCTGCTTGGTGGGTGGGTGAACCCCTGGAGTTAACCCCTCTGCACACTCACCTGTGTCCTTGCTGGTCTCCAGGTCCCAGCCATGCCCAGCCTCAGAGTACGCCCTGAAGAGGCAGAAATGGAGCCCTCAGTCCCTGGACCATCTCCTTGGACCCCCAGAACACAGGCCTGTGTGAGTGATGCTCCCGCTGTGACCCACCCTGGATCTGCACTTCATGGTCCCCTCTGCTGTGGTGATGCTGAGCCTGAAGCCACCCCCCCTCACCATCAGCAGCCAGGTACTGGGTGTGAGTTCCCCACTGATGCCCTTGTTCTGAGGAGACTTTGTCTACATCACCCTGCACTTACCTCAGGAGGTGTGTGTGTGTCACCATTAGGGGCAGAGTGCCTTGTGGACTTGAGGGGCCAAGGCTGGAGGTCAAGGGGCCAAGAGAGGAAATTGGCCTGGTACCTGGCTGCCCTGGTGCCCTGAGTGAGACACTGCTTTCCTCACCTGACATAGAGGGGTGTGACATGATGGTCACCAGCTGAGCCCTGCCTAACTTACTCACCAGGCTGGTGGTAGTCTGTGCCCTCAGGTCTCTGCCCTAATCCAAGCCTTGGCCCTGTTCCATTCACACTGCCTAGCTGCTCCCACCCCCGTCAGATACCAGAGAGTCCTTCCTGCACACCACTCACTAACTCACCTCTTCTGGGGACCTCTCAGCAGTGATCAGGATGGTTACTCACTGTTACCTTTCCTTACTGGGATCTGATGGTGGCTGTTTTACAAGAAGACACTCTTAACTACGTGGGACCTTTTATCATACTCAGGACATCTGGGCAGAGTACCCTGTTCAGACCCTGTGTGGCCAGGGAAGGTTGGGGTAAGGGCAGAGATGGCACAAGGCAGTCCTAGGTGTGTTGGAGGGAGGAGATGGATAGAGGATGAAAAACATGACAGAGCCAAAGAAGTGGCCCTGAGGGACAAAGCCTGCTGCCAGATGGCCAGGGGTATACCAGGCAGAGAATGGTGAGTTAGGCCAGGACTCTTGCTCCAGGAAAAAAACAGATTGATGGTAGCTCATGTTTTAAAAACCATTTTGCTGTAGAGCAAAATGGTGGAGTAGGCAGCTCCAAACACCCCTTTCTCCATGTAAGCTATTTTTTAAAAAAAAACAAGTAGAAGCTATCAGGACCAACTTTGTCAGAAATCTAGAAAACAGGTTTACACAACCAAGCAAATGCTGAGTCAAGAAAAAGACAACTTAAGATGGAAAGCTTTACAAACACTCCCTGGTTCAGCAGCATATTGAAAGTGAGCAGCCTGTGTTCCCAGTGTGGGACCTGGTCCCTGGTTCCAGAAGGAGCAGAGCAGAACTTATTCAGAAATTATTTTCTTTGTTCTCACCTGTGTGAGGTTGGATAAAGAATCAATGCAAAGTGTTTGTCCCTGTGTTGCCTAACTCAGAACTTACTCAGCAGAAAAGTGGTGGGCTCAAAAACACTGAAAGGTGAACTAAAATCCCACAGCCACTTGGGACATCAGTTAACAGTATAGTTGACCTCCTAAAGCCTAGGAGGGAAAGTTGGAGAAATGAGGGCATTCAAAAGCACCCTTGTATATCAGGGAATTTAGAAAGCCACGTACCCGCCCAGGATAGGATATATGCTAAGAAAAGACCTATGAAAAAAAAAAAGAAAGAAAGAAAGAAAAGGTCTATGAAGATTGTAGCATAACCTGTAGCTGATCTCCAAGATTAATGAAAGCAGGAAACCACAGCAGAGTAATAGCGTTAGTATCCCAGGAGAGCCAACCCACAAAGGCTGGGAGAGGTGTATTATTTTTATTTTACTGTGAGTGTTCAAGGAACTCTCCATTCAAGCAGTAGCTGTACACAAGCTAAAGAAACAGAGACCTTGGTGACCACACATGACAAGGAACGCAGTCTTTGCAAAAGTAGTTTGGAAAGTGACTAAAAGAACGGATGACTGGAGCCTCCAACAACTAAGAATAGCAAACCCTGGAGGCAGGAGAGAGTGATTTAGAGTTATCACAGTAAATATTCAAATGTCCAGTTTTTAACAAAAAATCATAAAGAATACAAATAAGCAGGAAAATATGGCTGGCCCATTCAAGGGAAAAAAATTAATTGGCAAAAGTGTCCCTGAAAAAGCACAGATACTTGACAGACTAAGTCAGCTGTCTTAAACGTACTCAAAGATCTGAAAGAAACCATGGGCAAAGAACTAAAAACTATGTATGAACAAAATGAGAAAATCAGTAGAGATAATTGTAAATATACAATTTATATTTTATTATAAAAAGAAACAGAGTGTAAGTCCTAGAGCTGGGACTTCCCTGGTGGTCCAGTGGTTAAGACTCCATGCTTCCGCTGCAGGGGGCATGGGTCCAATCCCTGGTCTCCCACATGCCATGTGGTGCAGCCAAAAATTTTAAAAAATGAAGTCCTATATGTGTGAATTATAATAACTGAAATGAAGAGTTTGCTGGAGGGTTTCAACAGCAGATTTGAGCAGGCAATAGAATCGGTGAACTTGAAGATAGACAATTGAAGTTATCCGGTCTGAGGAGCAGGAAGAAAAAAGGTTGAAGAAAAGTGAACAGAGCCTAACAGACTTGTGGGATACCATCAAGGGAACCAACACACATATGGGAGGCCAAGAAAGAAGGGAGAGAGAGAAAGGGGCAGAAAGAATATTTGAATAGTGGCCAAAACAGCTTAAATTTCATGAAAGACATGAACCTACACATCCAAAAAGCTCAGCAAACTCTGACTAGGACAGATTCAAAGAGATCCACACCAAGACTTATTATAACCAAATTGTCGAAAGACTGAATCTTGAAGACAGCAAGAGAGAAGCAACCTGTCTTGTTTAAGGGATCCTCAATAAAATTAACAGCCAGTTTCTCATCAGAACCCTTGGAGGTTGGAAAGTAGTGGGATGACATATTTAAACTGCTGGGAGAATGAAACTGCCAACTAAGAATTCTACATCTGGCAAAATTACCTTTCAGAGTGAAGGCAAAGTTAAGATATTCTCTTATGATAAAAGCTAAAAGCTGAGGATGTTTATTACCAATAGGCCTGCTCTGTAGGAAGTGTCAGAGGGAGGGACTTCGCTGGTGGTCCAGTGGTTAAGAATCCACCTTCCGGGGCTTCCCTGGTGGCGCACTGGTTGAGAATCTGCTTGCCAATGCAGGGGACACAGGTTCGAGCCCTGGTGTGGGAAGATCACACATGCCGCAGAGCCACTAGGCCCGTGAGCCATAACTACTGAACCTGCGCGTCTGGAGCTTGTGCTCCACAACAAGAGAGACCCGTGCACCGCAATGAAGAATGGCCCCTGCTCACCGCAACTAGAGAAAGCCCACACACAGAAACGAAGACCCAACACAGCCAAAAATAAATAAATTTAAAAAAAAGAATCCACCTTCCAATGCACAGGATATGCGTTCAATCCCTGGTTGGGTAAGGGTAAAAGCTAGTATTATTGTATTTTTGGTTTATAAACCCACTTTTTATTTCCTATATGATTTAAAAGACAAATGCATAAAAATCATCATAAACCTATACTGTTGAACATACAGCATATCAAGATACATTTGTGACAGCAACCTCATTAAGGTGGGAACATATCTGTATAGGAGCAGAGTTTTTGTATGCTGTTGTGGCTAAGTTGGTAACAGTTCAAACGCAGTGGCTCTATTCTGGGGATTTAATGTACAGCATGGTGACTATAGTTAATAATGTATACTTGGCAATTGTTAAGAGAGTAGATCTTAAAAGTTCTCACCACACAAGCATACACACAAAATAGTAACTATGTGAGGTGATGGATGTGTTAACTAACCCTATGGTGGTCATCATTTTGCATATATACATGTATCAAATCATCTCATTGTACACCTTAAATTTACATGATGGTATATGACAATTATATTTTAATAAAGCTGGGGGCAGGGGACCAAAAAAGCTGAGGGGGATGGGAAATCAAACCAGATTGTTTTAGGATGTTAAGATAGTAATTATAATCTCCATGATACCACTAAGAAAATATCTTTAAAATATACACAAAAGGAATTAAAAAATGGTACACTACAAAAATTAAACTGAGGGACTTCCATGGTGGCACAGTGGTTATGAATCCACCTGCCAATGCAGGGGACATGGGTTCGAGCCCTAGTCCGGGAAGATCCCACATGCTGAAGAGCAACGAAGCCCATTTGCCACTACTACTGAGCCTGAGCTCTAGAGCCCGTGAGCCACAACTTCTGAGCCTGTGAGCCACAACTACTGAAGCCCATGCGTGTAGAGCCCGTGCTGCACGATAAGAGAAGCCTCTGCAATGAGAAGCCTGCACACCGCAACAAAGAGTAGCCCCCGCCTGCCGCAACTAGAGAAAGCCCACGTGCAACAACGAAGACCCAACGCAGCCAAAAATTAATTAATTAATTAATTTAAAATAACTGTTGCAAGAGAAAAGAAGGGCATTATATTTGATAAAAGGGTCAATTAATAAAAGAAGATACAGTGTTTTTGGTATATGTAAACACCAAAAAAGAACCCCAAGATATATGAAGCAAACAGATTTGAAGGGAGAAATAGATACTTCTACAGTAGTTGGAGAGTTCAATACCTCACTTCCAAAAGTCGATAAAAACATCTAAGCAGAAGTTCAGTAATGAAACAGGGAAATTGAACAACACTATAAACTAACTAGACCTAATAGACATAGATATACCATCCACCCAAGGGAGCAGATACACATTCTTCTCAAGTGCATATGGAACATTCTCCAACGTAGACCATATGTTAGACCACAAAACCAGTCTCAGTAAATGTTGAAATAATGTAAAGTATCATCACCAATCAATAACTGCAGGAAAAATGGTAAATTCACAAATATGTAGAAATAAAACCACACACTCTTAACCAATTGGTCAAAGAAGAAATCACAAGGGAAGTTAGAACATAACCTACAGACAAATGAAAACAAAACCACAAACTACCAAAACTTACAGGATGCAGGGAAGACAGTGACAAAGAGGAAATTTACAGCATTAAATGCTTATATTAAAGAGGAAGAAAGATCTTAATAACGTAACTACATCTTAAGGGTCTACAAGAAGAGCAAACTAAACCCAAAGCTAGCAGAAGGAAGGAAATAATAAACATTAGAGCAGAAATACAGAATGGAAAAACAATAGAGAATCAATGAAATTAAAAGTTGGTTTTTTGAAATGATCAACAAAATTGACAAACCTTTAAAATGATCAAAAAAAAAGAAGACACAAATAACGAAAATAAAATGAAAATGTGATAGGGACATTACTACCAACCTTCCAAAAGTGAAATGGAGTTAAACTGTTGGACACCAACAAATTAGATAACCTACATGAAAGGGATAAATTCCTAAAGAAAGACAGATTACCAGGAGTGACTCAAGAATAGGTAGAAAATCTGAACAGACTTAGTTAAAGATTGAATCAGTAACTTTAAAAACTAACAAACAGGGCTTCCCTGGTGGCTCAGTGGTTGGGAGTCTGCCTGCCGATGCAGGGGACACGGGTTTGTGCCCCAGTCTGGGAAGATCCCACATGCCGTGGAGCGACTGGGCCCATGAGCCATGGCCCGTGAGCCATGGCTCCTGTACTTCCGGAGCCTGTGCTCCGCAACGGGAGAGGCCACAACAGTGAGAGGCCCGCGTACTGCAAAAAAAAGAAAAAGAAAAAAACTGACAAACATCCAGGACCAAGTGGCTTCGCTGGTGAATTCTAACAGACATTTAAAGAAGGATTAACACTAAGTTTTCTCAAACTCTTCCAAACTATAGAAGAGAAAGGAAAGTCAAAGACATCACAGGAAAAGAAAATTATATATTAAGACATTTTATGGCTGTATATGCAAAACCCTCAACAAAATGCTAGCAAACTGAATCCAGCAGCACATTAAAAGTATTATATCCTGTGACCAAGTGAGATGTAACCCAGGAATACAAGAATGGTTCAATATAAGAACTAATCAGTGTCATTTACCGCATTAATGGAATGAAGGAGAAAAGCTATAATCATCTCAATTGATGCAAAAAAATGTATTTGACAAAACCAAATACATTTTCACGATAAAAACACTGAGGGAGGGCTTCCCTGGTGGCGCAGTGCTTGAGAGTCCGCCTGCCGATGCAGGAGACGCGGGTTCGTGCCCCGTTTCGGGAGGATCCCACGTGCCGCGGAGCGGCTGGGCCCGTGAGCCATGGCCGCTGAGCCTGCGCGTCCGGAGCCTGTGCTCCGCAAATGGGAGAGGCCACAACAGTGAGAGGCCCGCATAACGCAAGGAAAAAAAAAAAAACACTGAGGGAACTCAATACAAGGCAACATCCTCAACATGATAAAGGGCATTCATGAAAAACCCATAGCTAATATCATATACATTTTTGAAAGATTAAAAGCTTTTCCCCAAAGATCAGGAAAATATACCTGCTTTCACCTGTGCTATTCAGTATTGTACTGGAAGTTGTAACCAGAGCAATCAGGCAAGAAAAACAAATAAAAGGCTTTCAGATTGGGAAAGAAGAAATAAAACTATCTCTGTTTGCCTAAGGCATGATCCCATATATAGAAAATACCAAAGAATCCATTAAAAAGCTACTAGAGCTAATAAATGAATTCAGCAAAGTTGCAGGGTACAAGTCAACACACAAAATCAGTTGTGTTTCTGTACACCAACAATGTACAATCTGAAATGGAAATTAAAACAATTCATTTATAATAGCATCAAAAAGAAAAAAATCCGCAAATAAATTTAAACAAGTGGGTGAAAGATGTGTTGGCTGAGAACTGCAAATCATCACCAAAAGAAATTAAAGGATACCTGGGACTTGCCTGGTGATGCAGTGGTTAAGAATCTGCCTGCCAATGCAGGGAACACAGGTTCAAGCCCTGGTCCAGGAAGATCCCACATGCCACGGAGCAGCTAAGCCCATGTGCCACAACTACTGAGCCTGCGCTCTAGAGCCCACTAGCCACGACTACTGAGCCCACATGCCACAACTACTGAAGCCTGGGTGCCTATATCCCGTGCTCCGCAACAAGAGAAGCCACTGCAATGAGAAGCCCATGCACTGCAATGAAGAGTAGTCCCCGCTTGCCACAACTGGAGAAAACCCATGCACCACAACTAGAGAAAGCCCACGCACAGCAACAGAAACCCAGTGCAGCAGTAAATAAATAAATTTATATATTTTTTAAAAAAAAAGAAAGAAAGGATACCTAAATGGTTGAAAAGACATGCCATGTCCATGGATCGGTCTTAATAGTGTTATGATCTCAGTGCTATCCAGAGCAACCTACAGATTCAATACAATCCCTGTCAAAATTCCAACAGCCTTTATTCAGAAATGGAAAAGTCAGTCCTCAAATTAATACGGAATTCAAGGGGCCCCAAATAACCAAAACAAGCTTGAAAAAGAACAAAGTCAGAGAACTCATTTTTCCCAGTTTCAAAACTTACTACAAAGCTTCAGTAATCAAAACAGTTTGGTACTGACGTAGAATAAGCATACAGAACAATGGAATAGAATTGAGATTCTAGAAGTAAGCCCATACATCTGAGGCCAATTGACTTTCAACCAGTGTGTCAAGACCATTCAGTGAGGAGATAGAACTCTGTTAAATAAATGATGCTGGGACCAGTGGATTTCCATGTGCAGAAGAGTGAACTTGGCTCCCTACCTCATGCCGTATGCAAAAATTAACTCAGAATCATCCAACTACTAAATTCAGGAACTGAAATCATAACTGTTAGAAGAAAACATTACATTTTCATAACGTTGGGTTTGGCAGTGGATTCTTAGATACAACACCAAAAGCATGAACAACAAAAGAAAAAGGTAAATTGGACTTCATCAAAATTAAAGACTTCGGGGCATGAAAGGACATTATGAAAAAAGTGAAATGACATCCTACAGAATGTGAGAAAATCTTTACAAATTGTATATCTGGCAAAGGTCTAGTACCCAGAATATATAAAGGACTCTTACAACTCAACAACAAAAGACAAACAAGCCACTCTTTAAATGAGCAAGGGACTTGAATAAACATTTCTCCAAAGAAAATATACAAATGACCAACTAGCGAAAAAAAAGATGCTCAAATTCATCAGTGATTTGAGAAATGAAGTCAAAACCCGAGTAAGGGGCTTCCCTGGTGGCGCAGTGGTTGAGAGTCAGCCTGCCGAGGCAGGGGACACGGGTTCATGCCCTGGTCCGGGCATATCCCACATGCCGCAGAGCGGCTA
Source organism: Lipotes vexillifer (assembly GCF_000442215.2). Lineage (NCBI taxonomy): Eukaryota > Metazoa > Chordata > Mammalia > Artiodactyla > Lipotidae > Lipotes > Lipotes vexillifer. The sequence goes on from NW_006791731.1 coordinate 85,628, forward strand.
GGCCCGTGAGCCATGGACGCTGAGCTTGCATGTCCGGAGTCTGTGCTCCGCAACGGGAGAGGCCACAGCAGTGAGAGGCCCGCGTACCGCCAAAAAAAAAAAAAACGAGTAAGATTACCACTTCACACCCACTAGGATGGCTGTAATAATAAAGTAAATAATTAACAAGTGCTTTTGAGGATTTGGAGATACTGGAACCCTCATACATTGCTGGTGGGAATGTAAAATGGTACAGCCACTCTGGAATGCAATTTGGCAGTTCCTTGAAAGTTTAAACATAGCATTACCATATGACCCAGCAATTCCACTGCTAGATGTATGTGCCAAGAATTCAAGGCAGATACCCAAACAAGTACATGTACATCGTGTTCATAGCACTATTCACAATAGCCAAGAGGTGTAAACAGCCCAGACGTCCATCATTGGATGAATGTATAAGCCAAATGTGCTTTATCTACACCATGGAATATTATTCAGTCCAAAAAGGGAGTGAAGCTCCCTTATTTACACCTGCTGCAATGTGCCTCAAAAGTCACATAATCATATGATTTCATTCATATAAGATGTCAGGAGTAGGTAAATCCATGGAGACAAAATGCAGGTTTGTGGTTACCAGGAGCTGGGGGCCAGGAGATATGGAGATAAACTAGTGCATAGAGGCTTTGGGGTGATGGAAATGTTTTGGGACAAGATGAAGATATTGATCACACAACATTGTAAGTGCACTGAATACCACTGAATTGCTCATTTCAAACAGTTAATTTTATGTTTATCAATTTCACCTCAACAAACTATTAAGTAAAATGAAAACAGAGCCCCTGTGGGAGATGGGAGACTAACGGAGCCCCCGCCCGAGGCTGTGGTGCCTCTGGGGTCTGTGTGGCAGACAGCAGGGTGAGCACTGGAGAGCCACGGCTCTGCCCCTCAACAGCCACAGCCACACGTGGCACTCACAAGCGTGGCTTTGACGGGGGTACTTTTTCACAAACATGTAAGCAACTAATCATAAAGCTCTTTAGTGTTGTCTCTCAGGAAGTCTAACAGGTTTGCTGTGTGCTGGAAGGGCTCAGAGTCTTCACCCTTTTCTTCATTTGGTGTCACACTTGCGGGGGTAGCACAGACAGTGCAAACAAGTGTATTTGTTTTCAAATCTTTTCCTTCACCATTAAACCCAATTTTTTTTTTAAGATTTTTCTTAAGGGAAGCCATATTTCTATGACTTTATATTTCCTTTCAAAAGAGGAACTTTCATCATTTTTCCAATAGTTCTTATGTTGCAGAGGAGAATTGTATCCAGTTTAGCAAATCAAAAATGCCCTCTCATCATCCTCACCTCACTCGCTCTTGTTTCCTGTCTCAGTAAACTTTTCCAGGTCAACAGTAGCTCTGGCTCAAAAACCAGTTCCTATTGCCACCACTTCCTGAGCCACAGTAGTGACCTTACCTCAGTCAGGGTTCAGCAAGCCATGGCCTACAGGCCAGATCCAGCTAGCCAGTTGTTTGGGGCCTGCAAGCAAAGAACGGTTGAAGGTTTTTTAAGGATTATAACAAAGCAGACCATATGACAGAGACCGTGCAGCCACAAAGTCCAAGATGGTCCCTCTCTGACCCTTTATGGAAAAGCTCCGTCCCTTCCCCACACGCAACCGGGAGAGGGTGGAGCCCCCCGGATCAGTCATGGGGTGCAGCGGGGGACATAGTGAGCCTTGTGTCATCCCATCCAGACCCTTGTTTCCTCCAGTGACCTCCCTGTCTGTCCCTGCAGCCGTCACTGTGCCTCCCCCCACCACCGTCAGTCAGTCCAGCAGCATGTGGACATTACCACAGGTGCCCAGGGGCTGGGTCTCTGAGAGAAGATGGTAGCCCGCGTGCAGCGAGTGATGACAGGCCTGCATGAGGGTCAGCAG
>NW_006791731.1:87599-103597 GCF_000442215.2 Lipotes vexillifer
AGCAGGAAGGCGGAGCACGGTGCCTGCATCTGTGTGCTGGCCACATGGCCAAGCTCCAAGGAGGGGGTCCTGGCAGAGACTCTATGCAGGGGCTTCCAGCTGGGCCGTGGGTCAGGTGACCAGAACGTGAACTGTCACCACCAGGCACATGGGCGTGGTAGGCAGACAGGCTGAGCATATGGCTAAGCTGTGTCTGCACTGAGATCCAAGCATAACGGAAGCCTCCAGTTGGGGTGGGGGAGACAGACTGCTATTGTGGTGGTAGATTGAAGTTCCAAGTGGGGAGAGGCAGTTGTCTTGAGCTGAGGGGCAGGTCAGAGGGCAGCAGGCCCAAGGAGGCTGGGGGTAGGGAGGGGTGTCCTTCACCCACCCACTCAGCACCACTGGGTGGCCCCAGCCCTGGGACACAGAGCCCTGTCGGGGGCAGTGGTCAGAGAAGTCCTCTCCCGTGAGATGATTGAGCCAAGACCGGCAGAAGGGAAGGGAAGGAGGGAGCGTGAGGACCATCGGGGAGGGCGGACCCCAAGGGGAGCGGGTCCCTCCTGCTCAGGAGAAGCAGGAGCAGAGGCGAGAGGTTGTCAAAGTGCTCTTGTCACCAGACTGATGTGGGCGGGAGGGGAAGGTGGGAGGCCAGGTTAGTTACTCCCCATCCAGGCAGGAGCAAAGGGTGGTTTGGCCTGGATGTCTCAGGTATAACGAGAGAGAGATCCAGTAGAGCAGAGTTTCCTTGTCCTTCAGGTGTGAAAATGGGGGTGGCTCCCGGTGTGACAATCAGCCTTGTGCACGTCTCTGTCACAGAAGGATGGATGCAGCAGCTGAGCCCTGGTACCAGCTAACAAAGTGCAGTCACAGTGCAGGTGCCAAGAGGTACAGGTTGCTTTGGCGAATGGGGCACAGTCACTGAAGGCTTCTCTGTCAAATGGGATGGAGTCTGACATTCCAGAGTCATCACCATGCAGTCGGAGCCAGTTCTGCTTCCTTGAAGGGAATGGGCCCTGCACCTCCTGGCCTGGGCCCAGGCCCACACCTGTGAAGCCAGTGGTGGGCGCCCAGAGAATGAGAGCTGGGCCAAGCAGCCGACTCCAGGCTTGTGCATCTGGAACAGGAGGCAGGTAGAATGTCTAGCAATGCAATGTGCAGGGAGCTGTGTTTTCCTTGAACAGGTGGGAGGGTGAGTGCCAAGGTTTGGGACACGCTCCGAGGTAAAGGCAACAGGACCTGCTGATGACCTGCTGTGGGTCAGGGAAAGGACAGCCAAGGGGCTGCTTTGACTCAGGCCAGGATTTTGGCCGGCCTTAGTCAGGAGACTGCAGGTGCTTTCCTGAGATGTGGGGTCTGGGGGTCAGGTTAGGGTTGGTTTTCAGTTGCTGTGCAGCCTGGTCCCCTCAGCTCTTGCCAGCCCCTCACAGTTCCCTCGAGAGTCCTGGGACCACCACCACCCGTGGGTCCCATGCTCCCAGACTTGTCTGTGTTTCCCTGTTTCCTTCCACGTGACTTCCTGTTTGTCATTTCAGATTGGGACCACAGGACTGAGGGCAAGGAGTTTCTTCGGAGGGAGGAAGCTCCTGAGGATTTGGAATCACAGGCAGAAACATCAGAAAACCATGCCAGTGATGTTTCCCAGACACCTGAGCTTGGAGAACTCCGTGACGGTGCATTAGAAAGAGACTGGGAGGTCCCTGAGGATGAGAGACAGGCGCAGTCCCCCTGCTGGGAGGGGGACTTCACACCAGTGCAAGTGCTTCTCAGGAGCTCCTCAGGAGAGAAAGAGGTGGACTGTGACAAGGTCAAGAGAGGCTTCAGTCTGAGCCCAAGCCCAGTGGCATGTCAGGGAGCCCCTGCAGAAGAGAGGCCACATCTGCACGACACACGTGGCCAGAGCTTCCCACGCAGTGTGGGCCTAATCAGCTGTGAGGGGCTTCACGCAGCCGAAAGCCCATTCATATGCAACGAGTGTGGGAACACCTTCCAAGGAGGCCCCGATCTTATTCAGCATCAGACAGCGCACACTGGACAGAAGTCCTTCATATGTAATGAGTGTGGAAGGCCCTTTAGCACACATTCAGACCTCCTCAGGCACCGGCTTACCCACCGCGGAGAGAAGCCACACGTGTGTACTGAGTGTGGAAAGGCCTTCGGCCAGAGCTCCAGCCTTAAAAAGCACCAGAAGTCCCACGTGAGCGAGAAGCCCTACGAATGCAGTGAGTGCGGGAAGGCCTTCAGGAGGACCTCCAACCTCATCCAGCATCAAAGAATCCACTCCGGTGAGAAGCCATACGTGTGCAACGCCTGTGGGAAGGCCTTCAGGCGGAGCTCCAACCTTATCAAACACCAGAGGGTCCACACAGGGGAGAAGCCCTTCGAGTGTGACGTGTGCGGGAAGGCCTTCAGCCAGAGCTCACACCTGAGGAAGCACCAGAGGGTCCACACCGGGGAGAGGCCTTACGCGTGTAGCGAGTGCGGCAAACCCTTCAGCCGGGTGTCCAACCTCATTAAGCATCACAGGGTCCACACGGGGGAGAAGCCCTACAAGTGCAGTGACTGTGGGAAGGCCTTCAGCCAGAGCTCGAGCCTCATCCAGCACCGGAGAATCCACACTGGAGAGAAGCCTCACGTGTGCAGTGTGTGTGGGAAGGCCTTCAGCTACAGCTCAGTGCTCAGAAAGCACCAGATCATCCACACGGGAGAGAAGCCGTATGAGTGCAGCATCTGTGGCAAGGCCTTCAGCCACAGCTCTGCACTCATCCAGCACCAGGGTGTGCACACGGGCGACAAGCCCTATGAGTGTCGCGAGTGCGGGAAGACCTTCGGTCGCAGCTCCAACCTCATCCTGCACCAGCGAGTTCACACTGGAGAGAAGCCCTATGAATGTACCGAGTGTGGGAAAACCTTCAGCCAGAGCTCAACTCTCATTCAGCATCAGAGGATCCATAATGGGTTGAAACCCCACGAGTGTAACCAGTGCGGCAAAGCCTTCAACAGGAGCTCAAACCTCATCCACCACCAGAAAGTCCACACTGGAGAGAAGCCCTATGCGTGCATCGAGTGTGGGAAGGGCTTCAGCCAGAGCTCGCACCTCATTCAGCATCAGATCATCCACACCGGCGAGAGGCCCTATCAGTGCAGTGAGTGTGGGAAGTCCTTCAGCCAGCGCTCGGTCCTCATCCAGCACCAGAGGATTCACACTGGGGTGAAGCCCTATGACTGCACGGCTTGTGGGAAAGCCTTCAGCCAGCGGTCAAAGTTGGTCAAGCACCAGCTGGTTCACACCAGGGAGTGAAAAGAAACCGCATGAGACTCCACCCCGACTGCCCTGGCAATGTCCCAGCCTCTCCCATCCCGAGACTTGAGCTGGGCTCTCTCATTCCCTCCACTCCACAGCCACTGCCCACAGAGGCCATTGTCCACAAACCAGAGACCCTCCTGTGAGACAGGCTCCCCCCGCGACTCCCCTGCCGTTGCTCCTGCTGCGTGTGACCTCATTTCTTTTTGGTTTGTTTTTCCAGTTTGTTATCAGACTGCCGTATTTGTTAGAAGGGAAAAGATTATAGAGGCTGCATACTTAGGAAGAGAGTTTATTACTGTAACGGAACAAAACCAAGGAAGTAGACTGACATTCAGTTTGAGATATGACCACAGCACTTCTTTTGTTTGGTCACTAGTCATAAGAACTGAGTTTGCTGTCAATGGCTGCAGTTGGCATTCTGTTTACATAAAGTCAGGTCAAGAGTGTTTCAAGTCTGGTTGCTGTCACCCTCCCCCAGAGGTGGTGCATACTCGTCACCACCAACTCCTCACCCCTCTCCCTCCCATCCCATAATGGGATTCCCCCGCTGCCCCCTTTCCTTGGTGCCTGCCTGCAGTCTGAGGTCGTGTGTTCTCCTCACTCTGCTGTGCCTCAGGCCCCCGTGGCCACACTCGGGGCTGCAGCACAATTAAATGTGAGGCTTTTCCCCAAGCTCCAGTCCTGGCCTCACCCACAGAGGTCCATTCTCTCCGTGCCCCTCCTGTTCACCCCACAGGCTCCCAGGCTGTTTTTTCCTAGGTCCATCATCAGACATTTATGGGGCACCTAGGTGCCCCTAGGAGGTGGGCACTGGTCCCATAATCCCCAAGCCGGGGGAACTTGGCCCAGAAGCAACACCTCTACCACCAGGGAGGCTTTGACCTGGGGGTGTTATGGGATGGATGGGGTGGGGTGGGGGGCACCTCCTGCATTGCTCCAGGAGAAAGGGTAGCAATGGGCAGGTATCGTCAGGTTTGTACTTATAGTGGGAAGGTAAGGTCTTGGCTCCTGTGTTTTCAAGGAAGTAGAGGCAAGGCCAGCAGTGGCAGGTGCAGAGGGAGAGGTGGTGGGAGGTTGGAGAGAACAGAGTGTGGAAGGGTTGACTTGGATGCACAGGTGTGTCCCGTGGGCTTGGGCAGCATGGGCTGCCCACCCTCACCCCAGAGACCCTGCGAAGCAGCTGCCACTGCTGCCCTGCAGAGGCGTCCGTCACACCCTCCTCTCCACCTCAGCCCCTCCCCCCCCAAGGCAACACCCCAGTGGGATGCAGCTTGGACGGCAGTCCTGCCCTGCCACCCTCCAGCTCCCCACCCCGGTCTCTGCCTAACGAGACCTTGCGCTCTCACTGTAGGGCAGCTCCTCATCCAGCCTGGATTTGATGACTCCCATTTTCAGTAAGTACGTGCTGGACACTTGCTCTGTGCCATTCACAGTGGGGATACAGCAGGAAACAAGAAAGACAAAAATGCCTGCCATCAAGGAGTTTGCATTCCAGTGGGGGAGAGAAAATTGTCTAACAGTTATGATTGCTGTGATGAAAAGTAAAGCAGGAGATGGGGTCTGGGTATTTTGAGGGTCTCAGTCTTAAATGGGGGCAGAGAAGGCCTCAGTGAGACGTCGTGTGAGCTATGACCTGCAGCAAGTGAGAGAATGACCCAGGAAGGTGGGTTAGGGTTAGGATTGGCAGCAGCAGGGGGCCTGTGGGCCAGGGGCGCGGTGACAAAGAGCAGACAGGTGAGACCGTGGGCGGGCCCCACAGGCCTGCAGCTTCTACTCTGGGTGGAATGGCAAGATGTAGACGGCTTGGACCTGGCGTGCATCTCAGGAGGGTTGTCTGCTGTGTGGAGAAGAGGTTGGCGGGGCAAGCGTGCGCCCTTCTGTCACTGCCTTCTCAGCTCCTCTTCCCCTTCCCCGGCCTCCACACCGCTAGCGAATCCCGAGGCCGAGGCCCAGGCGAGCGACAGCTGTCACCTCTGGGAGCCAAAAGGTCCACAGAAAGGGGCTTCTCTGCTCCCTGAGCCCTGCAGGCGGCTGGGGAGAATTCACCTGATTTTGTGCCGTCCGCAGCTTGAGAAATTTTAATTTCAGGACGTCATGTTTTGAAAGAGGAATGGTCTTGAAAAGCAAATGTCCACCAACCACAGCCTGTCTTCCCTTTTGACTTTCACGGTGTCCTTGGAAGTGTATTCCTTGGGGAGTAAGGGCTGAGTCCGTGAGATCCATAGATAAAGTCACTGACCTCGGGCCTGGGTGCCTCGTTCCCGGGTGGCCAGAGCCTGGCCACAGCCTCAGGGAGTGGCTCCGAAGGGGTACACATCTGTGCCCCTGGGAGAGTAAGAGCCATGATTTCAAATAGAGCTTCCCCAATTTGACTTTTTAAATTTAAAATCAACATCATTCTAGAAAATGCAAATGTTGAAAAGGGGGGAGAAAAGGGAACACTCTTGCAATATACTCCAATAAAAAATACTATTTTTTAAAAAAAGAAAAGAAAAGGGGGAAAGATATCATACATAATTCCACCACTTAACTCATTCTCTAGGGACAGCAGTGCAGGGCTGAGACTTGGTCTGAGCAAGAAGCAGAGACGGGGAGCACAGCCACTGTCCAGAGAGCTACCTGGACTCCTCAAGTGGGGAGGTGAGCAGTAAGTTTCAGGTGGACAACATACTGATTCACAATTATTAAAGGTTATACTCCATTTATAGTTATTATAAAATATTTGCTGTATTCCTTGTGTTGTACAGTAGATCCTTGGGGCTCATTTTATACCTAATGGTTTGCACCTCTTACTTCCCTACCCCTATCCTGCCCCTCCCCCCTTCCCTCTCCCCACGGGTAACCACTAGTTTGTTCTTGACATCTGTGAGTCTGCTTCTGTTTTGCTATGTTCACTGGTTTGTTGTATATTTGTAGATTCCACACATAAGTGATATCATACAGTCTTTGTGTCTGACTTATTTCACTTAGCACAACGCCCTCCAAGTCCATCCGTGTTGTTGCAAATGGCAAATTTTCATTCTTGTGTATGGCTGAGTCGTATTCCATTGTATATACAGGCCCATTTTTCTGGGGTCTGACTGTTGACAGTGTTTAAGCCTCACCCCTCCTCCCCCGACCCCTGTGCCACACTGATGGGAAAGCCCGGGCGCCCTTCCCTCAGGGCCAGCAGAAGGTTCAGACCACCCAGGCACCTGCTGGAACATGGGGGAGGGGGCTCCCTCAGCCCCATCCCAACCACAGTAAGCACCCAGGCCAGTCTCCTTTGCCCGTGCTCTCAGACCACTTTGGACCTTCTTGGGAGCCCTGCCCTGCTGACCTCAGTTAGGTAAGTGGTAAGCCTTTTCCTACACTTGGGGTGTGTGTGGCATCATCAGTCTTCACATGAAACCAAATATTCGGTGGGGGGTGCCCAGCCACCTCTCCAGGTGACCATGAAAGTTGGGAGTGGCATTGTGAGCAGGAAGCCCATGCGGTGACGTCACCCGGGAGTCTCTCCCCTTGCTCCGTTACCAACTGGCCCGCTGGCTGCAGGCTGGCATCACTCAGCCATGCTGCGCGTGTTGCATTGTTGAATCCAGTGGAGCCTCGTAGAGTTAGCGGACCGAAATCAGCAATTTTCCTCATACTTAATTGGTGTTTAGGGACAAGAGTATGGAATGGGGACCCTCCTTAAAGTGGCCTTGGGTTGTGTGTCGGATCCCAGACCTACCTCCATTTGAGAACAAAGCTGCAACTGACTAGGCTCAGGAGAGAGACTATACCCCATGCAAGATACGCATCCATTGGGTGGTGACTCATGGAAGAGCATAGGTGAGGCTGAGGTCCACACTCCAGGGCAGAAGCTCTCCAGGACCCTTAAATCCTGCCACTGCTGCTGCTTCAGCCAGCATCTGTGTCACAGTGAAAACCCTCATGCTCAGGGTTCTAGAGAAAACACTCCCGGCACAGCCAAGGGATTAATTCAAATCCAAATTAAGCCTAGGGTCCTTAACCCATATCAAGCGGCCATTGCCAGGGGGAAGCACTTGACCTGATGATACTGACTGAAGTCTCCCTGGAGGAAGAAATTTATCAATGTGAGTGCAGTAGAGAGGACCCCCTTGAAGTATATCCAGACCACACACACCCCCAAAAGAGAAATTGTGGACAAAGAAATTCACAATTTGACCCAACTTGACATTCTGAATTTACTAAAAGAACTTACATAACAAAAAGAGAAAAGGCTTTTGCGTCTTTGCGACATGGGTGCTGAATTTATACCTGCTGAAACGCACCAGTTGGCAGACCTTCATGGACTTTATACTGGGTGTCAATTTTCAGTTATACCTGGGGATCCCACCAAATTTATACAAGGGCCCCTACAATCATAACAGTCAATGAATACAAAATAGAGGACAAATAGGTATGTCTCACCCTAACCATCAGAAGTACTGCCTTGCCTAAATTGGTCATAATCAGAGCACCCACTGGCCTAGAGTATTCCATAGCGAGCATGGATGCTCTGACCCAACAAGTAATACAAAGTGGCTTGAAACATGGGACCCAGTTAAAATTACTTCATCCAATCACCAACCGCTAAGTATTTTGCTATTAGCGATTTGGCTAATATGTTCTGTTCTGGGCCTATTTCAATAGCCCCTCAGCCACAGTTTGCCTTCACCTCTGAAAGGACACAGTATACCTTTTCTGGGATCCTCATGGGTACCTTGGCAGATGAGGTATCAGCTGTGTGCACCTTTCTTCAGGAGCACAGGTGTGACATTACACTGATGACATTCTCCTCCAAGGAGAGCCATGTGGCATCCATTCATTTGTCATTCACTCAGGACGTAGAAACACAAAGGGCCTCACCAGAAAGGAGCATAGTGCAAGGTCCTGCCACCTCTGCTCAGTTCCTGGAAATGATTGGTTAACCAAGGGTGGATCCATCCCTGATACTGTCAAGAAACAGCCACTGACCTTCTCACCAACATCTCTCAGGTCTTCTGGGAGTTCTGGAGGCAACATGTCCCTCATTTACAAATTTTACTTAATCCCATTTATCCTAGTACTTGCAAATGGGCCCACCTTGAATGGGGCTCCCTCCAACAGAATGTTCTAGAATTTGTGCAACCTCAGGCATGCCCATTAGTGTCCCCACCAAGACTGCTCCATGGAAGGGGCTTCAGCCCCTCCTTCTATGCCTCCTGGAGTCTCCAGACCACTCATGATGGCTCTAAGTTGTCCAAGGGCTTCTGATGCAAGAGACTGCCCTCTTTGTCCCCATACAATATGCCATTAGAGCTGCAATTGCTGGCCACTAACTTGGTCCTCCCGAGCCTGTGACCCCCTGTACCCAGGTACTCATTATGCTCTGGGTCATAGAAGCAGCACCCAACAAGCTCAGCAGGGCTGCTGAGGCTGCCTTGGTACAGGATGGAGCCAAACCTGGGCCCTCTGGCACACTCCACCTGTAAGAGGGATGGCCTCACCTGTCCTCGGTCCCTTTCCAGATACCAGGCTGCCGGAACCCTGTCTACCTGGGGAGCCCCCTGGGATGAACTGGGTGAAGAGCAGTGGGAATTCAAAAACTATAGGAACAGAAGTGCCAACCGTCATGGGAGATGGAGTTCAGAGGGGAGCCGCTCCTCATTTCTTAACCAGGACGATGCTGATACAGGACCAGACCAGAAGGTCAGCATGATTGGCCAAACTTCAGGCAGTTTTCTTAGCACCCAGTGGCCTGGCTAACAAATGGCCCCATCTGCACATTTTTACAAACTCTTGTGCTGTTGCCTAAGAGTTGCACCCTATGGTGTAAAAACTCCAGGGATCTCTTGCCTCACAGATGCCCCAAAATATCAATCAAGGTCACTAGATGTCTCTACCTATGCTCAGGCCACAGTACAAGGCCTCACCAGGATGCCCTCATCCCCTCTGGAGACCCAGGTTTTTACTGAGAATGGCCGAGGCCCTCGTATCATTTCTCTTAAAGAAGGCATGCCCCCGACCAGCCTCAGGCTGCAGTCTTATTTAAACAAGCTCTGATTCAACTGAGTGAAACACGGTGTGTCTCTGTCATCAAACAACAGGGTGAGTTGTGACTAGCAGTTTGGCTCCATTGTTTGATGTTTGCTGACAGCTTTGAGACCTCATCCTCCTTATTCTGTGCCCACATCTGGACAAGCTGAAAAGAGAGCCAGATGCTCTGTCCTCTGATGCCAGCAGGAGACTGAAAGCACACAGGCCTTCACCTATGCTTGGGGACCCTCCCACCAGCCACATCTGCTGACCTCAGTAAAGACCTAGGCCGGTGACCTTTCTTGCTCTCTCAGACCTGTTTGAGAGGCCTTCCCCACTCTCTTCAGAGACCTCCATTATGTAAGTAGTAAATCGTTTTGTGCCTTAAAAAAAGAGAAAAATATAGAAGACACCCCTTGGCCCCCACATCTTCCACTCTGCTCTGGCTTATGGACATCAGCAAATTCCTCTGTACTGTGACTTCTCTGGAAGTTCCCCTCAACTTCTTGTTCTACTGAAGCCTGGCTACCCTGATTGCACAGGTCCCCTGAAGCCCTCTCCCTCCGCCTCATGCCACTGGAAATAGAGATCAGGAGGATGTTCTCCTGGCTCCTTATTTCCACCTCCAGACATTTCTACTTCCAACCAACAATGCCAGCTCCTTAGAGAACAACAGAAAACGCAGCCCTAACAGCTGGTAGCTGGCCTGGTACCACCTGTGCCACAATCTCCACGTGCTTGGCAGAGTCCTGGGAGACCTCCTCCATGGATCCCACAGCCTGTGCCCCACAGGTGATGGGTATGGGGGAAAAGAGAATCTCCCTCAACACCCACGGGCCCTCCACACAAGGAGAAGCGGAGAGACTGGAGCACAATGTCTGAGAGCAGAAGCGGGGTCCACAGCCATCCCGAAGCTTCCATGGATCTGGAGCCAACTCCAAGTCTGAGCGGAGAGCAGGGCCTTGATGGCTGAGGACAGTGCAGGCCACGCCAGGGCAGCTGTGGCAGCAGGAGAGTCCCAGCTGGACCACTCACCTGGGACTTGGCAGACGAGCCAGGCAATCAGCACTGGCCCCTGGGCTTCCTTGGAAGTAACACAAAGGCGTGGGGGCACCCTGGCTCCCAGGTACCCCATGTGGCTTGTTCTGTGTGCAGGGTCTTCTTCTGTGCCCATGGGCCAGGCTGTGACCCTTTCCAGACGTTAGAACACACATTGACTGGGGAGACAATTCCCATCTGGAAATTTGATATGAGAGAAAGGTGGCATCTCAAATCCAGGGGAGGGGCTACCCTGGTGGCACAGTGGTTGAGAGTCCGCCTGCCGATGCAGGAGACACGGGTTCGTGCCCCGGTCCGGGAGGATCCCGCGTGCCGCGGAGCAGCTGGGCCCGTGAGCCATGGCCGCTGAGCCTGCGCGTCCGGAGCCTGTGCTCCGCAACGGGAGAGGCCACAACAGTGAGAGGCCCGCGTACCGCAAAAAAAAAAGGGGGGGGGGAATCAAATCCAGGGGAAAAGACCAACCTCATAATATAATATGTAGTAATGGGACAACAAGATATATAGCCATTTAGAAAAAAGATAAAATTAGACTTATTCTTCACATCACTGAGCAGAATAAAGTCCAAATGGAACAGAGGTTTAAATGGAAAGAAACAAGTGCTGGATGAAAACATGAATGGATTCCTCTAGAACCAGGAAGTTAGGGAAATTTTACTACAACTTGAAATCAAGAAACAATAATGGAAAACATGATAAATTTGACTACATAGAAATAAATTTTTGCGTGACCGAAACCTGTATAATCAAAGTAAAAAGAAATATGGCAAATTGGAGGAAGTGTTTACAACTTACGTTATACATATTAGCACATATAAAATTAAGATATAAAAGGTTATTTAAAATTAGGGTTTCATTTTCAACAAAGGGTGCTGGAATTATTCAGTAACCATATACCAACAAAATGAATCTCAGTCCTTACCCCACACCACATATAAAAATTAACTCAAAATGTATCATCAACGAAAATGTAAAGCAGAAACTTCTAAAAGAAAACATAGGAGAAAAACTTACTGACCTTCACTTTAGTGACAATTTATTAAATAGGACATAAAAGACAGAAACTTTCAAGGAAGGAAATCAGTGAATAGGACCTTGTCAAAATTTAAAACATTTGCTCCTCAAAACTAAATGAAATGAAAAGGCAAAGCATGAACTGGGAGAAAATATTTGCAAAACATATATCCAAAAGAAGACTTGTACCCCATCCTATAAAGAAACCCTACAGCTCAATTAGAAGACAACCCAACAACAACAACAAAAAAGGCAAAAGACTTGAATAGACACTTCACCAAAGAATATATACAGGGACTTCCCTGGTGGCACAGTGGTTAAGAATCCGCCTGCCAATGCAGGGGACACGGGTTCCAGCCCTGGTCTGGGAAGATCCCACATGCCATGGAGCAACTAAGCCTGTGCGCCACAACTACTGAACCTGCGCTCTAGAGCCCATGAGCCACAACAGCTGAGCCTGGGTGCCACAACTACTGAAGCCCGCACACCTAGTTCCCGTGCTCCACAAGAGAAGCCACCACAATGAGAAGCCTGCGCATCGCAAGAAAGAGTAGCCCCTGCTCGCCGCAACTAGAGAAAGCCTGCATGCAGCAACAAAGACCCAAGGCAGCCAAAAATAAATTAATTAATTTTAAAAAAGAATATATACAGATGGCAAATAAGCACAAGAATAGATATCCAACAACATTAAGCATTAGATCAAGGCAAATTAAAACCACAGTGAGTCACCACTACACCCACTAGAATGGCTGATTTGGGAAACAACTGGCTATACCAAATGTGAGCAGTATGTGAGGCAACATCACATCTGCTGGGGGATGTAAAGTGGTTAAAAACACTTTGGAAAGAGGTTGGCAGTTCCTTAAAAAGTTGAACATACATCTGTCATGCCACCCAGCCATGCCCCTCTAGATATTTACCCTAGAGAAAGGGAAACACAGGTCCACACAAAGACACATACACAAATGTTTGTAACAGTTTTAGCTGCAATAGCCAAAAACTGGAAACAACCCCCTGTCTATTGCAGGTAAATTTATACATCACAGTGGATAAATGTATCACAATGTGGATACATTCTTACAATGTATCACAATGTCTCACAATGTTGTGGATACATTCTTACAATGGAATGCTGCCCCCCACACTCAAAAGGGACAAACTATTGATACATGCAGCAATCTGAATAAATCTCAAAATAAATATGCTGAGTGAAAGAAGCCAGGCCCAGGACTTCCCTGGTGGTGCAGTGGTTAAGACTCCACGCTCCCGATGCAGGGGGCCCGGATTCAATCCCTGGTCAGGGAACTAGATCCCACACACATGCTGCAACTAAGAGTTCACATGCAGCAACTAAGGAACTGGCAAGCCGCAACTAAGAAGCACGTGAGCTGCAACTCAGAACACCCCGCCGGCTGCAACTAAGCTGAGCGCACGTGCCACGACTAAGGAGCCGGCGAGCCGCCAAAAAAAAAAAAAAGAAAAGCCAGGCCCACTCACCCCCAAAATAATAACTCCTCTAGGACCCCACGTATATAAGACTACAGAGAATTCAAACTAAGCTAGAGGACAGTAGATCCCTTGCCAGCAATGGGGAAGGGAATGCTTTTAAGGCTGTTGGAGATATGTTCACTGTCTCAACTGCAGGGATGGTTTCACAGGCATATATTTATGTCAAATTGAACAATTAAAATATGTGCAATTTATACCTCAATAAAACCATTAAAAAAGGCACAGCAGTCAAATATTTTTAAAAATCAATGTACTATCAGCCTTATAGTGTATTTCCCCCTAAGAAATTTCCATTTCTCTTCTCTGAACAGGGTATTTCTAAGTATCCTAAGCTGTACACATTAAGTAGGTTGAGGATGAATTGAATGATGAAAGTTAATGAAATCAGGTTAACAGAATATAAGTTAAAGGTGATTTTGAAATCTAACCTTTACAACCATCTCTCTGGTATCAAATTGATTGATTGATTGATTATAACTTGTCAGGTTGCATCAGAAAAGACTGTAAGGGCTTTTTTTGCAATTTTTAACCTTAAACTAGTGATAATTTTGTGTTAAAAACAGAGTTTTTAAAAATCTGCAACTTATGTCACAAACGGTTAATATGATAGTGCTTCTAAAATCAGAGGGAAGAGAACAGGTAAGTGAAAGTGGCACTTAAACATATGAAAAGATGCTCAACTTCCCCCCCAAGAAAGATGCAAAAGGAAACCACACCACGATGCCATTTCTTGCTTGGCAGAATTGGCAAAATACCAAATATTTGACAACATCCTTGGTTTACAAGGCTGTGAGGAAACATCACCAGTGGAAATGCAAGATCCTACAACACTGTGGGAGGGAGCTGGGCAACATACAGCAAAAACAGATTACAAATGTCCACTTGTAGGCATCTACCCTAAAAGTAAACTGGCAAAACTATGAAAAGAGCCATATAAATCTACTCATTACAGCATTAATTTTAATGGTATCAGACGTCCAGTCATAGCAGACTGGCTGAATACACGATGGCACATTCACAAGAGAGGCGAATGCAGCTGCTAAAAGGAGAAAGGGACATCCCTAGACACTGCTGAGGAGAGATTGTCAGGACACTGAAGGGAAAAACGCCAAAATGCAAGGCAATTCAGACAGAACTACTGTTCACTGAAGTTCACTCCGATTTTACAAAGTGGAGGGAGAAGCCATAGCATTGATAAATGGCTACCAGTAGGGTGAGGGCAGTACGAGGTTGATGGGAACAGGGAAAGAAGCAAGACTTCTGACTGTACTTTGTTTTATAACTTGACTTTGGAACCATCTAAGTTTTACACAATCATAAAACAAAATTATATCAAAATTTGAAACATGTAACTTTTTCAAGTTACATTTGCTTTTTCAAAGCAAAACCAAAATGAAACAAGTGAACTAGTATAGAGTTAGGGTCTTAACCCCACAGAAACATTTGTCAATTTACTTTGAAGCAGAGTAATATCCCAAATGGGATATATCCTAACAACAATAACTGCAAAAAAAATCTAGACTATTTTCAATAATCATACTGTTAATAATATTGACATTGTTATTCTGAAACCATTACATATAAATGATAAAGTAAATAAGTAATTGTGTTGAGATAATTAGGATCCAGGATTTTCAATATAGGAAAAACAGATACAAATGTAAAACCAGGCCTCCGGTGGGTGAATAGAGGCTTGGGCGGGGTCTTCCAATCTGCCTCCATCCTGGCCTGGGGTTGAGTTGAGGGGTTCAGGGGGCAGGTGCCGGGTGCTTTCTGATCCTGGTCTCCGCGGCTTCATAGCAGACCCTATCCTGCGATCAGGGCCCATGGGTAACCTGAGCCAAGATGGCAGTGAGTGCAGCCTATATTAAAAAATAATAATAAAATAAATAAATAAAAGAAGTTAAAACCACCTAGCTCTAAATCTGAATTTGAAATATCACTGAATTCACGATTCTTTTTTTTTTTTTAACATTTAAAGTTATGTATTCTAGCTCTGTCCTCTGAAAAGACCTAGAAGTAATGTCCAGCCTGGTGGCAATGAGCATCCCTAGAGCCCCACCCACCCGACCCCTGTGGCCTCCAAATACCATTTCCCACTCAGGTGGATTAGGGCTCCTTGAAAAAAACACAGATTCCAGCCTGAGGATCCAGGGGTATGGGAGCTGAGCCTAGGGCATCCTGTCATATCAGAAATCTAGGGAGAAATCAGTGAGCAAGGGGCTTGTGTCAAACAGACTCAGGGCCAGCCTGAAGAGGTTCGCACTGACCAAAGATGGGAGGATGTGAGTATTCATTTTCAAAACTGTAATGAATTAAAACACATTAAATATATTAACATTTTTGCATTCAAATAATATAGAAAAAAAAGTACCTACTTGGTCAGCTCTGGAGAATGCTAAAAAACCAAATCATTATTCTGAAAGTTAGTAAATAAAGGGAATAATTAAGCATTTAACTTGCCTTTTCTCTATGGACCATATTTCAAGGCAACCAAACACTTGATATGGGGAAGTTTGTCTTTACAGAACTGTTCCCACAAATGCAGAAGGGATACCAATAGGAGAAAGTCACCGTCTCGCAAACTCCGAGCGAACTGCACCCAGGCAATGACTGCCCCCACCAACCTGAATCCAATTAGTCTCTATAAGTTTGCAAGAACGTCTAAGGACAGAGGGCACCACGAGAATCCGAATGGCAAAATCCCAAGTATGAGAAACTCCACAGAACACATGACCTGATTTTAATAAATAGATTTCAAAGAGGATAAAAAGCAGTGGGAGGAGGCTACAGATTAAGAGACTCTACAGCCTGTCGACCAAGTGCATTGTGCATTTGTGTACCTGGTTTGGATCCTGATTCACACAAACCGGTTATCAAAAATGAAAATAACGTCTGAGACAAATGGGAGAATTTGGACACTGGATATTTGATAACAGGGGATAATGGTTGCTATTTAGGTATGATAATGGCTTCGTAATTACCTTTTGCAAGGGCCCTAATTTTTTAGAGACAGATATGGAAATGATGGGAAGGAGGTAATAAAGAATAGGTGAGAAGAGATTGGCTGCGGGTCAACCACTTGTTCAATTGCGTAGTGGACATGCGGTTTCATTATACACTTTCCCTA
>NW_006791731.1:103677-120473 GCF_000442215.2 Lipotes vexillifer
ATGTTCCAGAAGAAGCTAAAAGGAAAAAAGAAAGAGTGAGGGGGAAAGTGGGTCCCTGCAGAGGGGCTCCTGTCCCCCTCGCCTGCTTCCCAGCAGCCTCACCGGCTGAAGTCATCTAATCTGCATTTTGATGGTGTTTCCCCACCAGGGTGTGAGCTCCAGAAGGAAGGAGCTCTCCGCTTTGCCTGCTGCAGATAAAGGAAATTGGGAGACTGGAAGCCTCTGAGTAGCGAGTCACCTCCTCCTGGACAACACGTGTGGACTGTGGAGGGCCCCGTCTCCTCACACCCTCCTGACATCCAGCAAAGGACCCGGATGAGACATACAGGGGTCGTTTCCCAAGCGCAGTCAGACCTGTGCGTCAGTTCCCAGGATTTGCTGGAGGAGAAGTGTCCCTTTGTGATGTAAATCGATATGGCTGGGCTGGTGTGGTGGTGTCTGAGGGTGTTCACTTATCAGTGTCATTCATCCCTCCATTCACTCATTGCCAGGCCCTCTTCCAGGTACTTGGGACACGCCAGTTCACAAAATGAGTAGAATGTCTGTAGCACTGATGTGCCAGAGGGGTGAGTGGGAAAGGGGCTCAAAAGAGATTTAATTTGCATTTCCCCGATTATGCATGATTTTTTTTTTTTGGCCACACTGCACAGCATGTGGGATCTTAATTCTCAATTTACTTTAACAAATAGGAGAGTATGTGTTCATGCACACATGTGCATGTGTTGTTTTTAAGTATATACTGTATGAGGGTTCACTCAGAGAGGCAGAGCCACTAGGAGACAGAAATTATATAAACAATAAAAAATTATATAAAAAATATGTATGTTACAGGGATTACACCTCATGCAATTGTGGGACATAATCAAGCAATTCCTATCGGCTCTTGTATTTGCATCTGATGCTGGAGCAAGACAGGGTTGGAAAGGGAAGATGGATGTAAAGTGGGGAAACCAAGCACAAGCTGTGGTCATGAGCTGGAGCCTCTAAGGACAGACAGAAAAGCCTTTGTTTTCTTTGATGATGTGGGTGTCCTGCAGAAGGAAGGTGGAGCGGGTGTAGGCCTGTTGCTGCTATCTTGTGCTACCCAGTGAGCCGGGGACATTGTGCGTGGCAGTGGCACCTGCGTGGACCTTTCAGAGCTCACACCACCGCTGGACACCCTCTGTAATTCACATATTGATTGTGTACTGCCTGCTTTCCCCACTCACAGGCAAGGTCCACAAGAACAGGGACTTATTGGGAATGCTGCTTGTCTTATTCATTCATGTAGCCCCAGCACTTAGAACAGTGCCTAGCATGCAACAGGCACTCAGTAAATACCATGCTTGTGAAACATAGACACAAGTGGCAGAGCTAGACACATAAACGCTAGTTGTTGAATTGCTAAAAATAAGTAGCAAAATATTAGCTGTTGAATCTAAGGGAAAGGTATGCAATGTATTCATTGTATTATTCTTTCAACCTTTATGAACATCTTTAAAATAAGTTGTGGAGACAAAGAAAGCAGGGTGTGCTGAGAAGGTCCTCAAAGCATCAGCTGGGACCAAGATTGCTGGGATAGAGCTCACTCCCTGTTGTTAGAAGGTAAACTGAGGCATATTAAAATTTTTGAAGAGCTTATTTGAGCAAACAGAACGGAATCGGGTAGCGCTAAACCAAAAGAGGTTAGGAGCGCTCTGCCAACAGGAGCTAGGGAAGAGGGTTTTATAAAGAGGCAGAAGCAAAGCAAGGAAGTTGACGGGCCATAACTTAAGCAGTCGCCTTATTTGGAAAGCCTTGCTGGGGGCTCCTTAAGTAGCTACCAAGGCAGCAGAGCCACGGCAGCCTTATGGCCTCCTTGTTTAACTACGTTAACACTGGCAACTGGCCAAAACCACCTGGGACGGTCCAATAGCAGAGCCAAATCGGACGACCTTGGTCCTGAGCTTCAGTCCTTTGGCAGAGGGGACTCTGCTCCACAGGGGTGTGCGTGCTAGACGAGTTCCCCGTGGGAAGCTGACCTCACTATCCGCGGAGTGGGAACCCTGCCCCTGATGCCGGTGCCTGCTACCCAGAGAATTACTGCCACATCCTCCCCGACTTCCAGCCTGAGGCCTCTCCCCAGACCACTTCTCCTGCCCCGCAGTCGGGGCACCGGCTCAGCCTGGCCAGTCCTCCCAGCCTGCCGAGCTCTTCCCTAGCCCCAGCCAACGTGCCACTTGGAAGGACACCTGGCCCGTCCGGGGCCAGCGGGTGTGGTAGGAAGCAGCGATGACCACCTCTTCCTTCCGCCCGCGCTAGCCCTCCACGTCGGCCACAGCGTCGTCCTCGGACGCTCCAGCCCCGGACCGCGCGCCGCCCCCGAAGTGCGCAAAAACCAGCGCAGGGGGATGGGGAGGCGGTCGCCGCCACACACGACGAACACCGCCAGCCCGTGCCAGTCCCCGCCTCGACGGGGTGACACCGGCTCTAGCAGGGCGGGGGCCGGCCAGGACGACAGGCGGCCAGCAGGGCCGCCAGGGCCAGCAGTAAAGGGCCCACCCCGGAAGTGCGGTCTTGGGAGGCCCGGACGCGGCGTGGCCTCTCTAGGCGCGGTGGAGGCCGCGTCTCTCTGTGGCTCCGGAGCGCGAGTCACAGGCGTCAGTCAGGAGAAAGGCGCCGGGCAGGGAAGGCGGGGCCCACGGCGGACTGGGAAGTGTCGCGCTCTAGGAGTGGTTGCCTGGGAGGCGTGGGCGGGGGGGGGCCCTGGGAGGCGGGGCGCTCCGGGATTGGCGGGTGCGCAGACGGGGCGGGGTGTCCCCTTTGTCTGAGTGAGGTGCGGGCGGTCGCATCTGCGCGTGAGGCTGCGACGGGGACGGTGAGTTGGGGAGCGGGCAGCACTGTGAGCCTCTGCCCGCGCGGCGGGGGGCCGGGACCCTCCTGGCGGCCGGGCGCTTCCCACAAGCGCCCGCTGCTCTCTCCAGGCGCACTCTGAGCCCCCGCCCCACTCTCGCCTCCGCCGGGCCCTCCCCGCCCCGCTCCCGCGAACGGCGAGCCCTGCCCAGCGGGTGGTCCTCGACCCCGCGAGCTCCAGCCTCTCGCGGCGCCCGGGGGCGGGCCGGGGTCGCGGGACCGCTGTCCGCAGGGGTCGCTCTCAGCGTCCCGGCGGCCTTGGCGTTTCTCTGGGAAAAGTGCTTCCTCCCGAGTTCCCCTCCCGCCTCCATTTTCCATCGAGGCTCGTTTCCCGTTTACTTTGGAAAAGCCCTTTTTCGTGAGCGCGACCAGCCTTTCCCAGAGTCCGCGGGTGTCTGCCTGCTGGAAGCTTGCCGGGGCGCTTCAGCGGGAGACGGCGTGCCGCCTTTTCAGCCGAGCCCTCGGTGTGCGCTGCCCTTGGCGTTTGTTTCCTTTCTCATCAGCTCGGTTCTTTAACCTACGTGTCTTCTCAAATTGTCATTTGACTCCGGTTATGGTGTTTTGTTCCGTTTTAAGATGGAAGATTTCGAGTGTTTAATGGTCAGATATTTACCCTCGAGGCTTTTGGCTTTGTGCTGTGTTTTAAAGGGCTTTCCCTATTCCAAGATTCGTTTTTAAATAAATTCTTGTTTTTCTCTGGTACTTGTGAAATGTTGGCTCCATCTGGAATCATTTTGGTGTGGGGCAAGTTGGGAATCCAGCTTATTTCTGACACAACCTACTGAATAATTCATTTCTCCATTGATTTGGAAAATCACCTTTGTCACGTGTTAAATTCTCCCAAGTCTTGGGCCCATTTCTGGGATTCATGGTGCTTTGATGTGCAAAGGTTTTGATTTTCTTGCGGCAGATCTGTGGATCTCTGCCCCCCCAGACTTTATTCAGGGTTTTTTTATGATGTAATTTAAAAATTTATCTCTTATCCATTCATTAGCCGAATGCTTTCAGTATATGATGTGAAATGATCTCATTTTTTTTCTGTCTTTTGTTTTTTTGTCGTATTTTTTTAATCTCTGCTTTTGCTTAGCTTTCTGGGAGATAAGTTGAGCCTTGTGCAAAGATCTAAGTTTAGACCCCTTGTCCAAGTGCCGGTTACTGGACCGTCTTCCCCGGGATCCGTTTGTTTATAGACGTGGCCCTGCTCTGCCCCTTCTAGTCCAGGCCCGCTTGGCTCTCGGCACCGTGGCTTTGTGGATACAGTGGGCAGAATTAGCATCACATTTCTAAGGTTTATTTTAACCTTGTTTCTTGTTGCCATCTGTGAGTAGAACCTTTTTCGTATTTCCTGACTCCGTGTTGCTGGTGTGTAGGAAAGCTATCCGCGTGGATGCATGTTTGTGATCATTTACTTCCGAAGGTTGCAGGATTGCGCTTTGGGCTTAACGGGTGGCTCAGGAGTGCCTCTTTAGAAGGTGATTACACCCTGGAGGGTGGGGCTCCGTGGAGATGAAGAAAGAGGGGGCAGGCCTTCCAGCAGGAAAACCTGGGGGTGAGGACGGTGAGAATGAGGGGGGCGACTCTGGGACTGGGAGTGTGCCTGTCATGCCTGTCACTGTGGGCGGGGTCTTTGGAAGGAAGGCTCTGTTACATTAAGCTCATCAGCAGTTCCAGCAAGAGCGATAAGTTACTAAAGCTTAGCTTCCAAAACAAAATCATAACAAACGTTAAGTCCTAAGCTCTTTGCGTCTCTGCAGTCCCATTTTTACTTCCTGTCCCTTAGCCACCACCCGAGCCAGACCTCACTCGGCAGAGTCTCACTGCAGTGTGACCACTGCTGCAGGGAATGTTGGCCTGTTCTGGTTGGTTTGGGTTATTCCTTGGCGGGAGTTCCAAAAAACGAAATTCCTGCATCTGAAGAATGACGGTGACCCGTGGGTGGGTGGGTCACTGTTGCGGGCACCCCTGGGGCGGGTGCTTTTTGTACTTGCCGCTGTGTTGGGGGCGGTGTGGCCGCCTTAGGCAGCTCCTCAGAGCCAGTTCTGACCCTTGGTGGTGGTGATTCTGGCTCTGGGGACCATCTAAACAGGACTTGTCCTGCCCACCTGTTCGCCCTTCCTGATGCCTGGAGCTCTGGGCATCGAGGTGGGGGTGGCCTGGTAAAAGCCAGGTTCAGTGCCCAGGTGGCTCTGTCCTCCCTGTGGTGTCAGTTAGCGGCCTGCAGTGTTTTTTGCACGTCTTTGCATCTGGTGCAGACTTGTTCCAGGAGACCCAGACCTTATCTACCAAAGTGCAAAAAAAATGAAAAACTAGTTAGTAGCACTTTTAAAATTTGTTTTCTTTATTTTTTATCAGGATGTAAGTGTCTTATTCCATTTGTGCTGCTACAACAAAGCACCACACACAGGGCAGCCTATAAAAACAACAGACATTGATTTCTCACAGTGCGGAGGCCGGATGTCCGAGGTCAGGGGGCCAGCAGGGGTGGGTGAGGCCCTCTTCCTGGCTGCAGACTTCCTGTGTCCTCGCGTGGAGGAAGGGGCAAGGGAGCTCTGTGGGGTGGGGTCTCTTATCAGGGGGACTCCACCTTCATGACCGAAGCACTCCCAGAGGCCCCACCTCATAACACCCTCACATTGGGCATTAGGATTTCAACACATACATATACAGTTGGGGGACACGGACACTCAGACCAGAGCAGCAAGCGCACTTCAGGGTACTTGGCGCTTTTTCCCTTTGGCAGTTTGCAGAGGTCGTCCTAGGCAGAGGCCTTTTGCTGTTGTGCTTCTCTGGGACTCACCGCAGGTGGGAATCCTCTCCCTCTCCACCCCTCCGTGCCTCGGGCCCGCTGGGTTTGAGTTAATCCCATCGGGCGATGTGAGGCTTGGTCAGGTGCTCGCACCTGAGAGGAGTTGTGTCATCTCTCTGTCTTACTGGTGTGGACAAGGGCTCACACCCCCTCGTGGCCCTGAGGTCATTGTTTGTGAAACAGGAGCGTCCTGGACACACTCCATATCCCATGCTTGTGCCGACCCGTCTGGCCGCCGGGCGCAGCCTGAGTCTTGGTCTTAGCAGGTGCCGGACTGGTGTGGGGAAGGACTGTGGCTTTGGCAGCAGCACCATCCTGAAGCCTCTGCTTCTGAAGCCACACGACTCACATGGGATTCGAGCTCATGGGATGAGACTCGAGCTCACTGTTTTAACTGAAACCACACACCTAGGCTCAGGACTTAATGAAGCTCAGGCTGTGTATGTCGGCGGTCCCTAGCCTTTTTGGCACCAGGAACCGGTTTCGTGGGAGACAGTTTTTCCACGGACGGGGTCGGGGTGGGGGGACGGTTCAGGCGGTAACGCCAGCGATGGGGAGAGGCAGGTGATGCTTCGCTTGCCCGCCACTCACCTCCTGCTGTGCAGCCCGGTCCGGTACCCGTCCGCGGCCTGGGGGTTGGGGACCCCTGCTCTATGTCTCAGCACAGAAGGAATTCATAGTAAGAGGCAAAGTGATGGGTGAGAAGTGGAATTATTTAGAGAGGTACGCATTCCTCAGAATGTGGTCTGTCTCAAAAGGCGAGAGCGGCCCTGAAATACGGGGTGGTTACTTTTTGTGGGCCGGGTAGTTTCATAGGCTAACAAGTAGGAGGGTTGTTCCAGCTTTTTCAGGGGAAGGGCAGGGGCCTCGGAACTGTGGGGCCTGTGGGTGTGTCATTTAGCTGATGTATTACAGTGAGCATATAATGAGGCTCTGGGGGGCGAGTCTTCCACCGTCTTGGGCGTGGTTGGTTCTAACCAGTTTTTGTCATATCTGACATCTGTGTGTTCTTTAAGGACTGTGCTCTGCCCCCTCCCCTCCTGGTCTCCCGTCCCTCAGGAGGGTGTGCACTGCCTAAGGATGTATCTGCTGCATCTAAATGTACCAGGTGACTTTCCCACCTGTGAAAGAGCCTATCAGAAACTCCGCTTCCCCATTGCTGCCGGCAGCAGATGTTCGCCTGGCACCTGTTGCTGTTCTGAAGGGGGGAGTGTGGTCTCATTGCTCCTGTAATTTCATACACTTATTCAGCAAACATTGAGCCACTGGCTGCTCTGCTGGGGCAGGAAGGGGGGTGTGAGAGCAACGAGGCAGAGGACCTCGGCGAGAGGAGGGGCCTCGGCGAGAGGGTGACATGGCCAAGCACCAGCCGAGGGGCAGCAGCCACCCCAGCCAAGGGGCGGCCTGGGCAGGGCTGAGCAGCCCCAGGAACGGTGTAGGGGTGGGCTGGGGGTGGCCTTGGAGCCGAGAACAGTCACTGTGTTCCCATGGCGGGGCGGGGCAGGACAGGATGGCGCTGCCGCGGCCCAGGTTCTGGATCGTATGCAGGTGCCAGATCAGCTGGGGCAGAACCGGGTGGAGGGCGGGGTTGGTGTTCGATGCTAAGTGTCTGAGGTGCTAGAGGACACCCGCGTGGAGATGCCCGGTGGAGGGAAGGAGGTCACCAGTTCAGCACCCCAAAGGGAGCCCCTGGACTCCCCTGGACATTCAGGCCTGTGCAGCGGGAAGCAGCTCAGGTCACAGACACGGGCTCGGGCAGGAGCTGGCCTGGCCCAAGGCCTCGTGGCCGGCCACCAGCACCCACTGGGGAGCACCTATGGGTGCTCATTACTGGTTCCTGGCCCGGGTATGGTCAGCCCGTAGTGCAAATGACGGTCCACCTCTGCTGGGTTCCCAGAGGACCAGAGCTGTGCCGTTAACAAAGGTCGGTATCCGTTTTCGGGTGAATTCTGGGGTACTTTTATTCACTCCTTGAATTCTAATCGAAGACTCCGGTTGGAATTCTAATTAGAGTCGTGTTGCCTTTACACGCACAGACACGCATGCACACATGTTTTGGGGGAGTGGGCGTTTCTGGTGGACGGAGGGGGTGGGCGGTGAGGGCCAGCCTCTCTCTCCGCCAAGGCTTCTGCTCCCCAGAGGCAGCCACGGTCAGGAGGTCAGTGTGTATTTTCCTGAAAGTTGTGTGGTTAAACGTACTCATCCACTGGACGTTTCACAAAGAAAGTTAGGTGGGGGCTCCCTGACATGCTCCCCCAGAGGCCCACAGTGTGAGGTGAGGCGTCCTGCTTGGTGAGGTGCCTGCCTGAGGGGGCTGACCTCATTCTTGCGTCATTTTTCCCCGAGCAATCTGCCTGCTGGGCTTCTGTGTCCCTGTTGCGGACCTGCCTTGGCCTCCAGGCAATGTCAGCCCCATCGCCCTGCCAGGGGAGCTCTTGGTCCCCGCTTCTGTCTGGCAGTTGGGGTGTGACAGATAGCTTACTTGGCCTGGCATTTCCCCAGAACCTGCCCACCGTCGGGCCTCCCTGTCAGGTGCTCAAACCAAATCCCTGGGTCACTCTGGACTCCCACCAGAACCCAACCCCCGCTGGAGCCGCCACTGGGGCAGAACCAGGCGTGGCCAGGGCATCAGTGGGCCCACAGGAGGGCTGTGGTCAAGCCAGGCATGCAGGGCCTGGTATGGGGTCCCCACAGGAGTGCGGCCCTGGCAGGACTGTCCACGCCCAGCATCTCTGGAGGCAGCCAGGCCCAGTGCCTCCCTGGATGAGGCTTGGCTTGGCTTCTGTGAGGACGTGTTCACCCGGGCCTGTGCGCGCACTGCAGGCCATGCCAGGTGAGCTGGGCAGACGGCCCACTGCCCTAGGGGTGCACAGTGTCCCCAGGTGTCTCAGGTGGGACCTTCCTGGGCCCGAGAGCTCAGGGTCCATCTGTGCGGCTCTGGGACTGGAGTCAGAGTTCACGGGGGGCCCAGCTGGGCCCGTCATGTGCTCCCTGCTCTTCCTCAGTCCCACAGGCTCCTCCGATTTCCATCTTCCTCAGAGATCCCAGGGACCAGGTGATGGCAGCGGCCAGGCTCCTACCGCCACCGGCGGTGCCCCAGGTGAGTTACCCCGAGGCCTGAACGGCACCACGCCTGGGGCTCCTGGTGGCAGCCTAAGCATCACTGCATCCTGAATGCTGTGACCCCTTCCTGTCACTGCCCCGCATCCCTGAGCCTGTCCCCACACCCCCATGCTGCTTGCACCCACCTCATCTCGGATGGAGACACTCAGTCAACCTGCAGCAGCCCCTGTCATTCCAGGCCAAGGTGACCTTCGAGGACGTGGCCGTGCTCCTCTCCCAGGAGGAGTGGGACCGCCTTGGCCCTGCTCAGCGGGGCCTCTACCGACATGTGATGATGGAAACCTATGGGAACGTGGTCTCCGTGGGTAAGGCCCCTCTGCAGACCTCGTCTGTCTGTGTGCTCTGCCCAGGGCAGGGTTAGGGTGCTCACAGATGCTGTGTAGACAAAAGGCCTTCCCTCCCCATGAGCAGGAATTCCAGGATCCAAGCCCGAGGTGATATCGCAGCTGGAGCGAGGAGAGGAGCCATGGGTCCTGGACAAACAGGGAAATGAGGGGCGCCGGGGCCTGGGCACTGGCTGCTCAGGTGAGTGGGGAGCTGCCTTCCTGCACCAAGGGCTGAGCACCTGCGGGTGCTGATGGGAGGTGGCCGGAGTGGCTTCCTCCTGGGGTCTGATTTGGCAGAGGGACCCTGCAGGCAGGCGGGGCCGGGCAGGGAGTGAGCACAGAGGCGAGTGCAGCCTGGTGGTGGGTTGGGCCCAGGCAGAGCGGGGAGAGCACCCATGGTGACCGGGCCGCTGCCGGTCCCCGTTCTGATGGGACATCCAGAGTTTGAGGGATACCTGGTTGGTTGAGGGAAGAAGGAAGCACCCTCAGTGTAGAAGGGAAGTTTCTTAACCTGGTAGGTAGTGGGGCCGGGGCTGTGTGAGATGGGGAGCCTACCATCCACGGCCACGTGGCGCCGTCCGGGCGTCCCACCCAGAATAAGGCAGGACAGACGGAACACAGCAACAAGGTTGAAGCTACAGAACTGGAAAGAAGTCGTTGAAAATCATATGATTTTCTCTTGTAAGACTGACTAGAATTCACAAGAGAGTTTGCTAGGTACAGAATCAGTTTTATTTCTATTTATCAACACCAAAGGTATGATTTTTTTTTCTAGTTTTATTGAGATATAATTGACATGACATTACAAGTTTAAGGTGTAGAGCATAATGATTTGACTTAAATATACTGGGAAATAATAACCACCGTAAGTTTAGGTAACATCCACCATCTCATATAGGTACAACAGCAAGAGAGAAAAAAACTTTTTTAAAGATGTGATTTTCTTAAAGATAACATTTACAGCAGCATCAGAGAGGTGAGGCGTCCAGTAGTTAATCTGACAGACGAAGCACCAGACCTTTATGGAGGAAAGTGTAGAAGGGAGGGTGCTGGCAGATGCGTCCAGTCCTGAGGGCAGTGGCCAGCAGTTGCTTTAGGGCGGGGTGGGGGTGGGCGATATCCGGTGAAGGACAGGGACAGGAGTCTCAGGGAACCTCAGCCAGCCTGCCCTGCAGGACGCGGCCCCTCTGGCTGTGAGGACAGCACGGCACCAATCCCATGGCTGCTCCACTCCAGGTCTCTAGGTACTGTGTGGAGGGGCACCAGGTGTTACAGACAGCCCGCCTCTTACCGACCCGCAGAATCGGGTATCCTCAGAGGAGCAGTGACTTCGCTGGACCTGGAGGAATGCGATTTTCCAGGGAATGTAGAAAAGGCACAGCATCATGTTGAGCAAATCTTTGACTGCAGCTGCAGGGGGCAAGAAAACAGCTGCCCCCAACCAGACCTGGGTACCTGGTAGACCAGCTGTGGTTTCACGTGATGGAGGTCTTAAGACGAGTGCCCTTCAGATCTGATGCCAAAGAGACCGCCGTTCTCCAAGAGCATGGCGGGTTGGAGAGAAGCTTTCGCACAGAAGCACCTGCTCACTCTGCCCCCCACCCGCAGGCCCCAGAGGACGGGGTCTGAGACATGAGGGGTATGCACAGAGCAGGAGCTGCCTGCTGCAGCCCGGGCCGCCACCATGTGCCTCAGCCTCGCCCAGCGGCTCCTCAAAGGGAGAAGCGTGTGCGCCTGCCTGGCCCTGCTGTCTTAACCCAATGAATTGCACTTTTGTCTTATAACAGCAAATGAGAGGATTTTCCACTCTTGGGAGAGGCGTTGGTTTTGTTGTCCCTTCAACTCTCTGTTCCTTTTGCAGACAACTTCACGTGTGACCACATGACAGCTTGTGTGCAACAAGACAGCACATCCTGTCCCTGGGGTGAGTGTGTGTCTCGTCTTCTTTTCAATCCAGTACAAAATCTCTGACGTGTCTGGCTCGTGGTTCACGGGAACACGAGGAGGTTCCCAGGCTGCTGTGACGCAGAGCGTGTGTTCTCATTACACAGCACACACAATCTCTACAGAATGCCAGGGCGGGGTTTAAATTTAAAAATTGGTTTCGGTGGACTTGCTTTTTCCCCTTTATTTGTCTTGTTGCTGCTGTACACTTGAAACAACGATGAAGCTGCCATCCTGAGAGTGTGGGGCAAGAGGCAGCCCATCCCCGAATTCATGGCAGCCTGGGTCTGTTGTGCGCTGTGTTTGTGCCATGGATGATGGAGGGAGTTACCTCCTGAAATGTTAAATTATTCTTCACCATTAAAGTCATCTTTCTTGTCTTGTTACTCTGGCATCAGGCCAGAAGCCACCCATTCAGGAAGCTTCAAACATTAGAAGTGATACTTTTCCATGCAAATGAGTAATTATTTCTTTGACCTACCAGCTTTACTCTGTGATGATGAGGCTTATAAGTGAAAAAAAAGGAACTAAAACTTGTTTCCCGCTTAAAAAAAAACATAGTATAAGTTTTTAAGAACATGTAAAAACCTTATTAAACAGATGACAGTGAATTCAGATATTTAAATGAAGAACCTATTGAATACTGTTACCATTTATGAGTACAGTGCACACTTAATAAATAAATTGCTCTGAAGAGAATAAAATATGAAGAAACACCCAATAAGAAAAATGGGCACAAACTTGAACAGGTTCTAATAGAAGAGAACCAAAGGAGAGGCCAGATGAGAAGGTGGCAGCCACCTACAAGCCAACAGAAGAGGCCTCAGAATGAAATCTACCTTGCTGGCACCTTGATCTTGGGCTTCCCAGCCTCCTGTTGTTTAAGCCCCCCAGTTTATGGTATTTTGTGAGGACACCAAGCCAACTAAGATAACCCCAGGATCCCTGCCCTCTGATCCCTGGTATACATGCCCTGCATAATTCCCAGGACTGTGGTTATGTGTTTTATGATTAGGTTATGTGAAATGGCACTGTTGCCTTTAAGGAACAGAGAATCCTCTAAATCTGGGTCTAGAGATCAGAGACAAGTCACATTCAAAGCAGGAGGAGGGAATTCCCTGGCAGTCCAGTGGTTAGGACTCAGCATTTTCACTGCCTTGGCCCAGGTTCAGTCCCTGGTCAGGGAACTAAGATCCCACAAGCTGCTCTGTGGCCAAATATAAATTTATTAATTAAAAAAAATTTTTTTAAAGCAGATGGATTTGATGCATCATTGCTGCCTTAAAGATGCAGGTAGGAGGTAGGAGCAGAGAGTGACTCCCAGGCGGCATCCAGCAAGGAAATGGTCACCTTGGCCCTGCAGCTCCAAGGAGCTAAATGTTGCCAACAATAAAAAAGAGCTGAGAAGTGGATTTATCCCCTGAGCCTTCACACAAGATTTCAGACTGGCTGACACTTTATCTCAGCCTTGTGATACCCTGAGCAGAGAACCCATCCCCACCATACAGAATTGTGGCCTACAGAACTGTAAGCTAATAAATACAGTTCCCAGTGCTCACACAAGGCTGGGAACACTGTCTCTTCCCACCAGCAAGAGTGGAAAACCTTGTAACCCACAAGGCATCATCATCAAGTAGGGTACTGAGTAGGGTCTTGCCTCACTAATTGGCGGGGAATAACCTTATACACTGCCCTGGTCAGACTGAACAGAGTTGAAAGGCAAGAACCATACAATTTCCAAGTAACTTAGCCACATATTAGAACAAAGCTCAATAATGTTTATACAAATACAAAAGTATCCAGCACCAAGCAAGGGGAAATCCATGATGTCCAGCATCTAGTGAAAAATTACCAGAGATACAAAGAAGCAAGAAAATACAACACTGCTCTGGTCAGATCGAACAGAGTTGAAAGGCAAGAACCATACAATTTTCAAGTAACTTAGCCACATATTAGAACAAAGCTCAATAATGTTTATAAAAATACAGAAGTATCCAGCACCAAGCAAGGGGAAATCCATGACGTCCAGCATCTAACCAGAGATACAAAGAAGCAAGAAAATACAACCATGATTAGAAGGAAAACCAGTCAAGTGAAACTGACCAGAAATGACAGGGATGATAGAATTGGGAGACAAGGATATTAAAACAGAATAAATTCCATATGTTCAGGGAGCTACAGGAAATAGTGTATTAGGTAGAGGCATGGAAGATTATTTTTTTTAAACCCAAATCTAATTTCTAAAAGATGAAAACAATGAGATGAAAAATTCACTGAGTAAAATTAGTGGCAGATTAAACATTGCAGAAGAAAGGATTAGTGAACTTGAAAACAAAGGCATGGAAACTTGAAAAGGAAACAGGACAAAGGCTAAAAAAGATTGAAGAATGTCGGTGAGCTGTGGGAGAACCTGAAATTGCCTGATATGTATCACTGATGGGAACAAAGCAGGAAAAATATTTGAAGAAGTGACAGTTGAAGTTTTTCCAAATTTGATGAAAATTATAAACTCATAAACCTAAAAAGCTCAAGGGACCCTATGCATAGTAAACATGAATAAAATTACACTAAACCACATCATGATTAAACGTTGACAACTGGTGACAGAACATTTTAAAGGCAGCCAGAGAAAAAGACACGTCGCATAGAGAGAAGCAGGGGCCAAAGGCAGACTGACAGACTGAAGACTCATGCTGTGAACCCTGAGACAACCACTAAAATAGCCCAGAGTTACAGCTGAGAAGACAGCAAAGGAGATAAGATAGAATCATGAAAAAAACCTAACTTTTTAGGAAGGAGAAAAAGAAGAGGGAACAAACAACAGGGTGTATAGTGGCTGGTCCAGGGTAACCACTGCTTCCCTGCACTACTGACTGCTCCATAGTGGTGCACACAAAGCATGCTGTTGTATTGGCCAGCTCAGGCTGCCATAACAAAATGCCACACTGATCAGGCCCTTAAACATCAGAAATTTACTTCTCACAGTTCTAGAGGCTGGAAGTCCAAAATCAAGGTACCAGCTGATTTGGTTTCTGGCGAGGGTTCTGCTCTCTTCCTGACTTGCAAATGGCCACTTTCTTTTTCTTTCTTCCTCCCTCCCTCCCTTCCTTCCTTCCTTCTCTTTCTTTCTTTCAATATTTATTTATTTATTTGCACCAGGTCTTAGTTGCGGCTTGCCAGCTCCTTGGTTGCGGCTTGCCAGCTCCTTAGTTGCAGCACATGGGCTCCTTAGTTTTGGCATGTGAACTCTTAGTTGTGGCATGCATGTGGGATCTAGTTCCCTGATCAGGGATTGAACCCAGGCCCCCTGCATTGGGAGCATGGAGTCTTATCCACTGTGCAGGCAGCCACTTTCTTGCTGTGTGTTCACTTGACTCTCTGTGCCTGAGGAGATATAAGGACACTATTCTCATCATTGCAGCCTGCCCTGATGACCTCAACTAGCCCTAAGCACTTCCCAAAGGCCCCACCTCCAAATATCATCACACTGGGGGTTAGGGCTTCAGAATACGAATTTGGGAGAACACATTTTCAGTCCTTAACAACTTCCCCATTCCTTCTTCCCCAATTTTATGATACTGTCCTAAGTTTTATATATGTTGTAAAACCACAATATGTAACTACTGTTTTTGCTTTAGACAGTTGTCTTTTAGAGTGACTTAGAAAACTTTTTCATAGTCTTTTTTTTTTTTTTTGTGGTACGTGCGCCTCTCACTGTTGTGGCCTCTCCCATTGTGGAGCACAGGCTCCGGACGAGCAGGCTCAGCGGCCATGGCTCACGGCCCCAGCCGCTCCACGGCACGTGGGATCTTCCCAGACCGGGGCACGAACCCGTGTCCCCTGCATCGGCAGGTGGACTCCCAACCACTGCGCCACCAGGGAAGCCCCATAGTCTTTTATATTTACCTTCATTTTAACCATTTCCAAAAACCGTCATTTCTTTGTGAGATTCCAAGTTTCTGTCAGGTATATTTTTTCCCCATGAAGAACTTCCTTTTGGGCTTCCCTGGTGGCGCAGTGGTTGAGAGTCCGCCTGCCGATGCAGGGGATACGGGTTCGTGCCCCGGTCTGGGAAGATCCCACGTGCCGTGGAGCGGCTGGGGCCGTGAGCCATGGCCGCTGAGCCTGCTCGTCCGGAGCCTGTGCTCCACAATGGGAGAGGCCACAACAGTGAGAGGCCCACATACCGCAAAAAAAAAAAAAAAAAAAGAACTTCCTTTAACAATGTGGATTTCATGGTTGGGAACTCTCTCCATTGGTTTCTTTCTTTTCAAAAAATTATCTTTTTTTTTTGAAAGGTATTTTTTCTGGGCACAGAGTTGTAAATTGACATGTGTTTTCCTCTCAGCACTCGAAGGATGTCCGTGCATTGTCTTCTGTCGTGAAGGTTTCGGATGACGAGTCTGCTGTGTTTCTTACATTGGTTCCTCTGTGTTCTCTGTGGTTTTTTCCCTGTAGCTGTGTCTAAGATTTTCTCCTTCTCTTTGGTTTTTAGGAGTTTGAATAGGAAAGCCGTTTGTGTTTCTCTGATCTTGGATCTGTTTTGATATCATCCGTTATTGTTGGAAAAATCCCAGCCATTATCTTTTCAGATGTTTTACTTCCTTGTCCTCTGTCTTCTCCTGGGTTTCTAACAACATGCAAGGTGGGCTGTTCAGTATTGACCCACAGCTCTGTTCAGTGTTGTTTTTATTGTTTACTGTTCATTTTTCTCTTTGTGTTTCAGTTTGAATAATTTCTGTTGACCTATTTATAAGCTCCCTGGTCGTTTCCTCAGCTGAGCTGAGTCTACTGACGAGCACATCAAAGGCATCCTTTACCTCTGTCGCTGTGTCTTGTGTCTGATCGTGCAGGTTGTTCCGACACACGGGTCACCTCTGAGCCTGGCATATTGCCGCTTAGTGTCTTGATTGTGTGTATGTGTGTGTGTGTGTGTGTGCACACACGTGCGTGCACTCACACAACCTTTTCTTTTTTGGTATCTCTTACTTTTTTATTGAATGTCAGCCATCACTCATGGGACAGCGAAAGAGGCAAACTGTATGTCTGGAAGCACAGCCTCTCCTGCTCAACTTAGAGTGAAAGGCAGAGTCAGTTCAGTCAGGAGCTGGGCTGGGTTCTTTTGTGCCCATAGTTGCCTTCAGGGCGCCACCAGATTCAGATTCCACAGGCACTTTCTCGTGCAGGGCGGGGGCGCTCAGCCTCCCGTGTGTCTCTCTACCTCAGAGGCTTCCTCCACCCGCAGTAACCTGCTGTGGCTTGTTGCTCAGCACTTGTTAGACTTGGGGAAGCGGGGATGGAGCAACCCCTGCTGTCCTGGTCCGTCCTTGGGCTCAGCCCTCCCTCAGCTGAAGGAGGTTCTAACTGTCTGGGCCCAGGGTCGTTTCCTGCCCCTTGCCCATCCCCACCCCCCAAGCACAGGGTAGTCTTCCCTTCCCCCAGCCCTGATTTTCATCTGTCCCCAGAGTGTCAAGTTTGCTTACCCTCCCCCAGTGACTCACAACTTTTGTTCTGTAGAGAAGGCTCCCCCCTCTTTCAGACCTGAACCCCCAAGCGAGGCTCCCTGTGCTACTACCCCCAGGGGAGGTCCATAGAGCTGCGCCCTCGTGTCCATGCTCCCAGGGGCTCTTTGTCAATCTGTTGAAGTTTTAGCTGGAGTCTCCGAGCCACTTGTGTGGTGGCCCTGCCTTCCATCTTCCTCTCGCCCCTCCCTTCAGCCGTGGGCC
>NW_006791731.1:120736-134772 GCF_000442215.2 Lipotes vexillifer
TTCCCTAGATCGGCTCAGTTGGTTATTGTTGTGACGTTAGTTCTGTGATGGATTCAGAAAAGTTAAGATTTTGTAGCTTGTCTATAGCTTTTTCTTGCTGTCGGGGTGGAAGAGATGCTCTTTCCTGGTTTCTAGCCCCTGGGGGAAAGCCGTTAACAAAACGATATAATAATACGTCTTGTCTTAAGTAATATAATAACGACCTTAATGGTAGAATGACATGGGGATCACAGCTAGATTGGTCAGTGCAGTCACGAGACTCTGCCAGATTGAGGTTGTGTTCTTCTGAGGGTCCCGGGGAGGGGCCCCCGCTGCCTCTGATGAAGAGGCAGTGCTTGGAAGCAGAGAGCAGTGACTGTTTGGCAACAGGAACAAGGGCTTGGACACTGGGGTTGGAAGAGGAAGAGAAGAACAGAAGAGGGGCCTCCCTGGCGGTCCAGTGGTTAAGACTCTGCGCTTCCAATGCAGGGGGTGCAGGTTTGATCCCTGGCCAGGGAACTAAGATCCCACGTGGCACATGGTGCGGCCAAAAAAAAGGGAATCAGAAGAGAGCTGTGGGTCCCGAAGGCCCCCTGCTGCAGGGGGAGGAGCCAGGTTCCGTTCTGGACTTTGGACGTGGATGTGCTGGGGGCCCCTCCAGATGAAGCAGCCTGGCTTCAGGCAGACACCCACCTGAGCCCTGGAGAGCAGTGTGGGTGGGGAAGCCAGGATGTCCCCGTGTCGGGGGCAGCTGAAGCTCGGGGTGGGGCCCCAGCCTCTACACTACTGTGGGGGCCCCTCACCCTCAGTGTGACTTCTTTAAGGAGCCCTGGGTAAGTCTCCCTAGCCCTGGTCCTGCCTCTTCCAAAATGACCCTCTGAGGAGGGTTTGCTGCAGTCGGGCTGCCTCCATCCTTTTTTTTTTTTTTAATGTTTTTTGGGATTTTTTAAAATAAATTTATATTTTTGTTGTTTTTTTTGTGTGTGTGGTATGCAGGCCTCTCACTGTTGTGGCCTCTCCCGTTGCGGAGCACAGGCTCCAGACGCACAGGCTTAGCGGCCATGGCTCACAGGCCCAGCCACTCCGTGGCATGTGGGATCTTCCTGGACCGGGGCACGAACCCGTGTCCCCTGCATTGGCAGGCGGGCTCTCAACCACTGCGCCACCCAGGAAGCCCCTGCCTCCATCCTTTTGCAAGAAGTATTAGCATTTGATGTCTAAGTCCCTCCAAGGTAACCATTTCCTGGATGTCACAAGACATCACAGGTCAAATCAAGCACATGTTGACCCCGTTGGCACAAATCTCTTTGCAAACACTTCAGTCAAAGTCTATCTTAGAAGCTACCTTGCTTGGTGGAGGGACTGCTTGGGTTCCGAGCCCATTATTTTCCAAGGGTCCTGGTTGGGGTTTGAGGGAGCCCATTGCACAGCACCTGTCTTCTCAAACCAAGTTCTGAGTGAATTAAAAAGTAAAGCTTATATCTCAATAATGCTGTTACCACCAAAAAAGAAAGAAAAGAAAAGCTGATGGGACTTGAAAATATTCTTACTACAGAAAAAGCCGTTCGGTGACAACATGCCTGGTTGCCATTCAGTATGCTTCCTAATCAGAAACTCCAGAAAAACCTTTAACCCCCAGATTCAGGCAGGGAGGGGCTTCTGGGTCTTCTGTCCCCTGGTGACATCAGTTCAGCAGCTCTGTCTCCGAGATTTAAAAAAATGTCCTTGGCACCCCCTGCTCCGCCCACTCAGCCTACAGAGCCCCTGACCCGACTGTAGAAACATCCCCTGACGTTCTCTGCCACCCTCACTGACGCCTGAAAGCCCTGTCTTGTCCCCCAGGGAGCAGTCTGCCAGACACGCACGCAGTGCTCACGCATCTCCCTAGCAGTCCCCTTCCCACCCACCATGGTCCTAGGTGTGGTCCTGCCTCGATTCCACCTCCGATGGCCTCTGGACACTCCAGGGAGGGCGGGGCTGGGGTGGCAGTGGGCTCTGACCTCGTGTGCCCCTCACAGGGGCCCTCGGACAGGAGCCGGCCTTCTCTCCAGCCACACGGTCGGCCTGGGCACCTTTTGTGTCACCTGCTGGTGGCTTCTCAGCCACAGGCATTCAGGGGCCTCCCTGCTCCAGTGAAGCGCCTTCAGGGCGGCAATTGCTCTGCAGTTTCAAGTGCGTTTAACACACTCACTTGGGTTCTGTTGTTTCAGGATGTGAAAACACGGAGCGGGACCAGAGCAGAGCCTTGAGTCTGAGGCCGCTCACTTCACAGGAAGCACCGACAGCTCTGAGGAAAACGCCGGCCGAGTGGAGCGACCAGGGAAGCTGCGAGCCCGAGGAGAGCTTCTGTCTGAGTCCCAGCCACGCCGGCCCCGCTGAAGGCCGGGCCTTGAGTCAGGGCATGCCTGTCGCTCAGCGACCAGCTGTTCCTGGCGGGGAGAGACCCTACCGGTGCGTGGAGTGCGGGAAGTGCTTTGGGCGGAGCTCCCACCTCCTCCAGCATCAGAGGACCCACACTGGGGAGAGGCCCTACGTGTGCAGCGTGTGCGGCAAGGCCTTCAGCCAGAGCTCGGTCCTCAGCAAGCACAGGAGGATCCACACGGGCGAGAAGCCCTACGCCTGTCACGAGTGTGGAAAGGCCTTTCGAGTGAGCTCAGATCTTGCTCAGCATCACAAGATCCACACAGGGGAGAAGCCACACGAGTGTCTCGAGTGTCGCAAGGCCTTCACACAGCTCTCCCACCTGCTCCAGCACCAGCGCATCCACACCGGGGAGAGGCCCTACGTGTGCGGCGTGTGCGGGAAGGCCTTCAACCACAGCACTGTGCTGCGCAGCCACCGGCGGGTGCACACCGGGGAGAAGCCGCACGCGTGCGCAGAGTGTGGCCGCGCCTTCAGCGTGAAGAGGACGCTGCTCCAACACCAGCGGGTCCACACCGGGGAGAAGCCCTACGCCTGCGGTGAGTGTGGCCGCGCCTTCAGCGACCGCTCCGTCCTCATCCAGCACCACAGCGTGCACACGGGTGAGAAACCCTATGAGTGCAGCGAGTGTGGCAAGGCCTTCCGGCACCGCTCCACCCTCCTGAACCACGAACGCATCCACACCGAGGAGAAGCCCTATGGCTGCTACGCATGCGGCAAGGCCTTCGTGCAGCACTCCCACCTGACCCAGCACCAGCGGGTCCACACCGGCGAAAAGCCCTACGTGTGCGGCGAGTGTGGCCACGCCTTCAGTGCCCGCAGGTCCCTGGTCCAGCACCAGCGGGTCCACACGGGTGAGAGGCCATTCCGCTGTGCACAGTGCGACAAGGCCTTCAGCCTGAAGGCCACGCTGATCGTGCACCTGAGGACCCACACAGGCGAGAGGCCCTACGAGTGTAGCCGCTGTGGCAAGGCCTTCAGCCAGTACTCGGTGCTCGTGCAGCACCAACGCATCCATACAGGCGAGAGGCCCTATGAATGTGGGGAGTGCGGCCGCGCCTTTAACCAGCACGGCCACCTGATCCAGCACCAGAAGGTACACAGGAAGCTGTGACCTTGGCTGCACGCGAACCTGCACTCGGGAACTTGGGCACCCGGCCCCAGGAAGCCTCCAGTCCAAGGGAGGTGCCCATCAGCATCACCAAGTATCACTGAGAAGGGAAGCACTGGCATGTCTCTGGAAGAACTTCAGACGATGCCTCATTTTTTTCTCTCAACTTCTTGAGGTTACACTGCAGAGTAATTACACAATTGTAGAGAATTTTGGTGAAGACAGTTACCATTCATTATTTAACATTAGTTTATCGGAAGTGAGGAAGTAAAGGAAGTTATAGCGTAAGGGTTACTGTCACAGTAAAAGTTCCTCACACTCCAAATAGAGGGTTTTTTCTTAGAACATTATATGCCTTTCCTAAATTCAACGACTGCTCTGATTATTGCACTTAAAATTAGAATGTTGGACTATATTTTCAGTATTCTGTTAAGCACTACAATGCTGTGTGGATAAAATGATATAAAAAAGATTGTCACTAAGTGTTGTAATGTATTATGGCTGAAAATCCTGTGTGTGTGGAACCACTTGTTTTGTATGAAAACCGGGTGGCAGGGGGGTGGGGGGGTGGAACTCTAAAGATTAATTAGTGAGAAATGATGTAAATTTAGAAAACCCTTTATCTATTCCTTTAACTTTTCAAGATCAGAAGGGATGTCCTAACTTATTAGTGAAGATTCAACTCAAAAATGGATCTTTTCCTCAAATCTTGTGCACAGAAATCATGGGAAGTCTTGGGCTTCTGGGCCCATGTAGGCTTAGGAGGCCTCTTCGCACTCAGAGCCCAGACCTCCCAGCTGCTACACCACGTGGATGCCTCTTTATACACTATGGTGTCTCCCAAAAATAGTGTTACTAAAAGATAGCTCTTTGACACATACTTTTAAAACAAAATTCTCAAGTAGCTTTTTGTTTAACCTTTCTGATATTTCTATTGCTATGACTGAGGGTTTTCTTTCATTTTTTACTCCTGGTTCCAAGAGAGTCTAGTATTCATTGTCGTATACTGTAATCTAGTTTATTCATAATTTTTAAAAGTTTTTTTCTCTCTATTGAGAACATATCAGCTTCTCAGGAAAACTCAAGGACCAGAGTGTTGATCCCTTTTTTTTTTTTTTTTTTTGGCTGTGTTGGGTCTTCGTTGCTGCACGTGTGCTTTTCTCTAGTTCTGGTGCATGGGCTTCTCATTGCAGAGCACAGGCACCAGGCGCACGGCCTTCAGTAGTTGTGGCCCACGGGCTCAGTAGCTGTAGCTCTTGGGCTCTATAGCACAGGTTCAGTAGTTGTGGCGCACGGGCTTCATTGCTCCACAGCATGTGGGATCTTCTCGGAGCAGGGCTCAAACCCTTGTCCCCTGCATTGGCAGGTGGATTCTTAACCACTGTGCCACCAGGGAAGTCCTAGAGTGTTGATCCTTAGGTCCATAGCAATCACTGATGCAGGTGAAAGCTTGTTTTCCCCTCTGCAGACACTGCTGAGAGGAGCTTACATCATTCAGGTGTTAACATGAGAGAGGAACTGAGATCACAGGGAAGCTACCAAACTTTTTGACTCAGTCCATGACTGGCATCTGACTCCCAGTGCTACTCAGAGCTGAGCCCACCACTACTCAGGACACAATTCCTAATCGTGTGGAAGTCAGAGTAAGGAACAGTCATGTTCCAAGACAAGGCTGTCCACTCTCACCACCTCTATTCAACATAGTACTGGAAGTCCTTGCCACAGCAATCGGACAAGAAAAAGAAATAAAAGGCATCCAAATTGGAAGGGAAGAGGTAAAGTTGCCATCATTTGCAGATGATGTGAATACTACTGGGTGGGCCAAAATGTTCATTCGGCTCTTTCTTCAAGATGGCTCAGTAGCACTTAATTGTTTTTAACTTCATTAAAAACAATTTTGTTAGCCTGTATGTGACAGCTGTCATATCAGCGTGCATTTAAAAAAAGACTTGGATCAAAAGTTGAATTTCTGTGTAGCCATTTTAATATTGAAGATGGAAGAAAAAGAGCAACATTTTCAGCATATTATGCTTTATTATTTCAAAAAAGGTTAAAACGCAACCTAAATGCAAAAAAAGGTTTGTGCAGTGTATGGAGAAGGTGCTGTGACGGACTGAACGTGTCAAAAGTGGTTTGCGAAGCCTTGTACTGGAGATTTCTCACTGGACAATGCTCCATGGTCGGGTGGACCAGTTGAAGTTGATAGTGATCAAACAGAGAACATTAATTGAGAACAATCAATGTTACACCACACAGGAGATAGCCAACATACTCAAAATATCCAGATCAAGCGCTGAAAATCACTTGCACCAGCTTGGTTATGTTCATCACTTTGATGTTTGCGTTCCACATAAGTTAAGCGGAGAAAACCTTCTTGACCATATTTCCCATGCCATTCTCTACTTAAACATAATGAAAATGTTCCATTTTTAAAACAAATTATGATGGGTGATTGAAAAGTGGATACTGTACAATAATGTGAAATGGAAGAGATCGTGGGGCAAGAGAAATGAACCATTACCAGCCACACCAAAGGCCAGTCTTCATCCAAAGAAGGTGATGTTGTGTATATGGATTGGAAGGGAGTCCTCTATTATGAGCTCCTTCCGGAAAATCAAACGATTAATTCCAACAAGTACTGATCCCAATTAGACCAAATGAAAGCAGCACTCATTGAAAAGCATCTGGAATTAGTGAACAGAAAACGCATAATCTTCCATCAGGATAACGCAAGACCACTAGTTTCTTTGATGACCAGGCAAAAACTATTACAACTTGGCTGGGAAGTTCTGATTCATCCGCCATATTCACCAGACATTGCACCTTTGGATTTCCATTTATTTAGGTCTTTACAAAATTCTCTTAATGGAAAAAATTTCAACTCCCTGGAAGACTGTAAAAGGCACCCAGAACAGTTCTTTGCTCAAGAAGTTTTGGGGGAGCTTCCCTGGTGGCGCAGTGGTTAAGAATCCACCTGCCAATGCAGGGTACACGGTTCAAGCCCTGGTCTGGGAAGATCCTGCATGCCGTGGAGCAACTAGGCCCATGTGCCACAACTAGTGAGCCTGTGCTCTAGAGC
Organism: Lipotes vexillifer; assembly: GCF_000442215.2. Taxonomy (NCBI): domain Eukaryota; kingdom Metazoa; phylum Chordata; class Mammalia; order Artiodactyla; family Lipotidae; genus Lipotes; species Lipotes vexillifer. The sequence continues at coordinate 127,327 of NW_006791731.1, forward strand.
CCGGGAGCCACTACTGAGCCTGCATTCCAGAACTACTGAAGCCCACACGCCTAGAGCCCGTGCTCTGCAACAAGAGAAGCCACCACAATGAGAAGCCTGCGCACCACAACAAAGAGTAGCCCCTGCTCACCGCAACTAGAGAAAGCCCGTGTGCAGCAACAAAGACCCAACACAGCCAAAGGTAAATAAATTAAATAATAAATTTATTAAAAAACAAAAGTTTTGGGAAGATGGAATTATGAAGTTGCCTGAAAAATGGCGGAAGGTAGAACAAAAGAGTGAATACGTTGTTCAATAAAGTTCTTGGTGAAAATGAAAAATGTGTCTTTTATTTTTACTTAAAAGCCAAAGGCACTTTTTCACCAACTGAATATGCAGAAGACCCTAAAGACTCCACACAACAACTCCTAGAACTGATAACCCTAAACTTCATATGGAACTATAAAATACTCAGAATTGCCAAGGAAATCCTGAGGAAAAAGAGCAAAGCAGGGGAATTCCCTGGTGGTACAGTGGTTAAGAATCCGTCTGCCAATGCAGGGGACACAAGTTCCAGCAACGAAGACCCAATGCAGCCAAAAGTAAATTAGTAAATAAATTTATAAAAAAAGAACAAAGCAGGAAGCATAACCGTCCCAGATTTGAGACAATACTATTGGCTTGGCCAAAAAGTTCATTCGGGTTTTTCTGTAACATCTTATGGAAAAACCTGAACTTTTTGGCCAACTCAGTACAAAGCTACAGTAATCAAAACTGTGGTATTGGCACAAAAACCAACATGTGAGTCAATGGAACAGAATAGCCCAGAAATAGGCCCACACACCCATGGTCAATTAATCTTTGACAAAGGAGGCAAGAATATACAATGGTAAAAAAAAACATTCTCTTCAGCAAGTGGTGTTGGGAAAGTTGGAAGCATGTATATCAATGAAGTTAGAACACTCTCACCATAAACAAACTCAAAATGGCTTAAAATCTTAAACATAAGACATGACACCATAAAACTCATGGAAGAGAACACAGGCAAAACATTGCCTGACAAATCGTACCTGAGGCAGTCAGTCTCCCAAGGAAATAGAAATAAAAACAAAAATAAACAAATGGGACCTAATCAAACCTACAAACTTTTGCACAGCAAAGGAAACCATAAGCAAAACAAAAAGACAACATACAGAGTGGGAGAAAATGTTTACAAACAATCAACTGACAAGGGCTTAATTTCTAAAATGTGCAAACAGCTCATACAACTCTACAACAACAACAAAAAAAAAAACCAATTAAAAAGTGGGCAGAAAACCTAAACAGACATTTCTTCAAAGAGGAAATACAGATGGCCAACAGCCACGTGATAAAATGCATAACATCGCCAATTATTAGAGAAATGCAAATCAAAACTACAATGAGGTACCACCTCACATCAGTCAGAATGGCCATCATTAAAATGTCTACAAATAACAAATACTGGAGAGGGTGTGGAGAAAAGGGAACCCTCCTACGCTGTTGGTGGGAATGTAAACTGGTACAACCACTATGGAGAACAGTATGGAGATTCCTCAGAAAACTAAACATAGAACTATCATATGATCCAGCAATCCTACTCCTGGGAATATATACAAACAAAACTCTAATCTAAAAAGATACATGCACCCCTATGCTCATAGCAGCACTATTCACAACAGCCAAAACATGGAAGCAACCTAAATGTCCATTGACAGATGAATGGATAAAGATGGGGTCTGTATACAATGGAATACTATTCTGCCATAAAAAAGAACAAAATAATGCCATTAGCAGCAGCAATAGATGCAACTAGAGATTATCATACTAAGTGAAGTAAGTCATAAAGAAAAAGACAAATACCATATGATATCACTTATATGTGGAATCTAAAATACGACACAAATGAACCTATTTTTGAAACAGAATCTTGGACATAGAGAACAGACTATTGGTTGCCAAGGGGGAGGGGGTTGGGGAGGGATGGAGTGGGAGGTTGAGGTTAGCAGATGGAAGCTTTTATATATAATGTTAATGTTTAATGGATAAACAACAAGGACCTACTGTATAGCACAGAGAATTATATTCAATATCATAAGATAAACCATAATGGAAAAGAATATTTTAGAAAAGTATATATATATATATATATATATATATATATGTATAACTGAATCACACTGCTGCACAGCAGAAATTAACACAACATTGTTAATCAACTATATTTCAATTAAAAATATATATTGTTTTTTAAAAAAGGGAAAAAAAAGGTAATGCTCTGTTGGAAAAAAAAAGAAATGGTCATGTTGTAGTCAAGATAAGAGGTCAGGTAGTTTCAATGTACAGAGATTTTTTTTGGAAAGACCCTCTGTATCACAGGACAACTTGAGTTACACAGTGCAAATCATTCTGATTGCTAAATCCTCCAAGTAAGTTAGGGTTTTCGGGGAAATCACTGCAAAATGTATAGTTTGCTTTCCCACCTTTGCCAAAGGAAGTGCACTTTGTCATTCTGCCGTTTCTTGCTCTCAGCTGCACTGACCTGGGTGGCGAGCTGCAGTGCCCCTCTCCCTGGGAAGGAGCCTGGAACATGCATTTTTGCCACTTGCCTTTCCAAGAAGCAGGAGTAGCACATGACCTGCTGGGACCTAAGGGCAGTCTGCCCTTTTTGGAAGTCACATCAGAGGCTGGAATGACCTTTGGGGTCCCCCTCACTCTGGTGACACCATTCTCAGCCATTATCTCCCACCTCTGACTTGTCAGCAGCATTCACACTTACTTTGGATTTTTTTTTTTTTTCGTTCGAAATCTTTATATTTTATGTATTTAAATCTTTCTCTTTATATTATTTCTCCTTACAGCTACCAAAAATCTGATGCTTAGTTCTCTTCAAATTTTCTATTATTTGGAAAATATTTTAGACCACCTAGAATTTGGTGTACTGTGTATAATCTGGCATTTTCCAATAAAAAAGCAATGCCTGGAACCCATATGTACGCATGGAGGAAGATCAGTGACTTTGGCTTAAGGGTCTCGTACACATCAGAGGCCGTTGGACACGAGTGGGCAATCCAACCAGGAGAGCCTGAGAAAGGCTCATGGGTGCCCATTCCAAACAAAACCGTGCCTCCCCTGCCAGTCAATGAGTGAAGGCTATGCTGTGATATGCAGAGCTGTAAAGGGATAGGAAAATGCATTGCCGGTGACAATACAGGCCACCTGTGTTGGGTATGGGGACACAATAGCGTGACCATCTATCTCCTCTGGAGGAAGATGACTGCACACCAGGACGTGGCTGGCAGGTGCCAGGCAGCCCAGAGGCTCCCTGAGGGGCAGCAGCACTCCTGGACGACAGGTCTGGAAGCTTAGTGTGCCAAAGTCCACTCGTGCACAGAGAGGCTGGAGGTGGAGGCCCAGGAGTCGGACTTGTCGGGGGGGCAGAGGAAAATCAGAGGAGCGGTGGTGGGGACAGCACTGGGGTCTCAACTCTGGCCCATCTCGATAAGTTTGGGGAACACTTTTAGTTTCATGTGTAAAAGTTCCTGAGCTGAGAAGTGCCGGTGAGATGGTGTGCAGTTCAGGGTCCCCAAGACTGCCCTCACCTCTGACACCACTCACAGGTTTCAGGCTCCCCAAGATCACTCTCAAAGTTCAATAACTTGCTACATGGACACAAAGAACTCACCTTGAAAGCTGATATAACATGGTTACAGTGTTGTTACAGGGAAAAGACACAGATTCAAATCAGCCAAGAGGCTGCATGGGGCAGAATCCAGGGAAAGTTCCAGATGTGGAGCTCCCGTTGTCCTCTCCCTGCAGAGTCACAGGCAGCATTACTTTCCTGGCACTGGCGTGGGACACAGTGCATGGGTATGGCAACAGGGAAGCTCACCTGAGCCTTGGCATCCAGAGCTCTTACTGGGGCCGGTGACAGCTGGCTGCCTGCATGACCAACCTCAGGCTCCAACCCCTCCAGAGGTCGAGCTGATGCCGTGCAGCCCAACGACTCCACCATAGGTCATTGTTGGTGTAGACCACCTCGCATGGCCCAAGGCTGCAGGTAAACAAAGATAACTCTTCTCAGGCAGGACATTCCAACCATCCAGGAGCCCAGGACAGAGGCCAGCCCTCTCCTGAGGTGAGGGTATTCTTTTCTGCAAAGGTGATTAAGAGTGGGTTGGAGGGACTTTCCTCGTGGCACACTGGTTAAGAATCCGCCTGCCAATGCAGGGGACACTGGTTCTATCCCTGGTCCAGGAAGATCCCATGTGCCACGGAGCAACTAAGCCTGTGCGCCACAACTACTGAAGCTCGCCTAGAGCCCGTGCTCCACAAGAGAAGCCACGACAATGAGAAGCCCGCACACCACAATGAAGAGTAGCCCCACTCTCCACAACTAGAGAAAGACCGCACACAGCAACGAAGACCCAACGCAGCCAACAAAAAAGAGTGGGTTAGAGCCCAGACCTGCCTGCAACTACTGTGACCTCAGGCCAGTCACCTCCCTTTGTGAGCCTGGGGTTCTGTCACAGGGTCAGTGTAGAATTAATTCACTGCAGGAAGACCAGCCCAGGCCTCAGTCTGTGTGGTCCACGTGCTGAGTTTGCGGGACTCTGGACAGGTGCAACCACCACGGGGGTTAAGGGGAGCCACTCACCCCCACGAGGAGGCATCCAAACACTCTACAACCCCAGGGGACCCCGAGACCCACGTAGGAAACTGGGACAGGCTGGGGCAGGCGATTCTGCAGGCAAGCATGAGAGGCCTCACAGCCCCCTCCAGCCACTCCAGCCACTCAAGGAGAGCAGAGAGGCCATTCACCCTGGGGGCACCCATGGACTGGCTCAACCCAAGGACAGGGCTGGGAGGGCCCAGGTCCAGCTCCCAGCAACCCTGTGGCTCAGATCTGATGTCCTGTCTGGATCTTTGCCCCAAGGGTGTGCACAGGGCCAGGCACAAAACCTAGTACGTGAGCACCAAACATGCACGCTGTGAGCATGACCTCACCTGACCTCACCATGACCTTCAGGGTGGACGCCATGACCTCTTTTACTCGGGGATGCTTGAGCCTCCCCTAACAGGCCAGGGTCCTCACTGTCTGATTGTCTGACCCCAACTGCTCATCTGACTCACTGCTAGCTGCCCAGAGCTGTTAACAATTAATATCTAACAAGCAGCCTGTGGTCTGGGATGATATCACCCCCAAAGGCAGGCTGACAAATTGGTTCCTGATCTCATGAGCTGAGGAGACAACAGGACACAGCACAGGAGTGAGCTGACCAGGTGCCCAGGGGCAGCCACCCAAGACGGCCCAGTGCCAACATCCAGAACCAGTGGGTCCCTCTGCTCGTGCTCCCTCCCCATCCCAAGACGGGCTGGACGCCTGGCCCCTGTGAAAATGTGTCACCAACTCGTGTTACCAGCCCTATTAAGCCAAAACCAAACAGCCAGCAAAACCTGTCAGACTGTGTCCTCTGGTTCTGCACAATGAAAACGACAGCGTACTTTCTTTTTCCAGGTCCGCTTCATATGTTCCTTCAGACTGCACTGCCCCTCCACCCCTCCCTGCCTCTCCAGCCTACCCCCCAACCCAGGGCTTTGGGGCTCCCTTCAAGTAGGCCACAGTCCCTCGGGTGCCACTGGCCCAGGGGACATCCACGCCAGTGGAAGGGATCCCCCCAGAGCAGGGGTTCTTAAGACAGCCCAACAAAAGATCATCTGGGCCACAAGCAGTGACAGGGCGGAGGGTCCCATTTAAACCCAAACAAAGAAATGCTGTTTCCTGAGTAATCAGTTAGTGAAGCACTGACGACGGTTGTGCCCATTTAATCTGCAAGCAGAGGTTAAAAGCACAACGTCCATGCGGGAAGGTGGAGTGGAAATCAGACTGTGCTCTGCTCAACCTTGCGTCCAGACAGGCAGGCAGGCAAACAGTTTTCCAGTGATTCAGTGCTGGTGACATTACATATTGGGCACAGCCACTCGAAAGCATTTGCATATTTACATCAGTGTCCTTTAAAACATTTATCCTACTCCTAGGAATGTATGCTACAGACACAACTTAAAAGAAAAAGTTAAAGGCCTGAAGTAGTCACTGTGGAATAATATATGTGCAAATGGTAAGTTTTATAAAACTAAAATATGTTAATTAGGTAGACATTTTGTTACTGTTACAGAGGCAGTTATCAGGGAGTGATGTCCTGGAAGACGGCAGAGTAGGAAGCTCCAGGACTCTGTCCCTCCACCTAAAGGACCATTGAGCTGGCAGGAACTCTGAAGTAACTATTCTGGAACTCAAGTCTAGTCAGACGCTTGCAGCATCCAGGAGAGAGCTTGACAAAGAGGGTAGGAAATTTCAGCAAATTCCAGTGAATCCACAGCTGGCCGGCACCTAGCACACCCATCACCTGGCCCGTGGCACACAGCCATGTGGATGCTGGCCTGCATTTCTGACACAGCTTTGCTGGAGGAAGGATAGGCAATAAGGCCACCATCCTCCAAACACAAGAACTGTGTTCTGACGGTTGATTGCTGCTTTTGACCACTGCGGGGCTGGCACAGGTTTGGCTGTCATTGTTTTTGTTTTGTTTTGCTTTGTTTTGTTTTTTATAAATTTATTTATTTATTTATTTTTGGCTGCATTGGGTCTTCGTTGCTGCACACTGTCTTTCTCTAATTGTGGCGAGTGGGGGCTACTCTTTGTTGCAGCGCACAGGTTTCTCATTGCAGTGGCTTCTCTCGTTGGGGAGCACGGTCTCCAGGCGCATGGGCTTCAGCAGTTGTGGCTCACGGGCTCCAGAGCGCAGGCTCAGCAGCTGTGGTGCACGGGCCCAGCTGCTCCACAGCATGTGGGATCCTCCTGGACGAGGGCTCGAACCCGTGTCCCCTGCGTTGGCAGGCAGACTACCAACCACTGTGCCACCAGGGAAGCCCATTGGCTGTCATTGTTTTAAACACTGGTTTCAAATGGGTAAAAGTGGCTTCCAGGGGGAATTAAAAAGATACTTGTTTCTTTCCCTTTTGGGAACTAGATATTTAAGGAAATCTTTGTTAGGTCACTGGCTGACCACATGGAAAATTAAACAGAAATTTCAGGAACTACACTTTGAAAAAGTAAGGAAAAGTCACAGGTGGCTCCAACCCTCAACAAGCAAGATGCAGCAACCCCAAGGGGTGGGGGACTTACAATACAGAGTTGGCATCACATGATGCTCAGAACGTACCAAGCAGAAACTGTGGGACTGAAATGTACAATACTGAAATGAAAAACTCACTGGAGGGGTTCAAGAGCAGATCTGAGCAGCAGAAGGAAGATCAATGAACTTGAAGATAAGACAACTGGTTTTGGTTTTTGGGTTTTCTTTTTTCTGTTGTGGTTGTTTTACCTTGTTGCAGTTGTTTCAACTATATATATATATATATATATATATATATTTTTTTTTTTTTTTT
>NW_006791731.1:134924-143394 GCF_000442215.2 Lipotes vexillifer
GCCCGGACCGGGGTGCAAACCCGTGTCCCCTGCATCGGCAGGCGAACTCTCAACCACTGCGCCACCAGGGAAGTCCTCAACTATATTTTTATTTTCCCTAATTCTATCTTTCTAATTTTATTTTATTTTTTATTCTTTGTTATTGTACTGCTCCTTTTTTTCTTTTCTTTTTTTTTTTCCGTGCCACGCAGCTTGCGGGATCTTGGTTCCCAGGCCAGAGTTTGAGTCCAAACTGCTGAACTAACAGAGAACCTCAGACCCCAGGGAATATCAATCAGAGTGAGGCCTCCCGGAGGTCTTCATCTCGGTAACAAGACCCGGCTCTACCCAACTGCCTGCAAACTCCAGGGCTGGATGCCTCAGGCCAACAACCAGTAAGACAGAAACACAGCCCCATCGATCAAAAAAAAAAAGAAACGACAAAAAAATATGTTACAGACGAAGGAGAAAGGTAAAAACCTACAATACCAAATGAATGAAAATGAAATAGGCAAGCTACCTGCAAAATAATTCAGAGTAATGATAGTAAAGATGATCCAAAATAACAGGAACAGAATGGAGAAAATACAAGAAACGTTTAACAAGGATCTATAAGAACTAAAGAGCAAACAAACAGTGATGAACAACACAATTACTGATATTATAAATACTCTAGAAGGGGCTTCCCTGGTGGCGCAGTGGTTGAGAATCTGGCTGCCAATGCATGGGACACAGGTTTGAGCCCTGGTCCGGGAAGATCCCACATGCCGCAAAGCAACTAAGCCCATGTGCCACAACTACTGAGCCTGTGCTCTAGAGCCCGTGAGCCACAACTACTGAGCCCGCGTGCCGCAACTAATGAACCCCGCGCACGTAGAGCCCATGCTCCATGAGAGAAGCCACTGCAATGAGAAGCGCCGCGCACTGCAACAAGAGTAGCTCCTGCTCACCGCAACTAGAGAAAGCCCGTGTGCAGCAACAAAAACCCAACACACCCAAAAAATAAAATTAAATAAATATATTACAAAAAATATATTAAAGGGCTTCCCTGGTGGCACAGTGGTTGAGAGTCCGCCTGCCGATGCAGGGGACACGGGTTCGTGACCCAGTCTGGGAAGATCCCACATGCCGCGGAGTGGCTGGGCCCGTGAGCCATGGCCACTGAGCCTGCACGTCCGGAGCCTGTGCTCCGCAATGGGAGAGGCCACAACAGTGAGAGGCCCACGTACCACACACACACAAAATATATATACATACATATATATATATATATATATTTAAAAAAATACTCTAGAAGGAATCAGTAGGAGAATAACTAAAGCAGAAGACTGGATAAGTGAGCTGAAAGATAAAATGGTGGAAATAACCGCCAGGGAGCAAAATAAAGAAAATAGAATGAAAACAATTGAAGACATCTCAGAGACCCCAGGGACAACATTAAACTCACCAACATTTTAACTATAGGGGTCCCAGAAGAAGAGAAAAAGAAAGGGTCTGAGAAAATCTTTGAAGATATTATAGTCGAAAACTTCCCTAATATGGGAAAGGAAATAGTCTATCAAGTCCAGGAAGTGCAGAGAGTCCCATACAGGATAAACCCAAAGAGAAACACGCTGAGACGCATATTAATCAAACTATCAAAAATTAAATACAGGGGCTTCCCTGGTGGCGCAGTGGTTGGGAGTTCGCCTGCCGATGCAGGGTATGCGGGTTCATGCCCCGGTCCGGGAAGATCCCACATGCCACGGAGAGGCTGGGCCCATAAGCCATGGCCGCTGAGCCTGCGCATCCGGAGCCTGTGCTCCGCAACGGGAGAGGCCACAATGGTGAGAGGCCTGTGTACTGCAAAAAAATAATAATAATTAAATACAAAGAAAAAATATTAAAAGCAGCAAGGGAAAAGCAACAAATAACATACAAGGGAATCCCCATAAGGTTAACAGCTGATCTTTCAGAGAAACTCTGCAAGCCAGAAGGGAATGGCAGGACCTATTTAAAATGATGAAAGGGAAAAACCTACAACCAACGTTACTCTACCCAGCAAGGACTTCATTAAGATTCGACAGAGAAATCAAAAGCTTTACAGGGCTTCCCTGGTGGCGCAGCAGTTGAGAGTCCGCCTGCCGATGCAGGGGACACAGGTTCATGCCCCGGTCCGGGAAGATCCCACATGCTGCGGGATGGCTGGGCCCGTGAGCCATGGCCGCTGAGCCTGCGCGTCCGGAGCCTGTGCTCCGCAACAGGAGAGGCCACAACAGTGAGAGGCCCACGTACCACAAAAAAAAAAAAAAAAAAGCTTTACAGACAAGCAAAAGCTACGAGAGTTCAGCACGACCAAACTAGCTTTACAATAAATGCTAAAGGAACTTCTCTAAGCAGGAAACACAAGAGAAGAAAAAGACCCACAAAAACAAACCCAAATCAATTAAGAAAATGGTAATAGGAACACACATATCAATAATCACCTTGAATGTAAATTGAGTAAATGCTCCAACCAAAAGACACAGACTGGCTGAATGGATACAAAAACAAGATCTGTATATATGCTGTCTACAACAGACCCACTTCAGACCTAGGGAAACATACAGACTGAAAGTGAGGGGATGGAAAAAGATACTCTATGCAAATGGAAATCACAAGAAAGCTGGAGTAGCAATACTCATATCAGATAAAATAGACTTTAAAATAAAGACTGTTACAAGAGATAAGGAAGGACACTACATAATGATCAAGGGATCAATTCAAGAGGAAAACATAACAATTGTATTTATGCAATGCAGCCAAAAATAAATAAACAAAAAATTTTTTAAATGTATTCCCCCAACATAGGAGCACCTCAATACATAAGACAAATGCTAACAGCCATGAAAGGAAAAATTGACAGTAACACAATAACAGTGGGGGACTCTAACACCCCACTTACACCAATAGACAGATCATCCACACAGAAAGTAAATAAGGAAAACACAAGCTTTAAATGACACAAACAACCAGACAGACTTAATTGATATTTTTAGGACATTCCACCTGAAAGTGGTAGAATATACTTCTTCTCAAGTGCACACAGAACGTTCTCCAGAAGAGGTCACATCTTGGGTCACAAATCAAGCTCTGGAAAATTTTTGAAAATTGAGATTATATCAAGCATCTTTACCCACCACAACACTGTGAGATTAGAAATCAATTACAGGAAAAAAAACTGTAAAAAACACAAATACACGGAGGCTAAACAGTGTACTGTTAAATAACCAAGGTATCACTGAAGAAATCAAAGAAAAAATTAAAAAATACCTAGAAACAAATGACAACAAAAACACGACAATCGAAAACCTATGGGAGGACTTCCCTGGTGGGGCAGTGGCTAAGAATCCACCTGCCATAGGCTTCCCTGGTGGTGCAGTGGTTAAGAATCCACCTGCCAATGCAGGGGACACGGGTTTGAGCCCTGCTCCGGGAAGATCCCACCTGCCACGGACCAACTAAGCCCGTGCACCACAACTACTGAGCCTGCGCTCTAGAGCCCATGCTCTGCAACGAGAAGCCACCGCAATGAGAAGCCCGCACACCACCATGAAGACCCAATGCAGCCAAAAATTAAAAAAATTAAAATTAAAATAAAAACAAAAAAACAAAAAAAACAACAGATGAATGGATAAAGAAGATGTGGCACATATATACAATGGAATATTACTCAGCCATAAAAAGGAACGAAATTTAGTTATTTGTAGTAAGGTGGATGGACCTAGAATCTGTCATACAGAGCGAAGTAAGTCAGAAAGAGGAAAACAAATACCGTATGCTAACGCATATATATGGAATTTTAAAAACCAGTACTGATGAACCTAGTAGCAGCACAGGAATAAAGACACAGACGTAGAGAATGGACTTGAGGGCACGGTGGGAAAGAGGAAGCTGGGATGAAGTGAGAGAGTAGCACTGACATATATACACTACCAAATGTAAAATGAACGGCTAGTGGGAAGCTGCTGCATAGCACAAGATCAACTTGTGATGACCTAGAGGGGTGGGATAGGGAGGGTGGTAGGGAGGTTTAAGAGGGAGGGGATATGGGGATATATGTATGCATATATCTGATTCACTTTGTTATACCACAGAAACAGAACACTGTAAAGCATTTATACTGCAATAAAGATGTGAAGAAGAAAAAAAAATGACAATTAGAATTACCCAGTATAAGGAGCAGAAAGAAAAAATGAAGAAAAATGAACAGATCCAAGAAACCTATGAAACACTATCAAATGTACCAACATACACATTACAGGACTCCTAGAAAGAAGAGAAAGGGGCAGAAAAGATATCTGAAGAAATAATGGACAGGAACTTCTGAAATCTGAGATGTGAATATGCACGTCCAATGTCAAACAGGATAAACAGAGGTCCACATTGAAACAAATTAGAGTCAAGTTGTCAAAACCCAAAGACGGAGACAATTCTGAAAGCAGCAACCGAAGAATGGCTCCTCATGTACAGTGAAATAAAAGGGTATTAGATAGTAACTCAATGCCACAAGAAAAAATAAAGAACACTAGTAAAAGGAACTACATAGATAAATATAAAAAGCTAGTATTACTATACTTTTGTTACAGCTTGAAATGTCTCCTTTTCCTACATGATTTAATAGGCAAATGCATGACAATAATCCTGTGTCATACAAAGATGTGACCTGTGACAATAACAACATAAAGGGGGGACAGAGATGTAGAGTGTGTTTACACTACTAAACTAAGTCAGTATTATTCCAACTAAGTTGTTATCAGCTTTTAATGTAATCCCCAAAGTAATGACTAAGAAAATAACTAAAATATATACAGAAAAGTCGGGCTTCCCTGGTGGCGCAGTGGTTGAGAGCCTGCCTGCCGATGCAGGGGACGCGGGTTAGTGCCCCGGTCCGGGAAGATCCCATATGCCGCAGAGTGGCTGGGCCCGTGAGCCATGGCCGCTGAGCCTGCGCGTCCGGAGCCTGTGCTCCGCAACGGGAGAGGCCACAACAGTGAGAGGCCCGCGTACCGCCAAAAAAAAAAAAAAAATACAGAAAAGTAAAGAAGGGAATTAAAATGGTACACTAAAAAAAAAAAAAAAAAAATCAACTAAGGACTTCCCTGGTGGCACATGGTTAAGAATCCACCTGCCAATGCAGGGGACATAGGTTCGAGCCCTGGTCCGGAAAGATCCCACATGCCATGGAGCAAGTAAGCCCATGCGCCACAACTACTGAGTTTGCGCTCCAGAGTCCGCACATCACAACTATTGAGCCTGTGTGCCACAACTACTGAAGCCCATGTGCCTAGAGCCCATGCTCTGCAACAAGAGGAGCCACCGCAATGAGAAGCCCGCGTACCACAACAAAGAGTAGCCCCCACTCACCGCAATTAGAGAAAGCCTGCGTGCAGCAACGAAGACCTAACGCAGCCAAAAATAAATTTTTTTAAAAAGCCAAGATTCAACTACATGCTGTCTACAAGGGACTCTCTTTAGATATAAGGATATCAAGGAAAAGCCCAACAGAGAGGGTTTCAAGTCTACAGAACATTTAAAAAAGAATAAACACCAACCCTTCTCAAACTCTTCCCAAAAACTGAAGAGGAAGTAATACTTCCTAACTTATTCTATGAGTCTAGCATTACCATGATATCAATGAGAGACAAAGACAAAAAACTATGGACCAATAACCCTATGAGTATTCATGCAAAGATCCTCAACAAAATACTAGAAAACCAAACTCAACATATTAAAAGGACTATGCATGGGAACTTCCCTGGTGGTCCAGTGGCTAAGACTCCACGCTCCCGATGCAGGGGGCCTGAGTTCCATCCCTGGTCAGGGAACTAGATCCCACAGGCCGTAATTAAGAGTTCACACGCGGGCTTCCCTGGTGGCATAGTGGTTAAGAATATGCCTGCCAATGCAGGGTACACAGGTTCGAGCCCTGGTCCGGGAAGATCCCACATGCCGCAGAGCAACTAAGCCCGTGCGCCACAACTACTGAGCCTGCACTCTAGAGCCCGTGAGCCACAACGACTGAGCCCACGTGCCACAACTACTGAAGCCCACGTGCCTAGAGCCCGTGCTCCGCAACAAGAGAAGCTACCGCAATGAGAAGTCTGCGCACCGCAAGGAAGAGTAGCCCCCGCTCGCAGCAACAAGAGAATGCCCACACGCAGCAACAAAGACACAACGCAGACAAAAATAAATTAATAAAATTTATAAAAACTAAAAGAGTTTGCACGCCACAACTAAAGATCGCGCATGCGCCACAAAGATTCTGCATGCCACAACTAAGACCTGGTGCAGCCAAATTAATTAATTTTTTAAAATCCCCATTTAAAAAGGATTATGCATGATGACCAAGCAGGATTTATTCCCAAAATGCAAGGAGGGTCGACATATGAAAATCAATCATTGTAATACATCACGTTAATAAAATGAGGAAAAAACCCCACTTAATCATGTCAACTGAGGCAGAATACTACCCAATGTGATCTACAGATACACTACAATCCCTATCAAAATCCCAATGACATTTTTTTGCAGAAAGAGAAACACCCATCCTAAAATTCATATGGAATCTCAAGGGACAGCCAAAACCACCTTAAAAAAGAACAGGTAGGGGACTTCCCTAGTGGTCCAGGGACTTAAGACTCCGCGTTCCCAATGCACAGGACCCTGCTTCAATCCCTGGTCAGGGAACACAATCCCACATGCCACAACTAAGCATTCTCATGCCCAACTAAAGATCCCACATGCCATAACTAACACCCAGCGCAGCCAAATTAATTAATTAATTAATAAGTTTGAGGACATACACTTCCTGATTTCAAAACTTACTACAAAGCTACACTAATCAAAACAGTGTGATGCTGGCATAAGGACATATAACCAATGGAAGAGAATAGAGCCTAGAAATAAACCCTTGCATGTACAGTCGATTTTTGACAAGGGTGCCAAAGACCATTTGTTATGAACTGAATGTTTGTGTCCCCTCAAAATTCATAAGCTGAAGCTCTAATCCCCAATGTGACTGTATTTGGAGGTAAGGCCTGTGAAGTGGTGATAAAGGTTAAATGAGGTCATAGGGTGGAGCCCTAATGCCATAGGACTGGTGCCCTGATAAGAAGAGGGAAGTGACACCTGAGATCTTTCTCCACCAAGTGAGGACACAATGAGGCGGCTGTACTGCAAGCCTGGAAAGGAATCCTCACCAGGAGCTGTATCAGCCAACACCTTGATCTTGGACTTGGTTTGTTTTTTTAAATTTATTTAATTAATTTATTTATTTTTGGCTGTTTTGGGTCTTTATTGCTGCACGCGGGTTTTCTTTTAGCTGTGGCGAGCAGGGGCTACTCTTCATTGAGGCACGCAGGCTTCTCATTGCAGTGGCTTCTCTTGTTGCAGAGCATAGGCTCTAGGTACACAGGCTTCAGTAGTTGTGGCACGCAGGATCTAGAGTGCAGGCTGACTAGTTGTGGCGCAGGGGCTTAGTTGCTCCATGGCATGTGGGATCTTCCCAGACCAGGGCTCAACCCGTGTCCTCTGCATTGGCAGGCAGATTATTAATCACTGCACCACCAGGGAAGCCCAATCTTGGACTTCTTAGTCTCCAGAAATGTGAGAAATAAATTTCTGGTTTTTAAGCCGCCTGGTCTGTGGTATTTTGTTATGGCAGCTTAAGCTAACACACCATTCAGTGGGGGGAAAAAAAAGATTTTTCCAAAAATGTTACAGGGAAAACTGGATAACCACACACAGAAAAGTTTAAAGTTGGACCCTTATCTTATACCATATATAAAAATTAGCTCAAAACAGATCAAAGACCAAAACATAATACCTAAAAATATAAAATCCCTTAGAAGAAAACGTAGGGGCAAATCTTCATAATCTTGGATTTAGCAATGATTTCCTGGATATGACACTCTGAGCACAGGCAACAAGAGAAAAAATAAACTGAACATCATAAAAATTAAAACCTTCTGGCATCAAAGGACACTATCAAGAGAGTAGACAGACAACTCATAGAATGAGAAAATATTTGCAAGTAGTATATCTGATAAAGGATTACTATACAAAATACGTGAACTCCTACACCTCAACAACAAAAACAAACAGCCCAATTCAAAAATGGGCAAGGGATTTGAATAGACATTTCTCCAAAGGCGGCACAGAAATAAATGGTCAAAAAGCACATGAAAAGATGCTCAATATCATTAGTCATCATGGAAATGCAAAACAAAACCACAGTGAGTTACCACTTCACACCCATTAGGATGACTATGAACAAAATAATGGAAAAATAACACGTACTGACAAGGATGTAGAGAATCTGGAACCTTCGTGAATTGCTAGTGGGGATATAACACAGTACTGCCATTGTGGAAAAGTGTGGCCATTCTTCAGAAATTTTAACATAGAATTACCATATGATCCAGCAGTTTTACTCCTAGGATTATACCCCAAAGTACTGAAAGTAGGGAAA
>NW_006791731.1:143404-203063 GCF_000442215.2 Lipotes vexillifer
AGGGAAAGTACAAGTACAGATCTGTATACCAATGTTCATAGCAGCATTATGCACAATAATCAATAGGCAGAAACACCCAAGTAATCTATCAACAAATGATGGGTAAACAAAACATGGTATCTACAAACAGTGCAGTTATTATTCAGCTGTAAAGAAAGAAGGTTGTTCTGACACCTGCTACAACACGGATGAACCTTGAGGACATTATGCTAAGTGAAATAAGCCAGGACATAAAGAGCAAATGTTGTATGACCTCACTTATATGACGTACTTAGAATAGGCAAATTCTCTGAGACAGAAAAATGGAAAGGGGGAGAGTGAAGAGTTACTGTTTAATGGGTGCAGAGTTTCTGTTTCAGAAAAAAGAGTTTGGAAACAGATTTACTGATGGCTATACAATATTGTGAATGTATCTAACGCCACTGAACTGTACAGTCAAAAATGGTTTAAATGGTACATGTAACATTGTATATTATTTTACCACAATAAAAAAGGCAATTATTAATTCTATTAAGTGATACAGAAAAGTATGAACAATATGCTAATTTTTTAAAATTTACAATGTGTAAAACAATGTAAACACACAGAAATCTCTCCAGTGTGTTTTCTAGGATTGAGGAAACGAGCTGCACAGAAAGCACCACAGTACTTCTCTTGAGGATGCTGTTCGGTGTGTCTGGACAAAACCTACACCGGGCGCAGTGGTGGTGAGTTCTCTTTGTCTAAGGGGAAGCTACAGGAGTTTCTCCTGTTTGCTTACGTTTCTCACTCGATTTCTCTAAAGTGACCATGCACTGCTTCTGTTTTAAGACTTTTTTTAATAAGACAGAAATACCCTTTCACCTGTGACAACACTATGTGGACAGCAGGTAAAGGGCTGGGTGGGTCACATGCAGGAAGTGCACAGCAGACCTCAGGGGCCTCCCCCAGTCACGGGGAAAAGTCTTCCCGGAGGTGAATCCTCTGATGCTGGGACATGTTGGAGCTGTGCCGGAAGGCCTTGCCACACTCACCGCACGTGTACGGCTTCTCCCCGGTGTGGATCCTCCGGTGCTGCAGGAGGTATGTGCCCTGGCTGAAGGCTTTCTTGCAATCAGTGCATTTGTATGGCTTCTCTCCGTGGTGTGACCTCTGATGGTGGATGAGTCTGGAGCTGTTGTGGAAGGCCTTCCCACACTCACCACACTTGTAGGGTTTCTCTCCCGTGTGGATCCTCTGATGCTGGATGAGGTGGGTGCTCTGGCTGAAGACTTTGCCACAGTCATTACATTCATAAGGCTTTTCTCCGGTGTGGCTTCTCTGATGTTCAACAAGCTTGGTTTTTTGGATGAAGGCTTTCTCACATTCGTTACATTTATAGGGTTTTTCTCCAGTGTGAATTCTTTGATGTTGAATAAGGTTAGAACTCTGGGTAAAGCCTTTGCCACATTCTTTGCACTCGTATGGCTTCTCTCCAGTGTGAGTCCGACGATGTCGGATGAGGATTGAACCGTCACTGAAGGCCTTCCCACAGTCGTTGCACTTGTAGGGCTTCTCTCCAGTGTGGATCCTCTGGTGATAAATGAGGGACGAATAGGCACTGAAGTGCTTCCCACACTCACTACACTTGTAGGGCTTCTCCCCAGTGTGGATCCTCTGATGCTTCATGAGGTTGGGCCTCTGATTGAACGTCTTCCCGCACTCATCGCAGCGGTAGGGTATCTCCCCGGAGTGCATCCTGCGATGATTGATGAGTTCGCAGCTCTGGTGGAAGGCTTTCCCACACTCGTCGCACTTGTAGGGCTTCTCTTCGCTGTGCAGCCGCTGGTGCTTGGCGAGGTTAGCACTGTACCTGAAGGCTTTCCCACAGCAACCACAATAATGCAATTTTTTTCCAATAGGAATTTTGTGATCTTCTTTTACAACTAAATTTGCAGTGAAAACTTCCCCTAAATCACGCACCATATTTGTTTTTTTGGACCTGTGTACACGCTTATGGTTATTAAGATATGATCTCTGTTCAAAACTCTGCTCACATATATCGCATTTGTGAGGTCTCTGATCAGGGAGAGGGCTTGACCCCAACCTGAGGTTTCCCCCAGACTCCAGGCCACTCTCCTTGTTGGCCAGTGTGACTGACCTGGGGCCTCTCTGCTCCACAGGCCCGTCCATGCTCCCCTCTGGCTCCCTGACAGGCTCACAGGCTTCTCCCAGCTCAGGTCCCTGGAGAACACTCGCCCTGAGTCGGTCCAGTTCTTCCCCATAGAGCATCTCGCCTGAAGTCAACTCCTGGTTCTCAGTCCCGGTCCCATGAGCTGAAACAACAAATGGAACACCTCAGGGTCACCTGTTCTGACTCTGGAAGGAAGGTATAAAGATGCTGCTGACCAGCTGTGAAGTACCATCTCCATCATCTCCAAAGTCACAAAAACACCATCTCCAAAGTCTTGCAGACATGAGAGCCTGGAGCCCAGAGGATTAAAAGCCTCGCCCAGGGCTGCAATCTCGCGGCAGCACAAGCATCCGCCCAACTCTTAACACCCACACCATTCCTGCCTGCCTTCTGCCCACAAAGCCTGCTTGCTTGGGACTGCAGGATACCTGTCCTCATCACAAAAGGACAGAAGATGGAAGCTTCATAGCATCATGGAAACCAGAGCAAGGAGGGGTCCCAAAAGTCATGAAGGATATCTGATAAAGAAATTAAAGCTGAGCGAGTGTAAGGCTGCCTAACAATAGCTAATCCACCCCAAAATCCATGGTGGGAAAACCAACTGCCTCCCCAGAAGGGCAGAGAGCAGAGCTCATGCCAACTGAGGAGGAGAGGGTAGAGCACACAGAGGCTGGGTCCCTCAGCCCTCCCTAGCAGGCCACAGCCCATTCCCAGGGCTCTTCCCAGGGGCCTGAGAGGCCGGGAGCCACCAGCACCTTAAACTCAAGATGCAACATGGGATGCCCTCAAGTCTGAGGCCCATGTCTCCACCCTTTCTTCCCTGATGAGGCACACAGTGACTCCACTTGCAGGAATACACTCACCAGAAATGCATTCTCTGTGAGCCAAGACACACACACACACACACACACAGCCCCAAAATGGGGACAACCAAATGCCCTGCAGAAGTACAATGGAAAATACTTGTGGTGTGGTCACGACAGAGCAGTGAACAGACTGAACAAACTCCATACAACATGGCAGGCTCACCACATGCAGGTGCCCCACAGGAGTCAGACAGAAGGGCCGGTGGGGAGCAGTGAGAAATGACGGAGGAGGCCCTGTGGGCTCCCAGGGAACTAGATACGTTCTCTATTTTGATCTGGATGATGGATTTTCGTAAAAATCGACTGAGCTATAAATAGGGTCTGTCCCATTTCTGTAAGTATTTATATTTGAATAAATAAATTTACAAACGTGAAATTCAAATTCTTTGAGCCAATAGTTCCTTCCTAGGACATCAGCAAGACACCTGCAAAAAGTCACTCATCAGCATTCTCTGTGGCAATGAACCCAGAGGACACCATTCCCCACAGCACACCATTCCCCACAGCACTTCCACTGAGAGCAGTGACCGCAGCTCATGTGCACAGAAATAGAAATGCATTCAGTGAAAAATCCAGCGACCCTTCAATGCACACAGATCACTGCATTCCTGTTATGAAGCGATGTCTGTGTGCGGGTACAGACCAGACTTCACTGGAAAAGGGACAGCACGTACACACCAGAACACATTTGTATCTGGGTGCTGAAATCTGGGGTGATGTGTACTCTCTCCCTTTCCTATAATGGCCTGTAATCATCTAGTAGGTTAACTTAGAAGAGGGCAAACGAAGCCATGTTCTCCATCGCTATGGCCCCGCCTGACGGTCTGACGCCCCTCGGAGGGCATGGGCCCTGGACAGCAGGGCTCCATGGAGTCCTGGGGGCCTGGCCTTCCTTCACAGCACACCCGAGTGCCTTCCCCTCTTCCCCTCCACCAACACTGCCCCCTCTTACCCTCCTAGAAGATTCAGCTCAAGAATCACCCTATAAATAAGCAACAAGGATATACTGTGCTGCACAGGGAAACATAGTCATTACTTTGTAGCAACTTTAAATGAAGTATAATCTGTAAAAATACTGAATCGCTGCACTGCACACCTGAAACTAACAGAATATTGTAAATCAACTATACCTCAACTAAAAGAAAGAAAGTCACCCCACTGTGGCGCCCAGGCTGGCAAAGGTGACCCGGGTTTTAGCAGAGGCCACTCCCAGGGCTACTGCACTGGCCATAATGCATCCTCCTCCAAATTCATGAGTCAGCTGACACTACATATCGTGGACCCCCACACATGCCTGTTCAGCAAGTGAGTCAGGGAGTCAGCCCCGCTACGCACCTGAGCCATCGATGGTCGGTTGCTCTCTCCCCTGCACGTCTGGGACCCATGGCTCATCCCCTCGCTCCAACTGTGTAATCACCTCCGGCTTGGGGCCTGCAGGTCCAGCTCCTGGGAAGGAGACGGGGCCTGGGGTTGATGCCAAGGACACAGTGTGGGCTCACCCTGGGACTGGCGGGGGAGAGGACACACAGGTACAGGGGGTGATGGGAAGTCTGGAAACTCCCTGGAGAGGTGGACGTGGTCATGAAGATGAAGATCTGAGCACAGGGGACTCTCTCCACCAGGAGGTGCACCTACATTGGGCCTGGGGCAGGGAGGCAGTCTTATCCGGTGCTGGCGAACCCAGCCCCACCCAGGGCCTTCCTCTGTGCAGACCAGGCCTGCCTGCGACAAGGGTCAGTGACACCCGTCTCTGGGCCCAGGGGATGAGGCCCCCAGCCCAGCCCCTGCTGAGCCCTGAGCCCCCAGGACTATTCCATGAGTTGCATCCCAGGAAGGGGGCCTCACCCAGCGAGACCAGGTTCCTGTAGGTTTCCAGCATCACATCCCTGTAGAGGCCCTTCTGAACAGGGCCCAAACGGCCCCACTCCTCCCTGGAGAGGAGCACGGCCACGTCCTCGAAGGTCACTTCAGCCTGGAACAACAAGAGCTGCTGCAGGCCCAAGCGTGGCTCAGGCTGGGCCCGGGCTAGAGAAGCAGCACAGGGGTGATCACAGGCCTGATCCCTCAGCGTGGCCCTAGGGGGTGACCTGACCCCTTGGCTGCTGAGCCAGCTCACTCCGGGAAGTTGGGGGATTCCCAGGGTCACCCTTCCTCTGCTCAGCGCCCCACAGCAGAAACGCCTGACAGTGTTTGTTGAGGCCAAGCAGACAGGGAAGCCCTGGGAGAAGACCTCACGCCTCCCAGGGAAAACAGATGCTCACCTGGGGCAGGGCAGACAGATGCAAAGCTGCCATCGCCTAGTACCCTGGACTTCCCGGGGATGGAGGCAGGAGCCAGTCACTCAGGTGCTGAGGGAAGAGAGAGAAACATGTGGAGGTGCAGCCTGGCCCCTCCTGCAGCTGCAGCCTCAGGGCTCAGCCTTCCGGGCAGACTCTGCTCCCTGCAGACACGTACAACATTTCAGGTCATCTGCCCCCACCTCCTCCCGGGCACCAAGTAGTCTCATTCAGGAGGAGAATGGAGACAGTCATTCACTTTATATGAAAACATAAAGATAACACATTAAGGGCTGAGAAAAAAAAGGAGTGAAAAGAAAAAAAAATCAACAGAAGGCATAAAGCAAAGTCAAAGATGAGGAGACAAAAAATACAAAACTAGTAGAAACAAGACCAATGGATGTGTAACAGTTATAAGTAAAAGGGTTAAACTCACCTCCTGGAAGCACAAGACTCTCCAATTAGATACACAAAATGCATCTATATAACCTAAAATAACACAGAAAAGCTAAATATAAGACAGACCAAAGAAACACTAATTAAAATAAAACTATAATAGCTATATTTACCTTTTCTGTATCTTTAAAGCTCTGTATTGGAGTATGATGTTTATACAGCAGAGTCGACAACCCGAACACACCAGCTCGAGGGGCCCGGCCCACAGAACCAGGCCCTGGCAGCCCTGCCGCTGCTGCAGGCTCTGCCTCCTTGCCAGCCTCCCAGGAGAGCCTCTGCCTGGCTCCTGGCAGCACAGATCAGCGCCCTGCAGACTCTGTCAGAGGGGCTATGCCTTCTGCACTCCACGCTGCCTTCTTCCCCTTAGCACGGTGTTTGCGAGCTGAGCATGCTTTGCTGCATGTGCCATAGTGATGTTTATACCAATCAAAACAAGACTGAAAGCAAAAATCATTATTAGGAACAAAAGCAGACACCGGGTATTAATAAAACAAAAAATCCACCAAAAGCTGTAATTACAAACGTGTATCTACAAACAAATCCTTGAAGTGTAGAAAGCCAAAGCTAAGTGCAGTGCCAAAGAGAAACGTGCAAACCCTCCCCTGGAATGAGAGATTTTAACACACTTCCCTCAGAAATGAGTGGATCAAATAGAGGATACTTACTTAAAGCACAGAGAATACACTTTTTCAAAATGTACACTGAAATTGTAAGAAACAACACATACCAAGCAAAAAAGAAAGTTTCAAAATATTCCAGGGACTTCCCTGGTGGTCCAGTGGTAAAGAATCTGCCTTCCAATGCAGGGGATGTGGGTTTGATCACTGCTCAGAGAACTAAGATCCCACATGCCACGGGGCAGTTAAGCCCTCGCGCCACAACTTCTGAGTCCACACGCCCTGGAGCCTGCGCGCCACAACTAGAAGACAAAACCCACACACCACAACTAGAGAGAAGCCCACACGCCGCAACAAAGAGCCCGCACACCACAACAAAAGATCCCGCGTGCCACAACTAAGACCAAATGCAGCCAAAGATAAATAAAATTAAATAAAAAATAAATCTTAAAAAATGTGTGTGTGTATATATATAAAACACAAAAAATTCCAAAGGCTGATATCATTTGGCAAACTTTCATATTGTTGTTCCACTAGAAATATCTGATTTATTTTATTTTTTTGCTGTACTCGGGCCTATCACTGTTGTGACCTCTCGTTTTGCGGGGCACAGGCTCCGGATACGCAGGCTCAGCGGCCATGGCTCACGGGCCCAGCCGCTCCGCGGCATGTGGGATCTTCCCGGACCGGGGCACAAACCCGTGTCCCCTGCATCGGCAGGCAGACTCTCAACCACTGCGCCACAAGAGAAGCCCGAAATATCTGATTTTAAAAAGGAGCCCCCCGGGGCTTCCCTGGTGGCGCAGTGGTTGAGAGTCTGCCTGCCGATGCAGGGGACACGGGTTCGTGCCCCGGTCCGGGAAGATCCCACATGCCGCGGAGCGGCTGGGTCCGTGAGCCATGGCCGCTGAGCCTGCGCGTCCGGAGCCTGTGCTCCGCAACGGGAGAGGCCACAACAGTGAGAGGCCCGCGTACCACACACACACACACACACACAAAAAAAAAACCCAAAAAACCTCTCTCATTAAAAAAAAAAAAAAAAGGACCCCCCCCTTCAAGAAAAACATGGAAATGGAAATTAAGGTGGAAATGGAAACAGAGACTACCTAAGGGAAATCTTAATGCACTTATTTTAACAAAGAGATTGAGATAATAATCTAAGCGTTCAACAAGAAACCAGGCACAGAATAAGAAAGCAATTCAAGGAAAGAAAATGAAAAAAAATAAACACAATTTAAAGAAACAGAAAATAATCTCAAACTTGATTCTTTGAAAACGCTAATAAAATACACAAACGTCTGGCAAGTCCAATGTGGGGAAGGGGAAAAGGTGGAAAAGGAAATACTATTAAGAACAAAAAAAGGGAACACAATTCTACATACCACACATAAGAGCGGTGGTTCTCAGAGTGCAGGCCAAGACGCTGGCACCCCTAGCACTCAAGTCTGTTTCATAACAACGCTAAGGGAACACAACAGAAGCATTAGCATTAGTCAGCAACAAGAGGCAGATGCTTGTTCCCTCACCCAGCTGCTATGTAACAGTGTACCAAAGACCCTAGCCAATGCATTAAGTCACAGAAAAAGAAATAGAAGCTACAGTTCAGTAGTTAGGACCCCGTGCTTCCACTGCAAGGGACACGGGTTGATCCCAGGTTGGGAAACTAAGATTCCACATGCCACCAGGCAACCAAAATAAAAAAGAAGAAGAAAAAAGACAATCTACATAGAAAATCCGAGAGCATCAACCCAGTGTTGGGATGATAAAAGTTCAACAAGATTGCCATATACAAGGTCAATAGACTAATTAATATCACTCCCATATACTAACAACCAGCAACCAAAACAACAGCATTCCTAACAGCTACAAAAACTACACAGCACCTATGGAATCTAACAGAAAAAATGTAACTTTATGGACAAGATGATAAAACTTCATTGAAGGACACACACATAAAAAAACAAAACCTATGGAGAAACAGACAATGTCCATAAACAGGAGGGCTCAATGTCACAAAAATGTCAGTTCTCCCCAAATGAATCTATTAATTCTGTATAAGCAAAACTGCAACGGGACATATCATGATATCTGACCAAAATGACTCTAAATATCACAAGAGTAATGATCTAAGATTAACCAAGGCAATGCCAAAGAAGAACTAAGGCACAGCCATGCCCTACCAGATACCAAGTCTTATTATAAGGCTGTGGTAATAAAAGTGAGATACAGCTTTCCCTGGGTGTCCATGCAGAATTGATTCCAGGACCCCAATAGGATACCAAAATCTGAAAATACTCAACTCCCTTATATAAAATGGCATAGTATTTGCATATAACCCACACACATACACATCCTCCCATTTACTTTAAATCATCTCTAGATTACTTATAATACTTAACACATGTAATACTTAACACGTTATAATACTTAACACATGTAACTTAATAGTTGTAGATACAATGGAAATACTACGTAAAGACTTGCCAGGTGGGTCTTCCCTGGTGGCGCAGTGGTTAGGAATCCACCTGCTGATGTAGGGGACACGGATTCAAGCCCTGGTCTGGGAGGATCCCACACGCCACGGAACAACTAAGCCTATGTGCCACAACTGCTGAGCCTGCGCTCTAGAGCCCGCGTGCCACAACTACTGAAGCTCGCGTGCCTAGAGCCTGTGCTCCGCAACACAGAGAAGCCACTGCAATGAGAAGCCTGCACATCACAATGAAGAGTAGCTCCCACTCACCACAACTAGAGAAGACCCACACGCAACGAAGACCCAACGCAACCATAAATAAATAAATAAGTAAGTAAGTAAGTAAGTAAAAATTTTAAAAAGAGTTGCTAGGTGTAGCAAATCCAAGTTTTACTTTTTGGAACTTTCTGTAATTTTTTTTCCTCCAACACTTTCAATCCTCAGTTGGTTGAATCTGCAGATGCAGAACCCACAGATACAGAGGGCTGATTATAAAAGCACAGGAAAAAGGATAATGGGACAGATCCACGCATATATTAATGACACACTTGCAATGTTAAGAGCAATGCACCATTCAATAAATGGAGCTGGCACAACTGATTTTCCACAGGGAAGTAAAATTAGATCCTGCCTTCCATGGCACACAAAAATATATTTCGGACAGGCTGAAGGCCTAAATGTTTAAAATGTTTACAGCTATTATAAGGAAACAATACGGAAAACACATCATCCATAAAGGAAAAGTTGCTTAATTTTACCCCATCAAAAAAAACTTCTGTACAAGACACCACAAAATTAGAAGCAAACTGGGACTTCCCTGGTGGTCCAGTGGCTGAGACTCCACGCTCCCAATGCAGGGTGTCTGGGTTCAATCCCTGGTCAGGGAACTAGATCCCACATGCCACAACTAACAGTTTGAATGCCACAACTAAAGGTCCTGCAGGTGGCAACGAAGATCCCGAGCGCCACAACTAAGACCTGGCACAGCCAAATAAATAAATAAATATTTTTTAAAAATTAAAAGCAAACTGCAAGGTGGAAAAAAATATTTTCAAACATATGTAATAAAAGATATACAGCGTATATTAAAAAATACAAAACAAAAAGAAACAAACCATCAAAAATTTAAAAGGGAATTCCCTGGTGGTCCACTGAAAACATGAGAAACATGGACTCTCAGAGTCCTGTAGGTAATCTGGTAGTCACTCTGGAAATCGATCAGGCATCACCTGGTAGAGCTGAAACTGCAAACCCCTGGGTCAGGAAACCTAATTCTAGGCACGTGCCCTATAAAAACTCTTGCTAATGCACAAAAGACACACAAGGATGTTCCTGCATGTCTGTGTACAAGCAAAAAAGGGGACAATCTCAATACTCATCATCAGGGAACAGGCAAGGTCACAGTGGTTGAAAGGAATGAATACATCATTGTCACAGAGGAGACAGAACACAAGTTATAAGACTGCGTAAAACTGGTAAGTGTAGAATATCAACAGTATGATATGTAAGTAGATTTTAAAATACAGAAACACTATTAAGTGTGTAGAGGTATAAGAAAACATGCTGACAGCAAAATAACAATCAACAGAGTTATTTTTCTGGCACCTAAGAGATGGGAGAAAATATGTGCAAACAACATATCTGATAGCGGTTAAGATGCAAAATATATATGGAACTCACACAACTCAATAGCAAAAAAAACATATAACCCAACTTAAAAGTGGGCAAAGCACCTGAATAGACATTTCTCCAAAAAAGACATACAAATGACCAACAGCTACATGCTCAGGTGCTCAACATCACTCATCATCAGGGAACTGCAAATCAAAACCACAAGGAGAGGGCTTCCCTGGTGGCGCAGTGGTTAAGAATCCGCCTGTCAATGCAGGGGACACAGGTTCGAGCCCTGGTCCAGGAAGATCCCACATGCCACGGAGCAACTAAGCCCACGCGCCACAACTACTGAGCCTGCACTCTAGAACCGGCATGCCACAACTACTGAAGCCCGCATGCCTAGAGCCCATGCTCTGCAACAAGAGAAGCCACCGCAATGAGAAGCCCGTGCACCACAACAAAGAGTAGCCCCCGCTCTCAACAACTAGAGAAAATCCATGTGCAAGCGAAGACCCAATGCAGCCAAAAATTAAATAAACGAATAAGTTAATTAATTTTAAAAAATCCACAAGGAGGGGCTTCCCTGGTGGTACAGTGGTTAAGAATCCGCCTGCCAATGCAGGGGACACGGGTTCGAGCCCTGGTCCAGAAAGATCCTACATGCCAAGGAGCAACTAAGCCCGTGCACCACAACTACTGAGCCTGTGCTCTAGAGCCCGCAAGCCACAACTACTGAGCCCACGTGCCACAACTACTGAAGCCCACGTGCCTAGAGCCTGTGCTCTGCATGCAACAAGAGAAGCCACTGCAATGAGAAGCCTGCACACCGCAACAAAGACCCAATGCAGCCAAAAATAAAATAAATTTATTAAAAAAACACACACACACAAGGAGATACCACTTCACACTTGTTAGAATGGCTACTCTCAAAAAGCAAAAGAGGAACTTTCCTGGTGGCACAGTGGTTAAGAATCCACCTGCCAATGCAGGGGACATGGGTTCAATCCCTGGTCTGGGAAGATCCCACATGCCACGGAGGAACTAAGCCCATGCGCCACAACTACTGAGCCTGTTAGCCACAACTACTGAGCCCGAGTGCCACACTGCTGAAGCCCACGCGCCTATAGAGCCCGTGTTCCACAACAAGAGAAGCCACCGCTTGCCACAACTAGAGAAAGCCCGTGTGCGGCAATGAAGACACAATGCAGCCAAAAATAAATTAATTCATTTTAAAAACAGAACATCCTTTACCTTAAAAAAAAAAAAAAGCAAAAGATAAGCATTGGTGAGGATTTGGAGAAAAGGGAACCCTTGCACACTGTTGGTGGAAATGTAAATTGGTGCATCAACTATGAAAAACAGTATGAAGGTTCCTCAAAAAATTGTAAGTAGAACCACCATATGATCCAACAATCCTACTTCTCAGTATATATCCGAAGGAAATGAAATCTGGAGCTCAAAGTGAGATCTGCACTCCCGTGTTCACTGCAGCATTATTCACAACAGCTAAGGCATGGAAACAACCTAAATGTCTGTCCATGGATGAAAGAATAAAGTAAATGTGGCAATAAATAAATAAATAAATAAATAACAAGGGAAAAAAAAGAAATGTGGCATATATATACAATGGAATATTATTCAGTCATAAAAAAAGGAATTCCTGCCATTGGCAACAACATGGATGAACCTGGAGAGCATTATACTAGGTGAAATAAGCCAGACACAGAAAGACAAGCGCTGCATGACCTCACTTATACGTGGTATCTAAAACAGTCCAAATCATAAACTCAAGGAGTAGAATGGTGGTCGCCAGGGTTTGGGGATTAATGAAAATGGACATGTTGGTCAGAGTACAAACTTTCCGTTATGCAAGATGAATAAGTCCTGGAGAGTTAATGAACAGCCAGGTAACTATAGTCAACAATACTGTATTATATACTTTGAAATTTGCAAGGAAGATAGATTTTTTTTTTTAATTTAGACTGCTACGGGTCTTAGTTGCGGCATGCGAACTTAGTTGCGGCATGTGGGATCTGGTTCCCTGACCAGGGGTCAAACCCAGGCCCCCTGCATTGGAAGCGCGTAGTCTTAGCCACTGTGGACCGCCAGGGTTTTTAACAGTTTTCTTAAATTACAAAAAAAAAAAGGGCGGGGGAGTGGGTGGGTTTGAAAAATCTGTAGCAAAAAGAGAACTGGCAATCCCAGTTCCTGACGTTTGCTAATCCATTCTCTGTACTTAAGTTTTATCGAAAAGGATTTTTTAATGCTACATTTTAAAAGCACAAAACAATGGGGCAAATAAAAAGGTTTCAGACCTTGAATAAAAGCCTCTAGAAAAAGAAACAAAAATTTGGCTGCTGGGAGAAAGGCTTCCGAGGGCCAGAAGCAGAAGGGTGGGAAGGAAGGGAGATACGTCCGGTGGGGCGGGGTGCGGGACCCGCAGGGCCGCGGGGGAAATGCAGAGGCGGGCTGACGCTGGAGGTGACGGGAGTGTGCGCGGGCATGAAGCCCCCGAGCTGGAGACCCGCGAGGAGGGTACCGGGGGCGGAACGAGTTGGGGGCGGAGGGGGAGAGGGGAGCACAACAGTGCGAGGCCGGCGCGCGCGGCGCCTGGTTACCGGCGGCATCTCGCGCCGCGGAAGCAACCCCTTGGAGCGACCCGGGAGGGAAGTCCGGTGGAGAGACCCCAGGCCGGGCTTGGGACCGGTGACGGAGACTCCGCGGTGGAAGAGGGGCCTGGCGAGGAACGACCCCGACCGGGGGAGAACAGTAGGATTCAGGGCCTTGCAGTGGGACCCGGGGCGAGAGCTCTCGGTGTCGAGGGGAAGGTCCGCGCTCCGCGGCCGGGAGGCCCCGCCGCCGCCGCCGCCGCCGCCGCCCCCACCAACCCACACTCACCTCAGCGCCGCCCAACAGCAGCCGCACGACCAGGCCCCGCCTGCTGCTCCGGCCCAGCCGACCGAAACCAGACCGGAAGTGACGTGACCCTCCTCCCGGATCCCGGCAGAAGACGCCTTAGGGTCGCTCTGGGAAACGGACGCCGCGTCTCGGTGGTCGGCCGCCTCGAGGAAAGTAGAAGCTGCATCGTAGATCGGGAACGCTGCCACCAGGTGGCAGTCTGGAACCACGACCCCCAGGCTTCGCAGCGAAGGCAAGGCGGAGGCTTTGGTGACCAGATTTCCAGTAATCCTCCTTTTCAGTGAAACTCTCAAGGCACTGCAACCAACAAAAGTTCAGGCAGGCCCTTTGCAGCTAAAGGCAGAAAACCACGCCCTTTCTCAGGGCCATGTGAAGAGGATATTTACTGGTCAAAGCAGCCCTTGTTTTAGTTTAACCCACTGCCCCCAGCCCCAACTCCTGAAGTCCGCATGCCTAGAGCCTGTGCTCTAGGGTATAAATGGGGCCCAGTGTCCACTCAGGGTCTGAGTGCCCGAATGCTCCTGGAGCAAACTCTCCCTGTTGGCACTAGTTCAAACTCTCCCTGTTGGCACTCCCTGTTCACTAGTGCAAACTCTCCCCTGGACAAAGCCCCAGGCCACTTTACCCAGAAGGGAGCAATACTGCAAGCAGGTTATGGTTCAGGCGAACATGTCCAGTGCACTTTCCCTCAGAAGGAACCATTGCCCTCCTCTCATGACCGAGGTCCCAGCCCTACTGGGTCACTGTCTAGGCGTGGGTGACATAGAACACATGGGGCCCCAGGAAGGCAAGACTAGAACTGAGGTTCGCACTAGAGACAGGTATGAACCATGAGAACAAGTAGCCACCTGGCAACCAGTGAGGCCCTACCACCCAGGAGGAACCCTGCCAGTCTCCTGGAACAGCCAAGGTGACCAGTTCTCATCTGTGAGACTCAGGAAAGTGGCTGCCACAGACTCCAGCCAGTGCCCTTCCACCCAGTCTGTAAAGGTGCATCCCACCTCAGCCTGCCATCCACCCTTGCTGTCCCAATCAGCCTACCACTCACTCCAGTGGTCAGTTAGGCACAGTGGCTTGCAGCTCCTGCTTTCACATCAGCTCACAAGAGGTACCACTAGGGGCAGGGGGCTCTGGCTGGCCTCTGGGAAACAAGTGTTCTGGTCCTGAGGCACTGATGGGTCTCCACTCCCATTTTGGTGCCCAGTCTGCCCTGGCTCTATCAGCTTTGACCAGTCCATCATTAGTCTGGGACAAGGTGCTAGTGGGCTATTGCCTAAAATGAAGCCCATCTGTTGAGAAACTAGTCTGGTCCTTCCATTGCAAGGCAGCACCCCTGCTTTCCAGCCTGTGGCTCCAGGGATACCACTCTCTCACCCAACAGCACCCAAACCCTCATCCAGATTCTCCAAGTGCTCAAGACAAGTTAGTGAACGGAGGTCTGGGGGCTACACTCCTTGTAAGTTGGCTTCTCTGCTCCACGTGCAGGTGGTGGGGGATTCCAGGAGTCAAGATGTGAAGCAACCCAGCAGCCCCACCTTCTGTCTGAAGCTTCCACTGTTCACTAGTGCAACTATTTCATCTTCCTCCTTCCTCCCTATACGTGGAACACCAGGGCACTCCTCCCAGCAGGGACCCTTCCCTCTGAAACCATGGAAAAGCGCAGCTCAGCTGTGAAAAAGACAAACTTTATTGAGCCCCCAGTCCTAATTCTCTTTCTCCTGCACAGTCTTGGTTCCCCGTAGACGCCCAGTCCGGCGGGCAGCAATGAGACCCACTTTCCGGCCAGCAGGGGCATCTCTGCGGATGGTAGAGGGTTTGCCGATGTGCTGGTGGTTGCCACCTCCGAAGGGATGCTCCACAGGCTGCGGGAAGAGGGAAGAAGTGTTGGCGGTGGCCCCGACCTGCCTCAGGAGGGCTTGGGGAAGGGTATAATCAACCAGGCTGTGCTTACAAACCACCACCCAGAGCCTCACACTACAGATCCCCCACCACAGAGAGGGAACACTCACTACAGGAAGGAGCCTGTCCACCCAATCTCACAGCTCCAGTACACTGAATACCCCCACCACTGCCCATTTCTGGGCCACTTACATTCATGGCCACACCCCGCACGCGTGGCCAACAGTTCCTCTTTGCCTTATACTTGTGGTAGGCACGGCCGGCCTTCAGAATGGGCTTGTCAATGCGGCCACCTCCAGCCACCACACCTGTTGGAGACCAGGGACCTCAGGGAGATGTATCACACCCTGCCCAGCACTGGGGGACCCTCCCGTCAGGCAGAGCATCCCCTGCTGGGTCCATGCCAGTGTCCCACCCCCGTGTGTTATACAGCATCACATGTTCCCAGGAACCTCAGAAATGCCTCGAAACCATCACCAAGCACCAAGTCCCCTTGCAGCCTATCAGCTGACAAGTTTCTTCAGGCGCTGCAGGGTCGTTAAGCCAGGTCTTTATTCACATCGTCTGGAATGCCTGCCTTGATCCACGGTTCTCCAGGAAGTCATCCCCTTTGCAGGGTCTGACACTGCACTCCTGCAAGCACCTCCCCACCCCAAACAGGACAGCTGACCCAGCCTGCCACTTCTCTGCCATTGTTCTGTTTATCCTGTGAGCACATCCTCAAAAGCCTCCCCCATGCAAGACTGACTTTGCCACATGGATTCAAAGGTGTTGACAAAAAGCAAAGTAAACAAACGGGTTCATACGCTTTTTTCCTGGGTGCCTTTAAGGAAATCACACATCTCTTGGTAGGACGTTAACAGGCAGGGATCACGTAAGTCCAGGTTATCCCCAGGCGCAGACAAGTCTGCCTTAAGAGTCTCAGCGGGTTCGGTCTCATTCAATACCCAACCAGCAATTACGTAGGAACTGCTACGCCCGCTTTAGAGCTGTGCTCAAGCTTACACAGCCTACACTTCAGTGAAGCAGGCAGCTGGGTTGCAGGTCCCCGTCTAGCTGCTGGCTGTCCACAGGAGACCCACAGCATTCCACTGCCACCTTCCACTCACCGACCACAGCCCTGTTGGCGGAAGAGATGACCTTCTTGGAGCCCGAGGGCAGCTTCACTCTGGTCTTCTTTGTCTCAGGGTTGTGGGAGATGACAGTCGCATAGTTCCCAGAAGCCCTGGCCAGCTTGCCCCGGTCACCAGGCTTCTCCTCCAGACAACACACGATGGTGCCCTCGGGCATGGTGCCCACCGGGAGCACATTGCCGATGTTGAGCTGGGCTGCGAGGGGGAAGCAGCAGCAGCCAGCAGTCAACAGCGTAAGGTGGTGTCCTAACCACTGCTTGCCAAAAACAGCGCAGCACTCCATAGCCAGCTCCTCCTACAGCTCTCCGGGCACCCACCGAGTATGCGTGGCCAAGCAGATCTCGCCACGTGAAGGCTGCTGCCTCAGTGTTCCTCCCCCGACCCAAGGCGTAAACCTCAAGGAACCGCAGGTCCCTCCCCACCGCGACCTTCCATCTAGGCGCGACACTCACCTTTCTTGCCGCAGTACACGAACTGGCCAGTGTGGATGCCCTCGGCGGCAATGAACAACTCCGTCCGCTTCTTAAAACGGTACGGATCCCGGAAGACCACCTTGGCAAGGGGCGCGCCGCGGCCCGGGTCGTGGATGATGTCCTGCAGGCCGAGGCGGCTTGAGTGGCGTGGGTCCCGCCGGGCGCCCCACGCCCCCACCCGCCCCAGCCCGCGCCCCGAACCTTCACGATGCCCTTGATGTAGCCGTGTCGCTCGGCGAAGTCCACGGCGCGCAGACGCGCGGCGCCCTTTCGGTGCTTCACATGCGCGCGGAACACGGAGCCGGCGCCCTTCCTCTGCCCACGGATCACGCGGCCCATCGCGGCGGTCTGGGGGCGGCTCATGGTCAG
Organism: Lipotes vexillifer; assembly: GCF_000442215.2. Classification (NCBI taxonomy): domain Eukaryota; kingdom Metazoa; phylum Chordata; class Mammalia; order Artiodactyla; family Lipotidae; genus Lipotes; species Lipotes vexillifer. The sequence continues at coordinate 160,652 of NW_006791731.1, forward strand.
CGGCCTGGCGGCCCAGGCACCCCCACCACCCCAGCTTCAGGGCTCCCGCTCCCCCGGCTCCTCCCTCCAGGTCTCGGCACCCTCCGCGCCCCCATCCCCGGCCGTGCGACCCGGCGCCTTCTGCAGAGCCGGCTGGGGTCCCTCACGGGCCCTAGGGCGCCGCATGGCGCTGGATGGCGCCGGATGGCACCAGGCGGCACTAACACACCCTACCTGCTGCCGGGCACTGCCGAAAGAGGAGACACGGCCCTTGAGAGCCGCCTTATCTTCCGGGGCGGGGCCGAGAGCCCTTAACCTTCCGGCCAGTAGCGGCGGCCGTCACCGCAAGGCACGCCGGGACTTGTAGTCCTCTCGCGGGCGCCAGTGGCCCCTCCCACGCGCCGGGGCCTCAGCGCAGGCGAACTGAGGTGGTTGGTCCCGCAGTGCGCAGAGGCTCCGGTGGTCTGGCGGGGAGGCCGATCTCCCGCCGCGGGGCCGTCGAGTGGGCGGGCAAGCCTACCAGAAAGGGAGCCTCCAGTAGGGCACATCTTTCGGGGAGGGGGCTTCTGGAGAAGTGGGAGGGGTCCTTCCAGAGAGGATCCCTGGAATTAGCAGAAGAGGCGGTGGATCCCCTGAGTGATACCTGTCAGTAGGCGCGGACAGGGAGAGCTTAGTGACCAGGGCAGTGGGTGTGCAGGTGACGCCTGAGGAGGGAGAGCCAGCAAGGTAGGGAGAGAGTGAGGGCAGGGGTCTCAGGGAGCAGAGGGGCTTGCACTCAGGGCTCTGGAGTGGTGTGTTTGCGCCAGTGCGGGCAGGTGGGTTTTGCAGGGGTGGAGACCAGAGAGACATCAGGAGAAGGTGACAGGAGAGGGAAGGAAGGGTCCATGTGGCCACATGCTGAAGCCACAGGGGAGCACGAGGCTCCCGGAGAGACAGCCGACTCTTGGCAGAGAGCTCATCTGGAGGCAGCACAGCCTACAGCAGGGCCAGGAGCTGAGGGGCACCGGGGCCGCCCTGGGGCAGGGTGACGGGCTCTGGGGTCAGCTCGGGATAGGCCTGGAAGACCAGAAGGGCAGAGGAAGAGTGGGATGGAGGTGGGGACAGTGCTTGGACTTGTGGGCTGTGGGGTCCCTAGGATGGAGTATGGGGGAGGCATGTGGCCCTCCACTCTCCCTCTGACCCTGAGAGAGGCAAGATGGAAACACCATAGACCCTGCCTTCAAGGGACTCCGGTCCAAGTGGGAAAAAAGTTGAGTACAGGACAGGAGTCAGACAGGAGCAGGTGGTGCCAAGGCCTCTCTGTGCTGGGCACAGGCCTGTCACCCACAGCCCCTGCTGCCCACCTCCTCAGGCCCCCTCCGGCACCTCGTTCATTTTGCTCTCAGGACCCCAAGCCCCTGACCTCCTTAGGTAACATTTCCCTTGGGGACTCAGGGAACTTCTGCTTCTGTTCAGGGCTTGGGGTCTCCTGGTTCCTCCTGCCAGCTTTTGAGTCAAGCAAGGCTAAATCCAAAAGGTGATCCTAGAGGTAGCAAAGGAAGCTTAGAGCAAAGCTTTGGTACAAACCAACCAATCCAGAGCCCACACTCCCAACTATCTCCTTTATGAGACTCACACACCACACCAATGTTTCCCTGCCCTACATCACCCCAGCGCCAGGTATGGGACAACTAGAGACCAACTATAACCTGATAACCTGCAGCCTGCTGAAATTATTCAAACATATGATCCTAAGCTTACTCAGCGTACCTGCTCTGCCTTGCCCATTCTTTCCTGCGGAAACACCAATGAAGGCTCTGGGCCACACCTTCCCTCCCCTCTTTTGCCTCCTCACCAACCTAGTGCTTCCCTGTGTGGCCCCGTGTGGTGTGCCCTGCCTCCCATTCCAGAGACCCATGAGTATAAATGTCTTCCTTCACTTCCGAGTCTGCATGTCTTACCATCCCTGATTAAAAGAAATCCGAGGTACGTTTTAGCACACCATGATGTTCCTGGGTGCTCAGGGATGGTGATGGCCTTCAGGGGCTCTGTCTGTTCTGGTTCATTGAAAGTGTTATTGCTCTGGGCCATCTACTAGACTGCAGAAAACCTAGTAGATGGCCCAGACTGGCCTTGGAAACACAGCTCTTTGAAAATAATTTTTCTTTTGGCCGCACAGCTTGCGGGATCATAATTCCCTGACCAGGGATTGAACCTGCACCCTTGGCCGTGAAAACGTGGAATCCTAAACATTGGACCACACCAGGGAATTCCCAAAAATAATTTTTAAACTGGGCTTTCCCCCTGGGAACACTTACAGCTTGGAATCCCAATCGCAGGCTGGAAATAGCTGGAAAGTAATCTGGGTTGGCCCAGAGAAGGGGCACTGTGACCATTTGGGGAACCATGCAGGCCCCTGACTTTTTAAAAAATATTTATTATTTTTTAAACAATCTTTTAAAATTTATTTATTTAGTTATTTATTGGCTGCATTGGGTCTTCGTTGCTGCGCATGGGCTTTCTCTAGTTGCGGCGAGTGGAGGCTACTCTTTGTTGCAGTGCACGGGCTTCTCATTGCGGTGGCTTCTCTTGTTGCGGAGCACAGGCTTTAGGCGTGCGGGCTTCAGCAGTTGTGGCACACCGGCTCAGTAGTTGTGGCTCACGGGCTCTAGAGTGCAGGCTCAGCAGTTGTGGCGCACGGGCTTAGTTGCTCCGCGGCATGTGGGATCTTCCCGGACCAGGGCTCGAATCCGTGTCCCCTGCATTGGCAGGTGAAGTTTTAACCACTGCACCACCAGGGAAGTCCCTAAATATTTTTTATTTATTTATTTATTTAGGCTGCTCCTGGTCTCAGCTGCTCGTGAAATCTTTTTTAGTTGCGGCATGCGGGATCTAGTTCCCTGACCAGGGATCGAACCCCTGCATCGGGAGCGCGGAGTCTTAGCCACTGGACAACCAGGAAGTTCCCCAGGCCCCTTACTGTTAACACACCTGCTCTTTGCACACGGCTCTTCTGCGCCCCCAGCAGGCCGTTCCCCCGCACCCCGTACCCCCTCCACCCCGGACACGGCCTGGGTGGGGGTGTCTCCGTAGTCCTGGGGCCTCGAACGTGCCCAGCGGGTGCGTTCTGCTATGGAACCAGTGCGGGGACCAGCGCCCTCGGACTGGTGACCGGAGGTGCGCGGGATCGTCCCGGGCGAACTTCAGGCTCTCCGCCCGCTTCACCGGGCCCAGACCCACGGCTTTCCTGGGCCCCGGCTCCGCCCTCCCCGTACTGTGACCCCGCCCTTTACCGGACTCCGCCCCGCCCTCTCCGGGCTCCATCCTTTCCCCAGCGATCTGGCCCCGCCCGTTCGCCGGCTCCGAGGCGGGGGCGGGGGCCGGCTGGGAACCACCGAGTTGGCCGAGCCTCCGAACCGCCCAGAACGGCCGGAAGGCTGCAGGGCAGAGCGGCCGCGGGCGGCCGAGGCCCATTTCCGGCGTCGTCCCGCGGGTGGGTCCTCGAGCGGTCCCGGGGAGGGTGAGTCGATGCAACCCGCGCGGATTAGTGTCGGGGCGCCCCACGTGCTCTTCGCCCTCGGGCGGAGAGGCCGCCTACCAGCCCCAGCGTCCTCCCGCCTCCGACTCTGCAGGCCCCACGCTCCCCCGGCCTCTTCGCGGGGAATCCATCATTGCACAGAACCACCTTCCTTTTTCAAACACATGTTATCTTCCTTAAACTTAAACAAAGGAGCTGACCATCCCCAAAGTGTGCCGTATCTCCCAGGGGGGTCACTTTGTCCCATGTGTCAAATGAAGGGGTGAGCATGTTTCTCTTCCTCCTGTGGACACAGTGATGCTGTTCGTGGCTCTTGATGTGCACTGTGTCGGGCTTGTAGCCCGCAGATCCGGCCTCGCGGCAGCCTCGTAACCTTCCCGCCGGTTCTAGGCCTGCTCCAGGGGCATCCTTGCTTATCCTACCTGCATAATCATCTCCCTCTAGGGCACTCTTTTTCCCTCCCTCACTGCCCGTCGAAGACCTAGACTTAGTGAGGGTGGCAAAAAGGGCTGTACCTTGGGGGAGTAAGATATGTATTTTTTCTGAATTCTGGTTGCCGCTAAGGGCCTGCGGTTCCCTACAGGGGACCTAGGATACAGCACTGGCCAGGCCCAGGTGGGGACCCACCTGACAGTGGTCACTGCTGCCTTAGCCTTGCTGACCTCACGGCCTGGGGCTTCGGCCCTCAAGCCGATTTGAGAGCCAAAAGCTCCCCTAGGAAGCCCGCTTCTCATTCTGACCTCCCAGGGAGATGCCTGCGGAGGGGCCAAGTTTATGTACTGGGGTTGGGGTGGGGTCCTGTGTCCACTCCACTTGTCCCTGCAGTCCGTCCTTCCGGTTCCTGTCTATTCGAGCCTCCAATCGCATCATGCTTCCTCTTGCGGCCCCACAAGCTCATTCAGCCCCGGTTTTTCCTGCCTCCTGCCTTTTCCACACGTTGTTCCTGCTGCCTGCAGTGCCCTCCCCACCTCCATTACCTTGGCCGAGTTAGCACCTAGGGGAAGTGACCCATCAGACTAAGTCAGGATTTCCTAGTTTAAGTGCTTTCAGAGTTTCTTGTGCTTCGGGGCTATTATCACAGCTGTAATTTTGCATTTGTGTGGTCACTTAACTCTCTTTTCCAGTAGACTGCTCCGTGAACGCAAAGTCTTTGTGTACTGTTAACTACTGTATCCCCATTGCTTGGTTGAGCACCTGGCACCCGTGGCAGCCACCCATTTTACATGTTTGTGGAGTGATTCATACAACTACACACTCTGAAAGATGAATGGAGCTTCAGGGGGCAGGTACTCAGGTGCCATGGCGACTTTGGCCCCGCCCCAAGTCCCTGCCAGAGAACACCTGGGGTTGGAGGTAAAGGATGGGGGAACGTAGTACCACGCCCCTCGGTTAGCCCGGAAGTCAGGGGTTGGGGCCTCCAGGATACTGATCACTGACCTTTTCATAACTTCCAGCAGGTCTCTCGGCTGGGACACGCAGATCCCCACCCACGCAGACGCATGGTAGGAGTCTGACTTCCCCGTTCCCTCCCTCGTTCTGGGAGGGCCCCTTCCTCCTCCTTTGGGCACCCTCCCTGCCTGCTGGGCCTGGACCTAGACCCTCCCTTGGCTCCACACTGTGACCCTTGCCGGTCTCCGGCATGCCCATTGCCAAGGTAGTGAGCAAACACCTGCCCAGACCGGGCCCTGCCTGAGGCTCTCAGGGGAAGGTTGTATATCACCGTAGTCTGGATCCCTCCCCCTTCTCCATACTGTCCCTCCCCTTGATTTTCTTTTCTTTTATTATTATTACTCTTTCGGCTACACTGCGTGGCTTGCATGATCTTAGTTCCCTGACCAGGGATCTAACCTATGCCCCCTGCAGTGGAAGTGCGGAGTCCTAACCACAGGACCGCCAGGGAATTCCCTCCTTCCCTTGATTTTAGAGCCAAAGGGGCCTGGTGACTGTCTCACCCAACCTTGTGGTCCATGTGCCTGAGACACCCAGGGGTCCCTGGGGGACTGGTGTGTGTCCTTTCAGGAGGCTGTGACGTTTGGTGATGTGGCTGTGCACTTCTCACGGGAGGAATGGCAGTGTCTGGACCCTGGCCAGAGGGCCCTCTACAAGGAGGTGATGCTCGAGAACCACAGCAGTGTGGCCGGACTAGGTGAGGCTTCATCTGGACACCCTTACCCCCTGCGTCATTGGTCAGCACCCACCTAGCCAGGCCTCTGTTATATATATTTATTTATTGTTTTATTTTATTTATTTTTGGTTGTATTCAGTCTTCGTTGCTGTGTGCGGGCTTCTCGTTGCAGAGCATGGGCTCTAGGCGTGTGGGCTTCGGTAGTTGTGGCACGCAGGCTCAGTAGTTGTGGGTCACGGGCTCTAGAGCGCAAGCTCAGTAGCTGTGGCGCAGGGGCTTAGTTGCTCCACGGCATGTGGGATCTTCCCGGACCAGGGCTTGAACCCGTGTCCCCTGCACTGGCAGGTGGATTCTTAACCACTGCACCACCAGGGAAGCCCCAAGAATCCTTTTTTATCTTTGTCCACACACTGAGCCATTTCCCCAGCACTAAACAATCCATCCTTTACAGTTGATTTGTGGAGCTGCCTTTTTCATATGTGTGATGGTGTGTTTCTGAGCTCTGGTCTGTTATGGGCCAGCTCTCTGCTTTTTGTTAGGTTGTTCTGTTATTAGTGTTACTTTTTATTACTTTGGCTTGTGGCATGTTAATATCTGGTGGGGCAGCTCTCGCTCTTTATTCTTTTTAAAATTTTACTTACTTACTCACGGCTAACAGAGTAGTTTTTTCGTGTAACTTTAGAATAAGTTTGAGTTCCTTGAAAATTGCACTGGAATTTTTATAGGGGAGTGGTTTGAATTTGTAGATAGTGTGAGGAGAACTGGCACCTTTCTGTTAACTGTTCCCACCCAAGACCATGCATTGTGTCTCCACTTATCTACTTACCTCTGCAGACGTTAGCAGAGTGTGGGCATTGCCTCCATAGTGGTCTGGTGTTTGATTTTCAGTTTAGGTTGTTTTGTGAGTGTATCATTGTTATGTTATATTTCTAGCTGATTATTGCTGCTATAGAGAAATGCTCTTGATTTTGGAGGATAGACCTTGTATTTGGCCACTTCATTGGACTCCCTGCTAGTTCTGGTATCATGTTCTAAGGAGGGGCCTGCAAGTGAAAGCTTGGTGTTTTCCCTCCTGGCCCCCATGTGTCCTGATACTTAGCAATGGCCAGAGCGCCCGTGCTGTTAGGAGTGCTGTGGGCATGATTGTTTTGTTCTGATTTTAAAGGGAATGCATGTAACTAAGGACAGAAGTTGGCTGAAGAGTTTTGGTGTTTTGTTTTTCTGTGGTTTTTTGGCTGCGTTGCCGTGCGCGGGCTTTCTCTAGTTGCGGCGAGCGGGGGTACTCTTTGTTGCGGTGTGCAGGCTTCTCATTGTAGTGGCTTCTATTGTTGCGGAGCACAGGCTCTAGGCGCGCGGGCTTCGGTAGTTGTGGCTCACAGGCTCTAGAGTGCACATTCAGTAGTTGTGGTGCACCGGCTTAGTTGCCCCGCGGCATGTAGGATCTTCCCGGAGCAGGGATAGAACCCGTGTTCGCTGCATTGGCAGGTGGATATTTCAAATTCTTTTCCTACATTAATTGAGATGTCCATATGTTTTTTTTTCCTTAGCCTGTTAGCCTAATAAATTACATTGGCATATTTCCTTATATTCCTGGAATAAACTCTACATAAGTCATGATATTTACATATGCATTCTGATAACCTTTTGGACTCAGGTAGTCAGTATTGTATTTTGGATTTTTGCATCCCTGTTCCTAAGCCAAATGGACTTGTATGGTTTTTTGTTTGTTGTTTTTTTTTTTTTTTGGTGAATTGTCATTATATAGTTTGACATTTTTTGCATATAAGTTTCATAAAATGAGCTGGGAAGCTTTTGCTCTCTTTCTTAATTTCTGGAAGAATTTATATAGATGGAATTAATTGAACCTTCGAGTTTTTGGTTGAACTCACCTGTAAAACCACCTGGGCCTTGGGCCCTTGGGGAAGGAAGGTCTTTGACTAGAATTTACGTTTTCTTAATGCCTCATGGTCTATCAAGCTTACGGATTTTCCCCTGTGCCAATTTTGTCATTTCTAGTTTTTGTACAGATAGATCTACTTATTCAGATTTTCAGTTTTTTTAGCATGTATTTGTTCGTAGTACTCTTTATTTTTAATCTCTATTATGTTTGTGTTTGTTTCCATTATTTTATTTTTTAGCAGAATCTTTTCACTGTGTTGACTTATTTTTTTAAAAAAATATTTATTTATGTTGGCTGCACTGGGTCTTTGTTGCAGCACACAGGATCTTTTCGTTGTGGCATGTGGACTCTTAGTTGCAGCATGCGGACTTCGTAGGTGTGGCATGCATGTGGGATCTAGTTCCCCCACCAAGGATGGAACCCAGGCCCTCTGCATTGGGAGCACAGAGTCTTACCCACTGGACCACCAGGGAAGTCCCTGTGATTGGTTTTGCCACAAGACTATTCTTTTTATCTTTTTGAAGAACCAGCTTTTGGGGTTTTTTGGGGGGAGGGGGTGCTCTTTCATTGAATTTTGCCCACTTTTATTATTTTCTCCCTTTTTATTTATTTGTGTTTGCTGTGTTGTTTTGTTTACAACTCCTTGAATTTAATATTTACTTCTTCTGTGTTTATCATTCTTGTTTATTTTTTTAAATAAATTTATTATTTTATTTTAATTTTTATTTTAATTTTATTTCTGGCTGCATTGGGTCTTTGTTGCTGCACGCAGGATTTCTCTAGCTGCGGTGAACGGGGCTACTCTTCGTTGCGGTGCATGGGCTTCTCACTGTGGTGGCTTCTCTTGTTACGGAGCACGGCTCTAAGCGTACAGGCTTCAGTAGTTGTGGCACACGGGCTCAGTAGTTGTGGCTTGCGGGCTCTAGAACACAGGCTCAGTAGTTGTGGCTTGCGGGCTCTAGAACACAGGCTCAGTAGTTGTGGCTTGCGGGCTCTAGAACACAGGCTCAGTAGTTGTGGCTTGCGGGCTCTAGAACACAGGCTCAGTAGTTGTGGCGCACGGGCTTAGTTGCTCCACGGCATGTGGGATCTTCCCAGCCCAGGGCTCGAACCCGTGTCCCCTGCACTGGCAGGTGGATTCTTAACCACTGCACCACCAGGGAAGCCCCCAATCATTCTTGTTTCTGGTCAACATGTTTTAAAATGTGAAATTTTATCTGTAAGTACTGCTTCAGCTGCGCCCTACAAATTTTGACTTATAGTAAATATAATTTACTTATAGTAAATACCCCTTAGTAATTCATCATTTAGTTTTGAGGTAGCTAATAGTTTTGAGCTACTTGTTGTGGTGGTTGTCATGTCTAGTTGCATTTAGACCAGGCGCAGCCTGTAGTATTATTCTGTGGCCTGTGCCTGACCCCCTTCCTGGCTGGCCCAGGGATGTTTCTCTGTGAGCATTGCACATGTGCTTGGCAAGAACACCTGTTTCATGTTGACTGTGGGTCAACTCAGGGTCCTGCCATCACCTGAGCTTTCGACCTAGGCTCTCTCTGCCTGCCCTTCTCCATCCACACGGCTGGAAACCTGAGGTGTGCTCCAGCCAGAGGGCTTGGCCAGCCCTTGGATGGGCTGGGAGCACATCACACGGCTGGCCCACAGCATGGGGGCTGGCGGCCCCAGAAGGCAGGTGCAAGGTGGGTGCCCGCAGCTCTCCACCCCTCTGCCGAGGTCCCCCAGGGCTTTGTGTGAGGACTCGAGGCTGGGGCTTCTGGGTGACCGTTGGAGTTCACACATGCACCACGCAGCATGTGGGATCTTAGTTCCCAGACCAAGAAATCAAACCCGTGCCCCCTGCATTGGAAGCGTGGAGTCTTTTTGCGGTACGTGGGCCTCTCACTGTTGTGGCCTCTCCTGTTGCGGAGCACAGGCTCCGGACGTGCAGGCTCAGCGACCATGGCTCACGGGCCCAGCTGCTCCACGGCATGTGGGATCTTCCCAGACCAGGGCATGAACCAGTGTCCCCTGCATCGGCAGGTGGACTCTCAACCACGGCGCCACCAGGGAAGCCCAGCATGGAGTCTTAACCACTGGACTGCCACGGAAGTCCTCACACCTTCTGGTTTAAAATCCATTTTGTTTGTTGATTTGTCATTGTTGTTTGTCTTGTTTTTTAACCATGTCAACCTCTTGGAGTGTCCTTGCCCTCGGAACTGAGGGACTGAGGGAAGTGCTGGCAGTGCCTGGCTTCTCTCCCCCTGGGCTAGAGCTGGCCTGTACTAGGCAGATTCGCGTGACAGGGCTCCCTGGGGATCCTGGCCCTGTGTGGATGGAGACATGGACAGGCTGGGAGTCCAGGAGTTCCTCTGTGTCCAGCCTCAGGAGGCGACAGACCTGGACAGAGAGGGCCCCTGTGCCCCAGTAGCCCCCAACCCTTCACTCCTGGGAACCAGGGAGGGCTGAGCTGCACTCCCAGCCACACCAATGCCATCTCCTCCTCTGCCACCTCCACAGCAGGATTCCTGGTCTTCAAGCCTGAGCTGATCTCCCGGCTGGAACAGGGTCAGGAGCCATGGGTCCTTGACCTGCAAGGAGCGGAGGGGAGAGAGGCAGCCAGGACCTCCCAGGCAGGTGAGGCTTCCGGGCACAGGGTGAGAGGGCTGCGGGCGGGAGGCTGGAGGCAGACCCCAGGTGCCACCCACGTGGGCTTGCTGGGCTGCCTGGGAATGCCATGGGGTGGGTCCGGAAGTGTAGACCGGTGGTGGGGCAGCCTCAGGAGAGACTGAACTACAGAAAAGCAAGGGCACAAAACACCCATGCGTTATGGCAAAAATGGTTTGTTTTTGAACCACAATTTGCTCAGTTTGTAATTTTTTTTTGGGGGGGGGGTGCTGCGTTGGGTCTTTGTTGCTGTGCGCGGGCTTTCTCTAGTTGTGGCGAGCAGGGGCTACTCTTCATCGTGGTGCATGGGCTTCTCATTGCAGTGGCTTCTCTTGTTGAGGAGCATGGGCTCTAGGCACATGGGCTCAGTAGTTGTGGCACTTGGACTCAGTAGTTGTGGCTTGCAGGCTCTAGAGCGCAGGGTCAGTAGTTGTGGCACACAGGCTTAGTCACTCTGTGGCATGTGGGATCTTCCCGGACCAGGGCTTGAACCCATGTCCCCTGCATTGGCAGAACCACTGCACCACCGGGGAAGCCCCTGTAATTTTACTAATGGTCTTACTGAGCTCAGGTACACACATGTGGCTCTAAGGGGAGCACTAAGCGTGGCTCTGAGCAGCTGTCTCCTCCCTCCGCCAGTGCTCCCTCTGGAACTTCTTGGGGCCCTGGGTGACCCCAACCTCTCAGATAAGGCTCTAGGGCTGTGTTAGTGTCCTGGGGCTGCTATAACAAAGCACCACGAATTGGAGGCTTAAAACAGCAGAGATTTACTGTTTCTCAGTTCTGGAGGCCAGATGTCCAAAATCAAGGTATGGGCAGGGTCACGTCCTCTCTGAAACCTGTAGGGGAGGATCCTTCCTGCCTAGTCTAGCTTCTGGGCCCCAGGTATTCCTTCGCTGGTGGCCACATCACTCCAAACCTCCATATGGAGGGCAGGCAGCGTAGGTGGACCCTCCAGAAACCCATGGGAAGGAGGAGTCAGTATGGCCAGTGGGTGTGGCCACCTGGAAGCTGAGGGGCAGACTAACAAGGGACATGGCCAGGTGTGCGTCAGAGGGCGTGGCTTGGCGGCAGCTGGATGCCACAGAGTTCAGGCCTGGGGTCCTTCTCAGAACCCCACCCAGTGGACAGCTGGAGGCCCAGTCCTCTTGGGGTCACCACCCGTGTGCCCCCAGCAGCTCTTGCACATCATTTTTCTTGGTATCTAACATCTCTCTATTCACAGTTTTCAGTCCCTCTTTCCTCCTCACTCTACGTCCTCTGCAACCAGGAGCCTCTGACCTCTCAGCCTAGACCTGCCTCTCACTAAACCTCCCACCCTATCGAGCTCACTTTGCTTCTTTGTAGATTTTTCCTTGTGCTAGTTCCACGTGGGAGGACGTTTCCCCCACGTAGGAGGGAAGCTCTTCGCACTCAGCCAAGTACACTGTAACTGAATGAGTGCATAAAATGAAGTATGAATGAAACCAGATTTTGAGAACTGTCAAAGGCATTGACTTCTTGTAGTGTCTTTCCATGTGCTCAACGCAGACTGTCTGGGAAGGGGCTCAGTCCCAAGGGTGGTCTGCACCCCGGCCCCATCCTCCAGTCTTTGTCCTTTCTCTGAGCACAGGGGATAAGCAGCAGTTTACTTCCTGTTCATTTCAGATTCTGCAGTCGGGACCAAGAGTGAGCAGGCCTGTGAAGACATTGACCGTCTAAAATCAGAATCCCATGTGGTCATGGTCAAAACCCCGTCCCAGGACTTTCCCCAGAGTCCTGGCTTTGGAGACACCTCTGATCCTGAGGTCTGTTCAGAGAGTCAGCCAACCTCCCTCTTCCAGAAAAACTGCTTGAACATAGGGACTGTGGCTCCCAGGGAGACCTTTGCTGAGGACGAGACCCAGGGGTGTGGCGAGCGGGGGAGCGGTGGCCGCCTGGGTTGTCGACGTGATCAAAGTCAGGGGTCCTTGCAAAGATGTGACATCTGTGGTAGGAGTTTCCAATCTACTTCAGATGTCTCTCTGCATCAGGAAATTAATACACAGAAGAGACCTAACAGCTGCCAGGAGTGCCAAAAAAAATTACCTGATTGCTTACAGGGGAGACATCTGAGTACCTTGCATGGAGAGAAGCCGTATGAGTGTGAGGAGTGTGGGAAGGTCTTCAGGTTGTGCTCACAGCTTACTCAGCATCAGAGGATCCATACTGGAGAGAAGCCATTTAAATGCACAGAGTGTGGGAAGGCCTTTCGCCTGAGCTCGAAACTCATTCAGCATCAAAGGATTCACACTGGGGAGAAGCCCTACAGGTGTGAGGAATGTGGAAAAGCCTTTGGTCAGAGCTCTAGCCTCATCCACCATCAGAGGGTCCACACGGGAGAGAGGCCCTATGGCTGCCGGGAGTGCGGGAAGGCCTTCAGCCAGCAGTCTCAGCTGGCCAGGCACCAGAGGACACACACGGGAGAGAGGCCCTACCCATGCCAGGAGTGTGGGAAGGCCTTCAGCCAGAGTTCAACCCTAGCTCAGCACCAGCGGATGCACGCTGGGGAGAAACTTCAGCTCCCAAGAGCCCCGGATAGTCCCAGCCTGGTTGCACATCAGAGGTTGCATGCTACCGAGAAACCATTTAAGTGTGACGAGTGTGGGAAGGCTTTCCGGTGGGTCTCCCGCCTTAGTCAGCATCAGCTGACGCATACTGGAGAGAAACCTTATAAATGCAACAAGTGTTCAAAGGCCTTTGGTTGCAGCTCACGGCTTATTCGCCACCAAAGAACTCACACTGGAGAAAAACCATTTAAGTGTGATGAATGTGGGAAAGGCTTTGTCCAGGGCTCACACCTAATTCAGCATCAGAGAATTCACACTGGAGAGAAGCCCTATGAGTGCAGTGACTGTGGGAAGGCCTTCAGCCAGAGCTCAAGCCTCATTTACCATCAGAGGATCCATAAAGGGGAGAAGCCCTACGAGTGCCTCGAATGTGGAAAAGCCTTCAGTATGAGCACACAGCTCACAATACACCAGCGGGTGCACACGGGGGAGAGGCCCTATAAGTGCAGTGAATGTGGAAAAGCCTTTAGTCAGAACTCCACCCTTTTCCAGCACCAGATCATTCACGCTGGGGTGAAGCCCTATGGATGCAGTGAGTGTGGGAAAGCCTTCAGCCGGAGCTCGTACCTCATCGAGCACCAGAGGATCCACACTCGAGCCCAGTGGTACCACGAGTATGGGAATACTCTGGAAGCTTCTACCCACATGAGCCGTAAGAAAGTTAATACTGTAAAGAAACTTCATAAATGTAATGAATGTGAAAAAATATTCAGATGGCGCTCGCATCTAATTATACACCAGAGAATTCACACTGGAGAGAAACCTTATAAATGTAATGAATGTGGCAAAGCTTTTAATAGGAGCTCAAGGCTTACTCAGCATCAGAAAATTCACATGGGATAGACCACTCACCTTTACGAATGTGTATAAATGTGAATAAACCTACAGCCTTAACTTATTTCTTATGGGATCATTTATACTGACGATTTAGAATGTTGTGAAAGATTCAGAATTGCTCTCTTAGGAGAGGGAGCATCCAGATTCACATGAGGTATATGTTTTATTGCTGGCACATTTGACCTTCAGTAAAGCCCATGTCCCTCACATCAAGGTGCACATGTGTAGCGTTTGAGTTCACAGAGGGAAGACCCCAGGTCCTGCGGACGAGCAAGAGGCATGAGAAAAGCCCCGTGAGCCCCGCCAGACGAGTGAGTTGAAAGAAGTTACCCAGGACGTTTTCCTTAAGCACCAGGTACTCAGACTGGCTTCAGCAGCAAGATATGCTCACTTGTGTCTGCGGGGCCCCAGGCGGTGTGGCCGGGTCCCCCTCACCTGACTCCCCCAGCAGGGCCTCTGGGGAGGAGCTGGCTCCAGCAGCAGTGCCCGGGCCCGGGGACAGTGTCACTGGCCCACCCTACGTCCAGAGCCCAGCTGCTTCAGTTACGAGGATCAGACGCACAGCCCTCACTGGGATTCCCAGCCCGGCCCTCAGCATTGCAGGAGCCTCACCTCAGTCCCGAGAACACCACCAGAGGCTGGGCTGTGTGTTGTTGGCTGCTGCTGACCAGATGTCCTCAAAACTCCAGCCACAGGGACTGCCCAAACTGGGGGTTCTGCGAGAAGACACACAAGCCCATGCCTTCTCACAGGCCTGAGGATGGTGGAGATGCCTGCTCACCAGGATCAGCATGTCGGTGTGGTCATGTGGGCCCCACAGGTCCCAGGGCAGAGGGCCCCACGGGTGTTGAGCAACGGGTGTGCATGAGCGAGCCTGCTCCACCCACATCACCTCCTCCCTGGGTTTTCTCTGCCAGCTCAGCCCGGAGAAACAGCCAGGGTAGAGTGGTCAGGGCCCTTGGTTTCTTGGCACGGGCGGAAAGAATGTGCAGGGGAGATCACTGCTCCGCCCACCCCTCTGGTGAACCTGACTGACAGGCTGGGGCTGCGGAGCAGCTCACAGAGCATCTCATCAAGGCATGTGAGCCACAGGATGAGGCTGACATGTAGCATTGAGTCCAGCCCTGCTTGGGGCCTTGGACTCGGCAGTGGTGACTTGGGACCAGGTGTGTCATTTGCACAGGCTGCCACCCAGGACCACCCCTCGAGACCTGCCAATCTTTGGTGCCATTGACAGTAATCACAGGCCAAGGGCGGCCTGCCACAGAGAGGTCACTTCTCCCATGTACGGACAGGTGAACCTGAGGGACATAGGTCACTTCAGGATTTATTGCAACACGACTTGGGTCACCATCACACTGGTTGGGTGAAGCCCAGATTGCCTTGTGTGACATGGCCCAGAATCAGCCCATGGGTTTGTATCAGGGGAAACTGCCGCTCCGTGTGTACTGGAGGGCCTGGTGGGGCTGGGAACAGTGGAGTTCAGGGTGGCCGAGTTCACGTGAGTTTCCGTTCTCAGCACATGGACAGGGACTCAGCCCTGCGGCAGCTCAGCCTGATCTGCCAGTTCGCCTGACACAAGGTGTGACATGTTCTCAGGTTGCAGTGTTGTCTCTGGGGATGAGGATCATCCCCCAACCTGCACCTTCAGGGGTGTTCCCGCCCTGGGTGGAGGACACCATGCAGTCGTTGTGCCCCTGCAGCAGCTGTAACCCTATCTCCCCAGCCATCCCCTGCTCCACCCAGAGCTTGTGTCTGAAGGGTCAGTGCAGAAGGGCAGGGACCTTTACAGACTGTGCAGCGATCATGTCCCCACCTCGGCTGGTGTGCTCAACCAGGTGGTCACCGCCATCAGAGCCGGACAGGGTGGGCACATGTGAGTGGGCTGTATCTTAGGCTTTGTGAGCCACCCAAGGATGGGACAAGAGGGTTCCGGTGCCCGTGCCACACGCACCCTCCACTGGCGCCTGGTGCCATCATGTGCTGGAAGGGCCTCCCGAGGCCCCATGCTCTCGCCTTCTGGCTCTAGGAAGGCTGTTTGTCACTGGGTGTGCCGTCCCCACAAGGGATTTTTCTCCTGGCCACTTCCTGGTAATGATGGACAAAGGGGTAGAAGGCCTCTGGACTCCAGGTTCTGCACTGGGTAGGATGCTTCTGTTTTCCCCTAATAGCACTTGCAGGCTGGCCAAAAAGGGCCAGAGGAACCAGCCTTAAATCTGTTTCAGCACCTGGATTCTTTCTGGATCAACACGGTCCTAAGTCGGACTGGCTGACTTTGTGGCTCGTGGGCCAAATGCGGACCTGTGCTCACATCTGTGAGGCCTGGTGATCAGCCTGAAGCCACTGGGCCAGGTAGCTCTAAAGCCTGGGACCTACACGGCCCCCAGAACCTGAGCCAGAGTCAGTCCTGTAAATGCACTCATGTCCAGGAACTCAATCACAGACAGCCAAGGAGTAAGGCAGCTGCTTGAGCTGTAGCCCATCTGACGCTCCGCCTCCTGGCTCCGCCTCTGAGGCCCCTGTGAGCTCCTGAGCACTTCAGCTTTTGGTGCTGCTCCCGACCCATGGTTGCTCGGATCAGCGTCAGGGTTTTAATGTGCCTGCTTTTACCTTTTATCAGGCCACGAGCTAAGGGTGGGTTACGTTTTTACATGGTTGGGGGGGAAAGACTATTTTGTGACATTTGAAAATTATATTGAAATCAGATTTCAGTGTGACCAAATAAAGGTTCTTGGAACACAGCTGGCCCATTTGTTTGCCGGTTGCCTCTGACCGAGTGGCAGTCCTGCCTCGTTTACCTGGCTAAAAACGTCATGCCTCCAGCCTTTGAGGGATTATTTTTCCTCTCTCTTCTTAGTGTGCTTTGTTCACTTAAATGTCCCAATACAACCAAGAATTCAATAGAAATACATCTCAAGCTCTGCATTCCAGTCTAGAATATCGACTGCAGAAGTACAGGGTGAGGAGTCCTTTCTTAGCTGAGTCCATGTGAAAAAGATGTGTAGTATTCGTGTGTCACCTGGCGAGACATTGTGAGTTCAAACTACTGCACAGGTTTGAGATCCCAGAGCACAGGAAAAGCATCTGCGCACGTCATGTGTGCTGGTGGCTTTGCAGGGAGGGAGAGGAGAGGGCTGCCTGCCGGGTAGTGTGAGTTCTGGGCTATTCTGCTCTACTTTCAAGCTATAGCTCCCAATTTGGGGCTTCAGTAAATGCAAAACTAAAGTCATTTAAAGAATTTCCGGGAATTCCCGGGTGGTCCAATGGTCAGGACCCAGCTTTCACTGTGTGCGGGGCCAGGTTCAATCCTTGGGGAACTAGATCCCTCAAGACGCCCAACATGGCCCCAAAACAGAATTTCCAGAACTTATTCCAGAGTAGATCTTTAAATACTTTGGGTTTCTCTTTTGGAGACAATAAATTAGACCCCTAATTTTGACCTGAAATTGCTTTTTGTCTCAATTATCAGATTAAGCTTTGATTTATGACATTTTGAGCATTCTGGAAGCTTCACAAATAACATGGGGGGGGGGTGTGCAGAGCCCAGGTGGGTTTTCACATCCCTGTGTCCCCTTGTGTGTGTGGCTTGCACTCAGAGCCTGGGAAATATTTGTTGAATGAATGAATGAATGATGCATTTGGGGCACATCCAGGCTTTGAGGCGAGGCTTCAGAGGCCCACAGAAGAGAGAAAATTCTCCAGCAAAAAGAGTTTCCACAGAGATCTAAATAAGGTCAACACAGTTGTAATTTTCCGGGTGCAAACATCTGTACAAGGTCTTGTTCTTGCCTGGGGACAAAGCTGGGTTGGGCTGGCCCCTGCCCTCAAGTCCAGGTCTGGGGTAGAGACTGACCGCAGGTGAAGGTGGACGGTCCCTCTGCAGCCTGAGGGAGCCCTGCAGGTGCACAGGGAGGTGTAGCACTTAGAGCCACCGCCCACCCCCAAATGGTTTTGTACGGCCCTGGAGCTGAGAATGGGTTTTAAGTGGTTGAAACAAATTTTGTGACGTGAACTTAAAATCTCAGTGTCCACAGGACATTTTTATTGGAACATGATCATGCCCATTGGTTTAGATGTCTCTGGCTGTTTCTGAGCTACGATGGCAGAACTGACAATCATTATGACCTGAAAAGCTAAAATACTCTCTGGCCCTTTAGAGAAAAGTTAGCCACTCTCGACACAGGTGAGAAGGGCCACCACTGCTGGCCCGCAAGCCTATGACCCGCAGTTGGAGGGACCTTCTCAAGCTGGATCACGTCTGCCTCCCCGTACCCATGGTGAGGCCAGAATCCTGTGAGCGGCCTGGAGGCTGGTGGCCCTCATCCCCTGGCTCTGTCCAGCCCCAGGAGCCAACAGTCCCGGGAACAGCCTGCTGCCCATCTTCTCCGTCTCATGAAAGCCACTTACCACCTGTATGCCTTGTGTCACTGCCCGTGTGTCCCTCCTTGAGACAGAAACATGAAGGCTCACAAATGAACAGCCCAGAGTTTGCAGTATCAGAGCTGTCAAGAGCTCCTCCGAGGGCCGAGGCAGGGCTCTGCGACCCTCTCCTGGCTGAGCAGCTGGGGAAGCGAGGGAAAGGGCTGCCCCACAGCCGCTGTGGGAGGGGCAGCGCCGTCAGGGCCACCACCTCCAGCCTCCTGAGGATGGAGATCATGTTCTGGTCCTGACGTTCCTGACCAGTGACTTAAAAGGCACAGACGGTGCCTTCTGGGGGAGGGGGAGGGAAGGTGGTGACCGAGCAGGGCTCTACACCCCCACTTGCTGGCTGGGACCCCCCGAGGGTGGAGATGGGAGCAGGTAGCGCGTGTAGACACGGTGACTTCAAGGGGCCCAGGGCCCTCCCAGTCTGCCGACCCTCCAGGGCGTGGACCAGCAGGGTGGACACACCCACAGGGCTGGGGAGACAGAGCCAGACAGCCCCCGCCAGGAGCACAAGGACAAGGGGGTCTCTGCCGCCTGATGGGCAAAAGGGTGTGCAAATCCTGGTGCTGACTCGCAGGACTCCCAGCCTCAGTCGGAAAAGCACCCCTGCCTGCCAGGACAACCGAGAGGATGATGGGAGTGCCCCTCGGGAAGAGGGTGTGTGTGTGTCCCTGCCAGGCACGTGACTTAGAGCCACGGCGTCGCAGCCACGGGGCCACTCCGTGGCAGCAGAGCTCAGAGCACCTGCTGGGGCACGTCGGCTGGGCTCGGACCCCAGGTCTCCGTTCCTGGTTGCACTGGCCCAACTTCGCTGTGGTAACCGGCAAAACAGATGCCCCCGAGCCCGTGGCCCTCGACCCTAAACGTGTGTCCTCACTCTGGGGCCAGCAGCTGCTCAGGGCACGGGAGCCGGCAACAAGAGCCTGTCCTGCCACCAGGTTCGCATGCCCACAGAGTCCGCGGACTAAGGACAGGTGGGGAGGGAAGGCTGGTGGAGAACGGACTGCCAGCTTCCCCATCAGCTGTGTGTCGTTAGGCAAGACGCAAACCTCTGCGCTTCGTCACCCGTGAGGCGGAGAGGCCTCGTGCCTGTGAGTTAATGAGTTAACAAGCGTCGGCAGAGGGCCTGCACCTGGTGGTTCCACCTGTACCTTCTCTGCGCTCGGCTGGGGCCTGGTCGACAGCGCCTGGCCTGTAGGGGGCGCTCGAGGTCGTGCTTTGGGTCGTTAGGGACATAATACCAAGGGCTTTAACATGATCACATTCTTTAAAAAAAAAAACTTTATTCTTGGCTGCGTTGGGTCTTCGTTACTGCACGCGGGCTTTCTCTAGTTGTGGAGAGCAGGGGCTACTCTTCGTTGTGGCACGTGGGCTTCTCATTGCGGTGGCTTCTCTTGTTGCGGAGCACGGGCTCTAGGCAAGCAGGCTTCAGTAGCTGTGGCACTACAGGCTCAGTAGTTGTGGCGCACGGGCTTAAGTTGCTCCGTGGCATGTGGGATCTTCCTGGACCAGGGCTCGAACCTGTGTCCCCTGCATTGGCAGGAGGATTCTTAACAACTGTGCCACCAAGGGAAGCCCCTAAAATGATCACATTCTTTTTTTACAACACTGTGTTAAGAAACCAACACAAAAGTCTACACATGGAATGATTCAATGGGGAAAGTGGTCACATTCTGCCTCCTCTGTTCCTACTTCTAAATAGTTTTAATATAAAATCCTTCTACCGTTTCCTATTGACATCAATGATTAAAAAAATTTTATTGAAGCATAGTTGACTTACAATGTTGTGCTAATTTCTTGTATACAGCAAAGTGATTCAGTTATACATATATATTTTTTCATATTCTTTTCCATTACAGTTCATCACAGGACATTGAATATAGTTCCCTGTGCTCTACAGTAGAACCTTGTTGTTTGTCCATTCATTGTATCCTAGTTTGCATCTGCTCATCCCAAACTCCCAGTCCTTCCCTCCCCCCTCACTTGGCAACCACAAGTCTGTTCTCCATGTGTGTTTCGTAGATATGTTCATTTGTATCGTATGCATTTTAGATTCCAAACATGTGATATCATATGGTATTTGTCTGACTTCACTTAGTACGATAATCTCTAGTTACATATCTAGTTGCATAACATCACTGATTTTTTTTTTTTTTGGCCGTGTTGGGTCTTCGTTGCTGCGCGCGGGCTTTCTCTAGTTGCGGAGAGCAGTGGCTATTCTTCATTGTGGTAAGCGGGCTTCTCATTGTGGTGGCTTCTCTTGTTGCAGAGCACGGGCTCTAGGCGTGTGGGCTTCAGTAGTTGCAGCATGCGGGCTCAGTAGTTGCTGCACATGGACTTAGTAGTTGCAGCACGTGGGCTTAGTTGCTTCACGGCATGTGGGATCCTCCTGGACCAGGAAACGAACCCATGCCCCCCCCATTGGGCAGGTGGATTCTTAACCACTGCGCCACCAGGGAAGTTCTCACTGTGATTTTTTAAAATATTTATTTGGTTGTACCGGGTCTTAGTTGCAGCTCGAGGGCTCCTTACTTGTGGCATGCGAACTCTTAGTTGCAGCAAGCATGTGGGATCTAGTTCCCTGACCAGGGATCGAACCTGGGCCCCATGCATTAGGAGCACAGAGTCTTAACTACTTAGCCACCAGGGAGGTCCCAACATCAGTGATTTTTTTAAAAAATTATTTATTTATTTTTGGCTGTGTTGGGTCTTCGTTTCTGTGCGAGGGCTTTCTCTAGTTGCGGCAAGCGGGGGCCACTTTTCATCACAGTGCGCGGGCCTCTCACTGTCGCGGCCTCTCTTGTTGCAGAGCACAAGCTCCAGACGCACAGGCTCAGTAGTTGTGGCTCACGGGCCCAGTTGCCCCACTGCATGTGGGATCTTCCCAGACCAGGGCTCGAACCCGTGTCCCCTGCACTGGCAGGCAGATTCTCAACCACTGCACCACCAGGGAAGCACAGTGATTTTTTTTTTTTTTTTTTTTTTTTGTGGTACGCGGGCCTCTCACTGTTGTGGCCTCTCCCATTGCGGAGCACAGGCTCTGGACGCGCAGGCCCAGCGGCCATGGCTCACGGGCCCAGCCGCTCTGCGGCACGTGGGATCCTCCCGGACCAGGGCACGAACCCGTGTCCCCTGCATTGGCAGGCGGACTCTCAACCACTGCACCACCAGGGAAGCCCAAGCCCAGTGATTTTTTAATTAAGAATAAAAATGAAACACAGAAGTTGCTCTGGTCTGAATGTTTGTGTCCCCCAAATGTATATGTATATGTTGAAATCCTAATGCCCAGTGTGAGGGTGTTATGAGGTGGGGCCTTTAGAAGTGCTTCGGTCATGAAGCTGGAGTCCCCGATAAGAGACCCCACAAAGCTCCCTTGCCCCTTCCTCCACGTGAGGACACAGAAGTCTGCAGCCAGGAAGAGGGCTTCACCCACCCCTGCTGGCCCCGACCTCGGACATCCGGCCTCCGCACTGTGAGAAATCAATGTCTGTTGTTTTATAGGCTGCCCCGTCTGTGGTGCTTTGTTTGTTTTGCCCAAGAGAAATTTGGCACACCCACCGGGAAGATGCATGTTCTGCTGCCATTAGACAGACCCTCATATCAGGAAGAGTTACATGAACAGAGCTGTGTTAAAACAGACTGCACAGAGCATAAATGTCAATCTGGTCAAGACAGTTTCTCCATGACCGTCTATGGGCAAAGGAGCTTTTTGAATCTTTTTGTTTGCTTGTTTTACTTTTTTGGCTTTTCCAAACGTATCATAATGAGTACATATTCCTGACACATGCCCAATGGTCGAGGAAGACGTCACAGCACAGTGACTGTGACAGGAAAGCCTCCATCACTGGTGGAGGCAGATGTGGTGCTCAGCTTACCTGTGCAAGTTCTGAGCAGGCCCAGGCAACAGCGAGCACAGCCCGGTCCAGCTCCTGTCCTCAGGGGAGCAGAGCCCAGGGATGCCAGCTGACGCTGAAGGAGACCTGGGGAGTCTGCACTCCTCAGCTGAGCCAAGACGGGGCCCCACCTGCGGCCTGGCGTCTGAAACTCTAGCTCCAAGTGCACAGCAGCACCTTAGGGTGGCCTCCTCTGTGCCCTTGGCCCACGCCTAACTTGCTAGGACCCTCACTCAGGGAAAGGCCTTAATTAACCAAGATCATGGGAGTGTTCTGGAAACAGCACAAACACTGCCACTCTTGATGGGTCGTGGCATGGAGCAGGGGGCAGGAAGGGGGCGCTGGGGAAGGGCAGGTGCCAGGTGGGCACCCAAGCTCATTTGCTGTTTTCAGAGGAGGTTCCTGCATGATGCTCGGGCCTATTAATACTACAAGACCTGTGACCTGGTTTTGTGGCAGAGCATGGAGGCAGGGACACACCAGGCCCCTACCTGGGGTGTGGTTATGCTGGAGGGTGCAGGGCTGGCCACGGGCTCTGCACACTCCCACCCTAGAGGCACCCAGGTGAGGCCCCTGCTCCCCTCTCCCCTGCCACCGCCAACTCCACCAGACTTCCAATTCCTACCCTGCTGCCCCAGGCTCTGCTATCAACACAGCATCCAGTGTGATCCTTCGAAAACAACTGTCACATCACACTCATTTCACTCAGAATTGAGCCAAAGCTCTTAGAGAGGCCCTCGGGGCTGCCCCCTGTGTCCTCCACTCACCTTGCCCCCACTTGGCTGCAGCCATGTGGCCTGTGCACCACAGGCTGCTTCCTCCGCCTCACCTCCTTTAAGTCTTTGCTCAGGTACCATGTCCTCAAGGAGGCGCAACCCATGCCCTGATTTTTTTTTTTTTTTGGCTGAGTCTGGTTTTCGTTGCAGCGTGCAGGCTCCTTTCTAGTTACAGCGCATGGGCTCCAGAGCATGTGGGCTCTGTAGTTTGCGGCACGTGGGCTCAGCAGTTGTGGCACGCAGGCTTAGTTGCCCCATGGTATGTGGGATCTTAGTTCCCCAACCAGTGATCAAACCCACGTCCCCTGCGTTGGAAGGAGGATTCTTGACCACTGGGCCACCAGGGAAGTCCCCCCACGACCCAATTTAAAATGACAGCCCAGTTCTCCCACAGCCTTGTCCCCCATCTCCAAAGGCTGCTCTACTTTCTGCACCACTTCCCATCCTCCCACGAGCTACACCACTTGTCTGTATTATGCACTTCATAATGCCTCCCTCGCCCCACTAGAATGCTCTCCATAAGGTCATGGATTTAAGACAGGGGAATGAAATGTGCACCCTGAAGCACAGGGTTCCCAAAATCACAGGAGCAAGAGCTCAGTCGTTAGGTGGGGGCAGCCTGAGCAACCTCTGGGTCCTCACAAAGGCCTTGGCCTGGACCCCAGACTGTGACTAGACCACATATGGCCACACTGGAACAGTGGGTGCCCTTACCTGGCAACAAGACCAACTGACAGCTGGGGGGACGCGGCCTGCAGTTTGATGCCTACCCAGGAGAACATATTTTGTGTAGCTGCTTTACTTCCAAAAAAAGGGAAAGACACAGCTGTCTTCCTCACTTAGAGAAATACACGATTATACTCAAACACTCACTGGAGTGCCTCCTGGGAAGGGTGGCCTTTGCTCTGGAGACACCTGTCTGAGCCAGCTATCCCCAGTGACCAGAAGGGGACCCGCGAGCAAGGCTCAGTCCTGCAGTTTGCGCTCGCACCTCTTCTCCAGGTCGGCCATCTCCTTCAGGACCATGGCCACACCGAACCGCAGCTCCTGGAACTTGGCCGTGGGGACCTCGAAGCGGAGGGCCGACCCATCCGAGAGCTTCAGCTGCATCAGGACACTTGGCTGCAGGGAGCGGGCCAGGGAGCTGGTGGAGATGGCCACGTCCACCCTCCACCGGAAGTCAGCAACATGGGGCAACCAGGCCCCCTGCTGCCTGGCCGCAGAGTCAAGGAGAGGCCGCTGGCTCCCAAACACCACACTGGCCAAGTCCACGACCAGGTCTTGGGGGATGCAGAGCTCCTGGAGCTGGTTCTTGAAGGCATCGGGCTTCAGGCTGGCCGGGGGCAGCCGGAGGGCCTGCTGGAGCAGGGTGTGTGTGCCAGCGATCAGGGCACCCAGCCGCTCCTCAGGTAGGTCTGTGCCAGCCCCGAGGCGCCGCACAGCCTCACGGCAGTCTTCCCCCTGCAGACTGCTGACCACCAGCTTCAGCAACTTTCTGAATGTGCCCCTGTCCAGGTCCCTCAGGAGCTGGGGCATTGCTGCCACCTCTGGAGGCAGCTGGGCGCCCAGGAAACTCATGCAGCCACTGTGACTGTCACCAGGGCGATGCAGGAGTGGAGCTGCAGGACCCATGGCAGACATCGCTGCTTCCTGCTCTTTGACCGGCAGCCCAGGTAGGAGGTCCCAGCCGCAACTGCCTGGAAGGGGGGTGGAAGAGAAGCCCAGTGACTCCCATGTCCTTTGGGCCAGTGAATGAGAACTGATATGGTCTCCACCTCCCAGATGCTGATGGTGTGAACCACTGATGACAGCCAGCATGACAGAAGGTGCCCTGGAAGCAGGTGGCGGAGGGGCCCCTCTCCAGTCCCTGGAAGAGGGGAGGCAGGAGCCGGCAGAAAAGGGAGATGAGGTGGGGGGGAGAGAAGGAAGAGAATCAGGAAACAGGAGAACAACGTAAGTTCTCCAAATAAATAACGGATTAAAGAATGAAGGAGAAGAAAGGCCCAGAGAACACAAGGACACAACAGCCACTGCCGCTGCCACTGACCGCTCCAAGATCACTCAGCCACTCCACCTCCAAGCCTCACACGGCTCTGCACGAGCGGGTTATCGTTCTCACCCCACCAACAAGGAAATCGAGGCGGAAACAACTGCTCAAGTCAAGGACTAGAACCCAGGCCCGTCCACTCAGAAGTCCCTGCAGGGGGGAACCAGACGGCGTCCCTCAGGCAGGAAGGGCTGAGGCGCAGGTTTTAAGAGAGGTGGGTGCAGTACCTGGAGAAAAGGGCTGAGACGTCACGTGAAGGACAGCACGACACCCCACACCTGCTTCTGCAGGAGCGCCCGGCCAACCGCAGCCGCGCCAGGTGCCGAGCAGAGCTGTCCCCAAGGCGCCCCCACCCCTGGCCTGCGGGCCTCAGCGCGGCGGGCCCGGGCGCACGGGGAGCTCCCCACCGGTTTCCTCGTACCCCACTCTCCCGGGAAGGCCGGGCCCCCTCACCCCGGCTGCCAACGACTACCCACGGGTTTTCCTTCAGGGCCTGGCCAGTATCGGGACAGCCTTCCGCAGCCCAGCCGCCTGCAGCTCAGGCCCCAGTCCCTGGAGGCCAGCGCGCTGCCCCCCGGCCCGGAGGAAGGAGCGCCCCGAGGCGGCCACCCAAGCTCTTCCGCGCCGCCGCCCCGGCCGCGGTCAGTGCCCTGCGGTCCGGTCCCGAGCTGCCGGATCGGCCTCCTGCCTCCACAGCGTTCGCCGCCTCGCGAGCAGGGAGACCCACACCCACACCCAACCCCGCTTCCCGCTGCGGCCCCGTACCTGGCGCGGGGTCCCCAGCGGAGCAGAGAGGCGCGCACGGCCGGAAGCGCGGCCCGGTTCCCGGAAGCGACCTAGAGACCCCCTACCCCCTCCGGGGTCAGCTCTAGGACAGCGGGAGGACCCGCCCTCGGTGATCCGCGGCCTTAGGGGCGGGGCCTAGGCCGCCTGGTTGGTCTTACGGGTCCGACCGGGCAGGACGCACTTTCGGTTGTCCTCCGCTCGAATGGCTGCTACCTGGTTTGGACTCGAAAAGCGGGGGGTGTCTCCGCCGGGGTCTGGGGGCACGGGGGTGGGGGGGTGGGGTGGGGGGGTTGCCCAGTACAGACCTTGGGCGGGGAGGCTAGCCTGCACAAAAATGCGCGCGAACTTTGCTTCTCAGTTGTTCACTTTGAATAGGTGAATTGATGGCATGTGCGTTTATCTCCATAAAGTGGTATTTTAATGTCAGGGCTTCCCTGGTGGTGCAGTTGTTAAGAATCCTCCTGCCAATTCAGGGGACATGGGTTCGAGCCCTGGTCCGGGAAGATCCCACATGTCACGGAGCAACTAAACCAGTGCGCCACAACCACTGAGCTACTGAGCCTGCGCTCTAGAGCTCACAAGCCACAACTACTGAGCCCCCGTGCCAGAACTACTGAAGCCCATGCGCCTAGAGCCTGTGCTCTCCAACAAGAGAAGCCACAGCAATGAAAAGCCTGTGCACCACAATGAAGAGTAGCCCTTGCTCACCACAACCAGAGAAAAGCCCACGCACAGCAACGAAGACCCAACACAGCCAAAAATAAAATAAATAAAATAAAAATTTTAAAAAGCCTAAAAACAAAACGATATCTTTTCTAAATCCATGTGATCCAAAAGCAAGAAATATCGACTTGTAAAAGATAGCTATAGAAAAACCACAGTATCTGCTTCTGTTCCCGTACTTATTAAACAAATTCCAGGGAGTCAGGAGAAAAAGGCAGCCCTTTTCTTCCATTTATCCTGAATTTTGTTCTCTTTTTGCCCATTTCCCTCCCATAAAATATCCAGGGCCTTCCCTTTCCCTTACTACCTTCTTCAACTTCTATTACCTAGAAGCTTGAAGAAACCAGCCTATCACTAAGTCCAATTTTCTGACCATTAATTTATAAGCTTTTAGCAAATAACTTGTCCTTTAATAATTGTGAGTCAGAATTTTAAAAATCAAATTAAATGTTCAACTTAAGCTAGACAAAAAATACCAAACCTAAAGGAAGTAGAAAGAAATAATAAAGAGAAAATGAACTGGGACTTTCCTGGTGGTGCAGTGGTTAAGAATCTGCCTGCCAATTCAGGGGACACGGGTTCAAGCCCCGGTCTGGGAAGATCCCACGTGCCGCGGAGCAACCAAGCCCTGGCGCCACAACTACTGAGCCTGTGCTCTAGAGCCCACGTGCCTAGAGCCCGTGATCCGCAACAGGAGAGGCCACCGCAATGAGAAGGCCGTGCACCGCAATAAAGAGTATCCCCCGCTCACCGCAACTAGAAAAAGCCCATGCGCAGCAATGAAGACCCAACACAGCCAAATAAAATAAATAAATAAATAAATAAATAAATAAATAAAAACAGGGAATTCCTTGGCAGTCCAGTGGTTAGAACTTGGCACTTTCACTGTCGGCAGGGGTCAGTCCCTGGTGGGGGAACTAAGATCCCTCAGCGATGCGCCAAAAAAAAAAAAAAAAAGGAAACAGAGTGGATGAATAAAACCAAAAGCAGATTCTTTGAAAAAGACACCAAAAGCACATGACAAAACAAAACTAGAAATATCGGACCACATTAAAATTAAGACCTTTTGTGCTGCAAATGATACTATCAAGACAGTGAAAAGACAACGCACGGAAGTGTGAAAATATTCGAAAACCATATATTTGAAATAAGGGACTTGTATCCAGAACATATAAATAACTCTCACAATTCAACAGTAAAAAGATAAATAATTTAAAAATTGGGAAAGGATTTGAATGGGTATTTGGGCAAAAAAGATATACAGATGGTCCACAAGCACGTGAAATGATGCTCAACATAATTCGCTCTCAGGGATATGCAAGTCACAACCACAAGGAGATACGCCTCACCGGGCCTAGACGGACAGTAACTGGAGTCAACTAGGGCTGGAGACTCGAGCCCTCAAGGGCCGCAGTCCCAGCGAATGCAGAATGAGACCGTAAATCGGACCGGATTCCTGGGAAAGTTTGACACGTGCTCGAGAAGTCAGCCTGGAGATACAGGATTTTCGTTCGCACTGAGCTGCGTTCTGAGGGGCTTCCCTAGACCGAGCATATCGCGGAAGCCGCCTGGGCCACCTCCGCCTCTGCAGGCCCAGATGCCCTTAACTGAGGGGACCTCAGTCACATCCGCCCTTAACCAACGTCAGACGGCGCCTCGCGGAGACCCGGGCGCCCCCAAGAGGCCGAGCCCACCCGCGGGACTGGCCGCACCGCCGGAAGTGGTCCCGGGGCGGGGCCTGCGCGTGCGCCCTCGAGTCGCTCTAGGACGCAGGGAAGACCGTCGACTCTATGGTGCTCGGCGGCCCGCCCTCCTCGGTCGGCTGTGGCAGAGGGGCTGGGGAAACCGAGGGTTGGAGAGCGGAGTTTCGGGCGGGGCCCCGGCGGTTCTCTTTCATCCCTTGACTTGGGGATCGCTAGGCCCCAGCATCGTGAGCAGTGGCGGCTGCCGCAGGGTGGAGGCGACTTGGCCCCAGGGGACCTTCCCCTGCGGTCGGTCCAACGGAGGCTGGCACAGGGCTGCTTATTGACTGGTGAGGCGGGCGGCCGACGGGAGTCGGCTAACGAGGCCTCCCGGGTGGGCCGGGTTCCGAGTGCAGGGCCTGCCGAGCGTAAAGGAGTCGCGCGGTCTGCGATACAATTGTAGGCGTAGGACGGTCGCTGACTCCGCTGGGGCGCTTGATCACCCAACTTGAAGAGGCCCTGGTCCCCTGGGGCTTGTTAAGGTCTGCGCAGATGATGAGGGAGGCGGCACCCTGGGGTCTGAGGACTGTGGGGACTGTCCTTGGTGGCGGGGACCCTCATGGACCAGCTGGGGTCTGTGGAGAGTCAGAACTACTGGTAGCCCCAGGGAGGGCTTCTAGGTGGCTGTGGTTAAAGATAAAATGCACAGCACGAGCTGAGGAGCTGTAAGTCAGAGCCTGGGTCTTGTCACTAACTGAAGGAAACAGTTATCTCCTAAGCACTCAGAGCTCATAGAGATACTGCTGCCCTTTGGGCATGAACCTGGTAAAATCCACGTGATGAGAATAGTATCTGACATTCATTGAGTACCTGCCACGTGCCAGGTTGTGCTGAGTGCCCCACACGCACCAGGCAGGTATTAACATCACCATCTTACAGGTAAGAAGACTAAGGTTGGAGGTTACACAGATTGTCTATGACTGCATACTAAGTGAATTCAGATCCATCTGTCCGGCCCCAAACCCATGCTTCTGTTATTCCCCCCAGGGACTCACAATGGGTGCGGTTGGGCGTCTGTGAGGACAGATGAGAGATTGCAGGTGTGCTACCAAATAGTTTGGAGTCACTCTAAAGCTTCATCAATCCTAAACTTATTTCCCAAGAGGGCAAGAGAAATGACTTTAACTCAGCAGACACTTGTTCACTCATTAGAGAAAGTCTGAGGAAACCTCCATTCCGCTTAGACTCCACGCCTCAGAGGAAAAAGGAAAATGGACACATGAAGATCCAGATGTGTGCAGACGCCACCCAGGCACTGTCTGGGAGACCTGTGGCCGGACAGCCGAGGGCAGTGACCACATCTGTAGTCTGATCCCTATTATGGGGATGGAAACAGCAGCTGTCAGTGCTTGGAGCCACTGAAATTTGAATCTTAAGGCCCACTCCCAGATCTCCCAGCTTCCCCTGAAACTTGTGTTCAAAGAGGGCTGCATTCCTGGCAGCAACACCGGTACCGCTGACAACGGACGGGCATTTGGTGGGTTCCCCTGTGCGCTGGCTCTCTGCTCTTCTGTGTCCACTTCCTGGAGGACAGGGCACCTGGTCTCAGCACCAGGACAGACCTGAGGAGCAGGCCAGGGTTGGTGAGCCTGTGTCTGGTCAGCCTCCCTCTGGCTCCCTAACCACAGGGGCCCCACTCAGCCCCAAGCTGCACGAGAGCTTCTCTACCCTCAAATCCTATGTGAAGGAAATGGATCCTGAGGTTTGGGTAATCAAGAAACTGATGTACAATTTCTGAGGAACAGAGAAGCCTCTATATTACGCCCGGGAGATAGGTGAGATGAGCCTCACCGAGCACCTCACAGGATCCCACACAGTCCTCATTCCTGGATGGCCTGAAGATTAACTCTGAAGCCCTCCTTGACGATGCCTCGCTCCTCAAAAACATGCCAACGCTCCACGGCCTCCAGGACAGAGCCCATAGTCTCCAGGAGACAAAAAGCCAGGCCCTGCCAGCTCCAGAGTCACATTCCCATCTCTGCTACGTTGCACCTTTGCTTGTGCTGCTTCTGTCCCCTTGTGCCACTTCTGTCCCCTTGTGCCGTCATCCCACCGTCTTCAAGGCAGTTCCAGTCCTCCTTCATCAAGCCTTCCTGGCCTCTACCACTGCCTCCACCGCACTCCTGTGTTTCCCCCAACAGGACCCGAGGAAGCACCTGACTCTGGCTGCGTCTCCCTCTCCCCATGAGGAGCCCACAGTGGAGGACAGGACTCAGAAATCCCCCTTCCCGTTCCCTTCTTGACCTGTGTGAGGCAACAGCTTGCTCCTCCCCCCAGGCCTGACAATGGGGAGCCCCTGGGCCTGCACCCTGCTGGCCTTCATCCGCACCTCCCGACTTCTGAAGACCCGGGTGTTCCTAGCTCGGCCTGGTGGGAAGGAGGTCTGGGTGGCTGTGCCTCACACGTGTTCCTCTCAGGCCTTCCTCCTTTCCCCTTGGATTGGGTCAACTTGGGAAATCTGACCAAAACTTTTTTTTCTCATTAAACTTTGTTTTAATGGGTCTCAAAATTCTGTGACAGAGTTTTGGTCCAGTTGTTTCCATTTAAAAGTTCTGATTTGGGGGCTTCCCTGGTGGCGCAGTAGTTGGGAGTCCGCCTGCCAATGCAGGGGACGCAGGTTCGTGCCCCGGTCTGGGAGGGTCCCGCGTGCCGCGGAGCGGCTGGGCCCGTGGGCCGTGGCCGCTGGGCCTGCGCGTCCGGAGCCTGTGCTCCGCGGCGGGAGAGGCCGCGGCAGTGAGAGGCCCGCGTACCGCAAAAAAAAAAAAAAAGTTCTGATTTGGGGACTTCCCTGGTGATCCAGTGGCTAAGACTCCGCGCTCCCAATGCAGGGGACCCAGGTTCGATCCCTGGTCAGGGAACTAGATCCCACGTGCCGCAACAAAGATCCCGTGTGCCGCAGCTAGGACCCAGCGCAGCCAAATAAATATTAAGAAAAAAATAGTTCTGATTTTAAAAACTAGTAACTTGGGCTTTCCTGGTGGTGCAGTGCTTGAGAGTCCGCCTGCTGATGCAGGGGACACGGGGTTGTGCCCCGGTCCGGGAGGATCCCACATGCCGCGGAGCGGCTGGGCCTGTGGGCCGTGGCCGCTGAGCCTGCGCGTCTGGAGCCTGTGCTGCGCAACGGGAGAGGCCACAGCACTGAGAGGCCCGCGTACCGCAAAAAAAAAAAAAAGATAAAAAAAATAAAAATAAAAACTAGTAACTTAAAACTGCCATGCAACACCCCTGCAACAATGGTCCACAAAACATTCTCTTTTTCTTCTGAAGATTTTATGATGCATTGTTCTCATTAGCCAGTCTTTTACTATTAAACCAAAATGGCCAATTGAGACTGTCCTGAGACCGTTCTTCCACGACAGGCTAAGAGTGGGTGGCAGGTATTAGGGACCATACAGTTGACCCTTGAACAACACAGGTTTGAACTGTGGGTCCACTTATATGCAGCTTTTTTTTTTTTTCCAATAAAAAAATCTGGGGTTGTTGAATCTGCAGATACGGAACTAAAGTTATACCCGGATCTTCAACTGCGTGGAGAGTTAGTGCCCCTAATCCCCACGTGGCTCAAGGGTTAGGTGTATTCGTTTAGCCTTCTGAACTTTCTTGCCAGCTCCAGCAGCCTTCTCGCCTACTTCTTTGATGACACTCAACAGCTGCCGTCCATCTCATGTCACAAATACCAAAATGGCCCAGAGAAGGATCGTCAGAGAAGATCTCAACACACGTGGGCTTGCTGGGGACCATTTCAACGAATGAAGCATCAGGAGGTTTCAAGAATCTGGGGCCATCTTCCAGACTCTTCCCAGAACAGTGATCAACATTCTTCACCTCAGTAGACTTGCAAGCAACAGATGCCCAGCCAGTGTTGACACAGCCTGGATGACTCAGGATAGTCACCTGGGCTGTGAAGTCAGCCACTTGTGTTGCTGGATCATTTTTGCTGTTGCCATGATGTGCATCTTTAACAGACATGTTCTTGACACTGAAGTCCACACTCCCCAAGAGCTTCACTCAAAGCTACCGCTGTGCACGTGGACAAAGGCGACCTCTCCGCTGGGTTTGAGAACCCCCATCTCCTCTCAGCCCACAGGCTTGGCGCCAATGCACCAATTGTGTGGATGTGCTGGAGGGGTGGACGCGAGGGCTTGTCAGCTGGACGAGCTGTGGGCAGCTCGGTTCCACTGCGCTGCCACCTCTACCAGGTATTTTCCATCCCTCCTGGCTGCAGGGGGCTCAGTGGAGCCCATCTTGTTAATACCTGCAGTTAGTGGTGTCACACCAGTGTGTAAGCCAGAGGGCCTGCTCAGGGAGGGGTCTGCCCATTCTTGGAGACAGAAGCAGCAACAACCAGGACAGCACAGTCAGCCTGAGATGCGCCTGTGGTCATGTTTTCAATAACGTCTCTGTGTCCTGGGGTGTCACTCATGGTCACAGAATGCTGGCTGGTCTTGGGTCTCCCCAGGGAGGTGGGTGGGGACATGGCGCTCATGCTGAGCTTGAAGCCACATAAGGGAGCCCTTCCCATCCCCACAGGCTCCCTCCCCACCCCCCCACAGTTCTCCACAGCTCCTTTGTTACTCCCACCATAGCTGTGAGGCAGACAGCCAGGAGAGGTGGACGCACCTGAGCTCCGGATGCAGCAACGACGACGTCTTTTCCTTGCCCATTTAAGCTTAGGCTTAGTGGTGGGTTTTATTTATTTATTTATTGTAAGGAAATGGAGATCCATTTTTTTTGTTTGCTTTGTTTTTATAAATTTATTTATTTATTTTTGGCTGCATTGGGTCTTCATTGCTGCGCATGGGCTTTCTCTAGTTTTGGCGAGCGGGGGCTACTCTTCGTTGCAGTGCATGGGCTTCTCATCGCGGTGGCCTCTCTTTTTGTGGAGCATGGGCTCTAGGTGAGAGGGCTTCAGCAGTTGTGGCTCGCGGGCTCTAGAGCGCAGGCTCAGTAGTTGTGGCGCACGGGCTTAGTTGCTCCGTGGCATGTGGGATCTTCCCAGACAAGGGCTCGAATCTGTGTCCCCTGCATTGGCAGGCGGATTCTTAACCACTGCACCACCAGGGAAGCCCTAATGGTGGTTTTTAAACGCCTGTGTCTGGGAGCAAATCCACTGTGGAAAAAGCCGGAAACTTTTCAACAACCATTTTATGTAAACAACCAACTATTCCATTATACATACAGTTTGAAATTCACGGTGGCTTTCTAGCCTCTATTTTCTACTGTAAGGACCTTATTATATATGTCATTACCATTAATTACTTTGGGGAGGATTGAGCTGCAAGTGCGCATTCTTTCACAGATTTTAGAATGTGGCGTTTGCTGCAGCCAGTGATCCATTTGACTGTGGAGGCGGGGTAACTCCCCTTTTGCATGTTTCCAGGTTTTAGAATCTTAGTACAGAAATGTAGGAAGCTGTCAGCTGCTCTCCATTTGCGCAGCCCAAACCCAACGCAGCCAAAAGTAAATTAAAATAAATAAATAAAAATAAATCTTCTCTAGTGAGGTATCCGTTCACATCTTTTGCCTGACTGCCCCTTCTCTTTGTCCCTTTCCTCACAAGAGGAGACCCAAAGGGAGCATTGGGATGGATTATGGGCTCATGTTTTCAGGCTAAAGACAAGTGGATGACACTGAATGACGGGGTTTGGCGGAGGGCAATGGAGAGGAGGACCCGGACGTGTGTCCAGCAGCCTCCCAGCCTCTCGGGCCACCTTGGCCCCTCCCACCTGGGCTGGACCCAGAGATGAGTGCCCAGGGCTCCTTGGGGGGAGTCTTACCTTGTGTTCCCCAGAGTTACTAGCCGGAGTGCAGGCCATGGCTCGGGACACTTGTGGACCCACGTCTGTGTTCAGGGAAGCCGGACAGTTTGGTGGGCACAGCTGCTCAATGAGGCCATGTCCCCAGGTGTGTCCAGGGCAGGGACTGGCTCCCAGGACCCGTGCACTGTCCAGGACGTCTGCCTGCGCCTTAGGTCTGGGATCAGCCGACCGCAAGGAGTGGGGGCCCTGGGTGCTGCTCACCGTGAGGAGGAGACCCAGCTGAGAGGACACAGAGTTGGCTCACAAAGATGGCAGGAGGCTGTCCTGGAAGCCTGGGACCCCTCTGTCCCCAGGACTTTCTCTCCTCTCTATCTCTCTGTGGAGGCTGGCTCCTCTGCTTCTCCACGTGGGGCCGCTCACCCTGGCACTAAGTGCACTGTCTGTGTCACTAGCCCTTGCAGGGACAGGCACCTGCCCCTCAGCTGTACAGAGGCTCAGAGAGCCTGCAGCACCCAGTCCAGTCAGCATGGCCTGGGGGAGGCTCCAGGACAGGCACATGGACCAGTGTGGACGTCCCTCAAGGCAGCAAGTACTTGTTTAACTGTAAACTCCTCTCATATGGGATGTAATGGGTACAAGAAAGGCTCTGGTCATGGGCAGAGGGGGCATTCTGGGTGCCTGCCCTTGCCAGCTGCTCCCTCTTGAACAAACTGCCCCCCCCCGCCCAGTTCTTGCCGTGGGTGGCCCTGCTCTGCGGGAGACATGATGCCCTTAGACCAGAGTGCAGGCAGAGGCAAAGCCAGCTGTATTCCCATCTGCAGGGGAAGCCAGTGATCTGTGATGTGGCCAGGTTTCAAAGAACAGAAGAATCAAATGTACAGAGAAAAGCAGGTGGAGAAATGGGTCCGTGGATTCGTGGAAAAGTGCAAAATTGCTGCAGTTAGTGCTGGGTCCCCGGAGCTTTCTTCTCCTGAAACCCAAATGGGCTGCGTGTGGCAAAGGTTTCTTGAATATGACACCAAAGCACACACAACAAAAGCAAAAATAGGTAAATTGGACTATATCAGACAAACTTTCTGTGCATCAAAGGACACAAGAGAGTGAAAAGGCCACCCACAGAATTGGAGAAAATATTTACAAATCCTATATCTAATAAGAGGTTAATATCCAAAATATATTAAGAACTCCAACTCAACAACAACAACAGCAACAAAACAAATACCAGATTTAAAAATGGGCAAAGGGGCTTCCCTGGTGGTGCAGTGGTTGAGAGTCTGCCTGCTGATGCAGGGGACGCGGGTTCGTGCCCCGGTCCAGGAAGATCCCACATGCCGTGGAGCAGCTGGGCCCATGAGCCATGGCTGCTGGGCCTGCGCGTCGGAGCCTGTGCTCCGCAGCGGGAGAGGCCACAACAGTGAGAGGTCCGCGTACTGCAAAAAAAAAAAAAAAAAAAAAATTAAAAATGGGCAAAGCACTTGAGCAGACATTTCTCCAAAGATGATGGACAAATGACCAAGGAAGCGACAAAAAGATGCTAAACATCACTAATAATTAGGGAAATGCAAATGAAAACCACAATGAAATACCATTTCACACCCATTAGGATGGTGCCTATAAAAAAATAAAACAATTGTTGGTGAGGATGTGGAGAAACTGGAACTCATGGACACTTTTTGTAGAAATGTAAATTGGTGCAGCCTCTGTGGAAAATAGTATGGAGGTCCCTCAAAATATTAAAAATAAACTACCATTTGGGGACTTCTCTGGTGGCACAGTGGTTAAGAATCTGCCTGCCAGTGCAGAGGACACGGGTTCGAGCCCTGGTCCGGGAAGATCCCACATGCTGCGGAGCAACTAGGCCTGCTGCCACAACTACTGAGCCTGCGCGCCAAGAGCCCGTGCTCTGCAACAAGAGAAGCTAACACAATGAGAAGGCTGGCACCGCAACAAAGAGTAGCCCCCGCTCGCCGCAGCTAGAGAAAGCCCACGCACAGCAACGAAGACCCAATGCAGCCAAAAATAAATCAATTTATAAAAAAACACCAAAAAACTACCATTTGATCCAGCAATCCCATCTCTGGGTATATACCCAAAAGAACTGAAAGACGGATCTCAAAGAGATATTTGCACACCCATGTTCAAAGCAGCATTATTCATAATAGTGAAGAGGTATAAGCAACCCAGTGTCCATCGACGAACGATAAACAAAATGTGGTGTGTGTATATAATGGAATATTACTCAGCCTTAAAACAGAAGGAAATTCTGACATATGCTACAACATAGATGACCCTGGAGGACATTATGTTGAGTGAAATAAGTCAGTCACAAAAAGACAAATACAAATACATTCCACTTATATGAGGTATCTAAAGTAATCAAATTCATAAAAATGGAAAGTAGAGTGGTGGTTGCCAGTGGCTGACGGGAGGGAGGAATAAGAAGTGGTTTAATGGGCAGAGAGGTTTAGTTTTGCAAGATCTGGATCTGGAGCGCTGTTGCACAACATTATGAATATACTTACCACTACTGAGCCGTTCACTTAAAGATGATTAAGATGGTAATTTTATGGTGTGTGTGTGTGTGTGTGTGTGTTACCACAATTTAAACAAAGACTGGCATGTCAAGAGTCTGTGAGGATGTGCAGGAAATGAAACCCTCATCACTGCTGGTGGGGATGGAAAGTGGTGCAGCCACGTGGAAAATGGTTTGGAGGCTTCATAAAAAGTCCAACATACACCTCGCATATAAGCCATCCATTCTACTCCCAGGTGTTTACCCTAGGAGAAAAGGATTCCATTCACACCAAATTCTAGAAAATGATACTGATCTAATAGTTAGTGACAGAAAGCAGAGTTCCCTGGAGATGGGGTGGGGGAGGGAAAGGGGGCGGATTCATTGGGGCCTGCAAGACTGGGGAAGTGCCAGCCACATTCATTGTCTTGATTGTGGTAATTCTTTCACAGATGTGAAATTAAGAATTAAACAATACATCAAAGCTTATCATCAAATTGTATCCTTTAAATTTGTGTGGTTTATTGTATGTTAATTATATCTCAATGAAAGTTAAAAATATTTTAAAATATAAGTCAGCCTGTCTCATTTTCCAGGCAGCAAAATCAAAGGAGGTCTCAAGGCTGACGTCTCAGCAAC
This sequence comes from Lipotes vexillifer, assembly GCF_000442215.2. NCBI lineage: Eukaryota > Metazoa > Chordata > Mammalia > Artiodactyla > Lipotidae > Lipotes > Lipotes vexillifer. Next base: position 197,558 of record NW_006791731.1, read on the forward strand.
CAGCCTCCTGCAGGGGAGAAAAAAGAGCGGGTCGGGGCGCGTCCACCCCTCTCCTCTAAACTCCCTAGGACGCGTGGGGCTGAGCCCCTGGTCCTATCAGCGGACTGCTGGGCCACCTTGGCCAAGCTTCTCAACTCTGTGCTCAGCGTCTCCACCGGAAGAGAGAATGATGACACTACCTACCGTAAAGGAAAACTTATACCAAGCCTGGTGTGCCGAGGCAGCTTCCTTGGGGAATAAAGAGCGTCCCTGACAGAACACCTAAGCAATTTCTGATGAGCTGTAATCGGATTAAGATGGAAACCAGTTACCACCAACCCAGGGGACCATCAGCCTGTCCCTGCTCGTGGGCAGAGCCCCAGACCTGGCACAGAGCCCACTGCAGGTGGGGAGCGGCCCTCGGACTGGAGGGAAGGGATCTGATTGGGTTTGACAGCCCAGAGCCAGCTAGGGAGAGGGGTCCCGAGGGAGTGAGCCGTGGGGGCGTGGCCCCGGTGAAGTCCACGGGGGCGTGGTCAGGGCGGAGCGTCGAGGAGCTTAAGAGGCTGTCTCCTGGGGGCGCGTCCTTGGGCAAGGGGCGTGGCCCGGGAAGGTGTGACTGGGATCTGAGGAACGCGGCGAAGCCAGGGTCCGGAGTGAGGCACGGTCAAGGAAGGGGCGAGGAGGGTGTTGGGGGCGTGACCGGGTGCAGAGGCGGTCGTCAGGGGCGTGGTCAGGAGGCCGGAGCGGGTCCCAGCGGGTCCACGCTGTCCCGCCTGCGCTCGGGCCCTCGGGGCGCCAGGCCGCTGTTCCCGCGCCGCTGCCCAGCCGGGACGGAGCCAGAGGTGATGCTGGAGCACTCTGTCTTCCTGGCCCCGTCCTGCAGGGGCGAGTGGGAAGAAAAGGGGTCCTCAGTGGGATTGCATGCGGCCGGGCAGCGGAGGGGAGGCGGCGCCTTTGCAAGCAGGCTCCGGGCCCTTTCCTGTCTGGAGCAGGCGATTCTCCTCGTTTATCAACGTATCCCTGACTCCGCAGCTCTTCCTTTCCATCACGTAGGTGCAGGTGTTTTATACGCGTCCTTAATATGTTTTTTCCTTGTAAAATATGCACTGTTGTGTGGTGTATGTGACTTAATTTACATGTGCTATAAAGCCCACTTCACTTAATTTTTTACGCAGCGCCTTGTTTTTAGGATCTTCTCTTGTTCTCCATACCTCTGGTTCTTTGTCCCTGACTGCTGGGTAGCACTGTCAGTCTGCGCGTCTGTCCCTGATGATGGACACCTAAGTTGCCTCTTATTCCCCATCACTGCAAATCACGTAGTGCTGAGTATCTTTTTACCTCGTCCCTAGGAATGAAAATTCCTCTGGATTATCTATCCAAGAACGGGTTGCTTGTTCATAAGGTATCTGCACGCTTAATTTCACTGACTACCGCTAGGTTGCCCTTCAGAGCTGCTGAGTACATTTACACTCCCAGTAGCCGTGCCTGAGAGTTCCCAATTCACTACCCCCTCCCCAACACTAAGTGTTATACAGTGTTCTTATTTTTGCCAATCAGATGCATATCATGGTTGTTTCAATTTGTCCTTAATGGATTCCTAGTGAGTTTCATGATCTCCTCAAATAACATGTGGGCTTTCCCCCTTCAGTGAATTGTCTTTTCATATGTATATGTTTTTTTGTTTGTGTTTCTGGCCTATGTTGCTATTGGAGTTCCTGTTTTTTGTTTTGTTTCCTTGTTGATATGCAAGAGCTCTTGTATATTCTAGATACCAATCTCTTGTCAGATTTAGACTGCAAATGTCTTCTGCTAGTCCATCATCTATTAACTTTAACTGTGATGTCATCTGTTCAGTAGAAATTAAATCAGAGGTAGTCAAATTAGTTAATTTTTTACCTTGTGGCTTGTAGTTTTGTGGTTTTAATAAGTCTTTACCCTCTCCAAGGTCATAAAGATTCACCTCTATTTTTTTTAAAAGTATTTCAGTTTTACTTTCTTCTACTTTTCATATTTATGTGGATAATCTATTGGGAACCCAATTTTATACATATTAGATGTGGATCCAGTTTCGTGTTTCTTCAAATAATTCCTCAACAAAGAATACATTAAATAATCAATCTTTCCCCATTACTTTTTATACATTAGTGAGATTCTGAATTCTTTTTTCTGTTCTATTGGTCCATTTGTGTTCCTGAGCCTATCAAGTACCATTGCTTTGGAGTAGATCCTAACATCTGGGAGAGTACCTGCCTGCTGTATGTCCTCCTTCAAAACTGAACTAGCTATTTGTAGACTTTTATTTTTCCATGTATATCTAAAAAATACGTTTTTCACATTCCTCAAAAAATCTTATTAGTACTAGATTATTAATATTTTGGTTTTTTAGACCACTTTAGTGAGCATTGACATCTTTACAGTGTTATGCCATCTGGTCCATGAACATTGTATGTTTCTCCATTTATTTAGGCTTTCTTTTAAGATACTTTCATAGAGTTTTTATGTGTCCTCTATAAAGGTTTTGTATATGTTTAATTAGCTTAATGCCTACATGGTTTATAGCTTCCGTTGGTGTTGTGAAGGGCATCTCACTTTCCATATTTTCCAGTTGGTGGTTTCTCATCTGTAGAGAACCATTGTTGGGTTTTGTGAGCAGATCTTATTGAACTCACTGATTCTGATACTTTGTTGATTCTGTATATTTTCTGTGTAGAATTTCATATTTTCTTCAATTTTTGAGACTTTAGGTTATTCTCTTCTAATCCTTAGGCTCTTTTTTTTTTTTTTGTGGTACGCGGGCCTCTCACTGTTGTGGCCTCTTCTGTTGCGGAGCACAGGCTCCGGACGCGCAGGCTCAGCGGCCATGGCTCACGGGCCCAGCCGCTCCGCGGCATGTGGGATCTTCCTGGACCGGGGCACGAACCCATGTCCCCTGCATCGGCAGGCAGACTCTCAACCACTGCGCCACCAGGGAAGCCCAGTTAACAATTTTTATGTACGAATTCCACATCTATGTTTTCTATAATTTATTATTTATTTATAAATTTATCCCAAACTACTAATGTAGCCCTCCCCACCTTCCCCTTTGGTAACCATAAGATTGTTTTCTGTCTGTGAGTCTTTTTCTGTTTTGTAAATAAGTTCATTTGTATCTTTAAAAACATATTTATTTATTTATTTATTGGCCATGCCACACGGCTTGTGGCTTAGTTCACCGACCAGGGATTGAACCCGGGGCACAGCAGTGAAATCGCCAGGTTCTAACCAGTGGATGGCCGGGGAATTCCCTGTATCATTTTTTTAGATTTCACAAATAAGTGATATCATATGATATTTGTCTTTCTCTGACTTACTTCACTTAGTATGATAATCTCTGGGTCCATCCATGTTGCTGCAAATGGCATCATTTCATTCTTTTTTATAGCTGAATAATATCCCATTGTATATATGTACCACATCTTTATCCATTCATCCCAAATTAGTAGTGTGGGATTAACAGATACACACTACTATATATAAAATAGGTAAACAACAAGGACCTATTGTATAGCACAAGGAACTGTACTCAATATCTTGTGACAGCCTATAATGGAAAAGAATCTGAAAAAAATATGTATAACTGAATCACTTTGCTATACAACTGAAACTAACAACGTTGTAAATTAACTATACTTCAATAAAAAACAAAATAAAACCAACAAACAAAAACAATATTATGGTGAGGTGCAGGCAAGTCTTTTGTGAAGCATGGCCACCAGGGGACCCAAGGACCTGGGAGGGATAAGTGGAGTTAAAGGAGGCATTTTTTTTTTTATAACGAGAAATATCAGTGGCTTTGTATGCTCATGCAAATAATAAAACAGAGAGAGACAAACAGATGATGCAGGAGAGGAGACAGATGAACAAAATCTTTGAGAATGCAAGAGGCAGTGGGTCCCAGTTCATCAGAGGAGGGCCTGCCTTGTATAGGAGCAGGGAAACTGCCTGCCCATTTTCAGGAGGGAAGGTAAAGGGCAGGGATAGATATGGGTGGGGTTTGATGATAAGAAGTTTTGTTCTCATCTGGGAGGCTCAACTAGAGAGGCCTAAGAAATTCCTATGCTCACTTTGGGGAATGGGAGACTTACCCTCTGGAGAAAAATCACAAGATTGCCAAGGAGTGTGAAGTGCTCCTTCTAAGTTTAAAGTGAAGCCAGCCAGCACAGGTCTGTGATGTTTCTGCAGCATTCATAATGGAGAATGGTGGGGTTCCTCCAGACTGTGCTTTCTCAAGTGTGCACAACGGAGAGGGAGCTAGAGACAGGAGAGCAGAGACCATTTTTTTCCTGTATATGGGAGTGCAGTGTGAGGATGGGCCAAAAAAAGGGAAGCCAGAGTGGTTACAGAGTCCGGATCAGAGAGCCGGGAGGCAAAGCACTGCAGCAGCGGCGCACTAAAGGGAGTGAGCTGCAGGCCGGAAGTGGAACTCAACTGAGGGCTTCTGAGCTTGAGCTTTCAGCCCTTTGCAGTTCCTTGTGCGAATGGGATCCGGGCTGTGGCCACGGAGTGGTGTGGGCTTCTGTTTTGTTGTGGGAGTTTCAGGCTGGTTAGCTTCCATTTATATCGACATGCATGTCAAATACTACAACTTCTGGAAATGAATACTGTATGGGTAATAATAATATTTAAAAGCCTGAAGAGAAGGCTAAAAGCAGATTAGAAAACGCTAAAGAGCACAACAGTAAAGCTTAACTGAGCAATTACCAAGAGTTAAGATGACAGAGCAAAAAGAGAGAAAATCGTAGAGACACGGAGGACACAGGCCGTCCAGTTTAGCCGACAGATACATAGGGAGAACCTCTAAGAATGGAGGAGAGCCAATATTTTAAGACAGTGGCTGATAACTTTCCAGAATCGAGGAAAAGTGAAATCTTTTCCAGGAAGTCCAACATGGTTTGAGTAGGTAAAATTGCACCAAATCCACACCGACACGTAGGAAATGTCAACTGCACCGCACCGAAGGGGCTCGGAAGAATCTCAGGAGCGATCTGACAGGCATCGTCGGCCGTGGTGCGGACCGCGGGGCTGGAGGGAGCGCTTCGGCATCACCTGGCCAGCAGCCGCCCCTCTCCGCCTGTCACACCTCGGGCCCCGGGTGACCCGGGCCGGGGGTGCCCCTCTTCGCCCGAAGCATCCCCGGACTCGCCCGGACAGCGCGGGTACCCGACACCCGCGCTGTGGGCGGAGCCAGCGCGACTAAGCTCCCGACTCCCGGCATGCAGCGCACGGCCCCGGCGAGACTCCTGCTCCCGGCGTGCCGCGCGCCGGCGCATGTGCATGGGGCTCGCGGCGGCGTCCCCTGGCGGCTGGGGCCTTGCGGGGCGGGGGCGGGGCCGGAGGCGGGGGGTTGCGCTGGTGACGGGAGGACGCGCGGTCGCGGCGCACTGGGCCGGCGGCGGCGGCGGCAGCGGCGGCGGCGGAGGGCGCGCACCGAGCGGGCGGCGGCGGCGCAGGAGAGCCGCGAGCAGCTCACGCGCGGCGTGCGAGC
>NW_006791731.1:203260-244094 GCF_000442215.2 Lipotes vexillifer
CCGGGCCGGGAAGGGGCGGGTTCTGTGTGTAGAGGTCCGGCTGGGGGGGGGCGGCGCAGGGGCGCGAGGGGCCCAGGCCTCGCGGGGCCAGGGTGTGAGGTGGATGTGGGGTCCGGCCTGGGGGTGGAGGTGGGTGAGAGTGTGCCCGGTCCGGAGTGCAGGCCGGTGAGTGTGCCTGGCCCTGGGGTGTGAGCGTGCCCGTCCTAGGGTGGGCGTGAGTGGAGTGCCGGGCCTGAGCACGGGGTATCGGCGCGGTTCGGGTGCGCAGTCGGGGAGGTGCGGGGTCGGGTAGTCGGGACGCGCGCGTTCGGGTGCGGGCCGTGGCCTCTGGCCCCGCCGATCTGGCCTCTGCAGGGAGGCGGGCTGGGACGTCCCCGCCCTCCCTCCCGGTCGCCCTCCCGGAGCTGGAATTCCCTCGGTGGCCCCCCGGTTGCGGGATTGGTGTGGGTGGAGGCAGTGTTCCGCGCGAGGGCCGGGATAGAGACAGGCTGTGCGCATCTTGGGGGTCAGGACGTCTTTTATTTTAAAACGTGCAGCTGGCGGCGAGGCCGCCGCAGCTGTGGGTGTGTTACATGCTGCTCCCACCAGCAGCTGCTGTGGGCGCTGCGCAGCCTTCAGCAGCAAAAATGCGGCGTCCCTCACCCGCTTCGGTGTCCTAGGGTTTAACCAAACCTCCTGTGACCTTTACAGAAACCTACAGTTGCAAGGCTTCTTGTTCCTGCCCTGGTGCAGACAATAGGAGGTTTGTCTTTGAAGCCAGCGAGGGGAATTGCACCCTGTACATCCTGGGTGCCTCTGTAAACAGCAGGTGGTTCCCGGTCAGCGGCTCCCCTTTCACAGTGAGCAAGGTGTGTTTCTCTTCGTTGGGGGAGGGGAAGGAGATTTGATAGGGGTGAATGTGAAGCAAGGAGACTCATTCCGTAAAGCAGCTTGGCGCGTACTGTGTGCCCCGCGCGCTGGCTTGGGAATGAGCAGGGCTCTGGGTCTCTCTGCCTGCACTTTGTCTAGTCAGCTGTCTGGAGAGGCTGGAGAACAGGGGGGAGAACAGGGCGGCTTCTGGAGCCAGACTGCTTGCCTTTGAGTCGTGACTCTTCTGTTTACTGGCTTTGTACTCTGCCTTTGGTTCCTCATGTGTAAAATGGGAACACCAATAATATTGGGCTCCCAGGGTGGTTGTGGGGACTCGGTGAATTCACTGTGCCTTGTTGTCAGTGTTGAGAAAAGTCAGGAGTTGTTATCGCTGCCAAAATCTGGTTTCCAGGGTGCACTCACTGGGTCGGCTGTTTCGTCTTAGTTTAACACTAACTTGAGGTCTGTGGCTCTCTTTTCTTGTGCAAGCTGGGGTCATATTTGGAGAAACAAGTCTTTATAAAGGTAAATGAGGAACAAATCTCATGTACTTAGATAAATTATCGTAGAGAACTGTTTCTAAAAATCTTTTTAGAAGAAGAAAGCTTCTAATGAACCAGTCTAGAATCCTGCAGTACTTACTGTCCTGGGAGGTAGATAGGATTGTTGTTGACAGAAATGAGATGTCGAGCAGTTCTTGGGTAATTCTCTACTTGAATTAAACTATCAAAGCCATTGTTGTTATACTTTTTTCTTTTTAATTTAATTAATTAATTTATTTATTTTGGCTGCGTTGGGTCCTTGTTGCCGCACGTGGCCTTTCTCTGGTTGCTGAGAGCGGGGTCTACTCTTCGTTGCATTGTGGTGGCTTCTCTTGTTGCGGAGCACGGGCTCTAGGTGAACAGGCTCAGTAGTTGTGGCACATGGGCTCAGTAGTTGTGGCTCGCGGGCTCTAGAGCGCAGGCAGAGTAGTTGTGGCACACGGGTTCAGTTGCTCCGCGGCATGTGGGATCTCCCCGGACCAGGGCTCAAACCTGTGTCCCCTACATTGGCAGGCGGATTCTTAACCACTGTGCCACCAGGGAAGCCCTGTTGTTATACTTCACAGTGTTATCCTCCTAACAGAAAAGATACTTTATTAACAAACTAAGTGACAGTGAGGGCATAAGCACCAGAAAATGAGGACTTGGCATTATCAGTGCTGTAACGTTCTGTCTTGCTAAGCTGTTGGAAGGAATAACTTAACTTGCTTCAGAACCAAGTGGAAACATTCGTCATGTTTCCCAAGGAGATGGTTCTCTTTCTCAGGTCTAAGAAAAGCATCTTAGGGTTACCCTAGATCACTTCATCTCCTCCCCTTTATCTGTGTGATACTAAGACTAGGAGGGACCCCCACACACACTTTAAGGAGAGTCTTTGGGCATTTGTGGAGTCTAAGGTTGAGAACATTTGATGTTCAGAGTGAATGGTAACAAAATAGCTTCTGTGAGCAAATTTTAAAATATCTAAAGATAGATTTAAAAACGTCCATCCCCGCCTTCTTTCCTTCATGTGTGCTGGTGTGGGCTGTCCTTGAACAATGTAATAACAGTGAATTCAGTGTCTTGTTAAGCCTCCACCTGGTTCTTTGTTGCTTTTGAAGAAAAATGTCTGTGTAAAGATGAGAAAATTAAAAAAATGTTTCACTATGAGAACATTCTCATAGTGAAATATCTAGTTTTACTAGCAAGATAGCTTTGCTGTGTCTGTTCACTGACCCATGTGGCCATTTGTTGAGGGTCTTACACGCTCCCACTCAAAGTTGGCTCTGTGGGTGTCCTGTCTCAGGAGCTCAGCCTGGGTGTTGCAGCACTGGGCCTGGCGACACCTGGCAGAGCTGGACTGGCAGCTCTGCCTGGAGGTCTCTTCTCCTGTTACCCTTCTTGCTCCCCTGGTAAAGTCTGCACCCTCAGCTGTGGGCTGTCTCTGCTCCCTCCTATGCCTGCCTCACCGTGCCTCCCATCGGCCTCTGGGACTCGCCCTTGATGTCACCTGGCAGCTCTGGCCTGCTCCCCACGGTCGTTTCTGACCCTGACTACTGTCCTGCAGCCACACTGTTTCACCCTGCTGAGAAGAGCCTCCTCCCTTGGGCCTGCAGCCCTGGCTCACTCCTGCTTCTGCTGTGCTCACGCCTCAGCCTTCCAAACACCACGCCAGACGAGGGTCTGTAAGCTACAGCCACTGACAGCCCCTTGGCCTGTCTTTGTAAATAAAGTTTTATTGCAACACAGCCACCCTGGTTTATTTTTGTATCATCTGTGGCTTTATGCGGGCCTCTCGCTGCTGTGGCCTCTCCCGTTGCGGAGCACAGGCTCCGGACGCGCAGGCTCAGCGGCCACGGCTCACGGGCCCAGCCGCTCCGCGGCACGTGGGATCTTTCCGGACCGGGGCACGAACCCGCGTCCCCTGCATCGGCAGGCGGACTCTCAACCACTGCGCCACCAGGGAAGCCCTCATCTATGGCTTTTTTGGCAGACTTGACTAGTTGCAACAGAGACTTCATGGCCCACAACACCTAAGCTGTTTCCTGTCTGGCCCATTTTCAGAAAAGGTTTTTTGCTCTAGAAGTTCAGAGGGAGAAGAACTGCAGGGGGGCTTCAAGGAAGAGGTGGTCTTTGAGCTGAACCTCAGCAGGAGGTGAGTGGGGGAAGGACGGAGGACACTGCAGCACTACAGACAGAAAGTGTTTCAGGTCTTGGGAGTAAAGGCAAGAAGGTGGCTCGCGTGTGGTTTGTGGGGTTAGAAGTTTGTATAAGGAATAAGAGGAAATAAGGGTTATAACGTGAAGATCTTTGAACTTAGGTGAAGCACTTTGGATTTCTGTTCTCTGGCTGTAGGGAGCCACTTCAGGTCCGTGAGTAGGGGAAGTCCTGATAAAATGGTTTAGGAACGTGTACCTGGCCGTGACGCGTAGGATGGGTTGGAGAAGGAAGAAATCAGGGAGTTTATTGGGCAGCTTTCTCTAGAAAGACTGCAGTAACAAGTCAGAGGTTTATTTCTAGCTCACATTTCATTTGCTTGAGACTCTTTTCTGAGAGTCTTCATTGCTGGATCGGGGACGTGCCCTTATTAGGGACACGCTATTCTTACGGCAAGAGAGTGGCAGAGACTCAGCCTGTCTTTGAGCTTCAGCTTAGAACTGGAGACTCAAGTTCCATGGCCAAAGCAGGTCCCCGGCCCAGCCTCGGGGCAGGAGATACGTCCCACGGCCGGGGCAGGCTGTAGGATGGACAGCCCTCTTACAGGGAGGGTGGCCAAATAACTGGAGACAAAGCTAGGACCGCCCCAAGGGAGCAGACAAGTGCCAGCCACACTTCTTCCCTTAGCCGCCTGCGCGGAAGCCCTGCAGGCGTCTCAGGCCTTGCCTCCTGCTTCACTTCCAGCCTTGGCCGCCTGCTGCTCTGGGCCCATCATGTGCTAGGGTCCTCCCCCGCATCCTGCTGCTCCGTGCCTTGCTCGTCGCACCTTCCACGTAGTTAATGAATCCCCCTTCCTCTGTCAGCAGGGCCAGCTGCCAGGCAGGGCCCGTGCCTGTCTCGTCCGCACTGTGGCGGTGCCTCCTGGCTGGACCCCCTCCCCTCAGTCTTCCACGCAGCTGCTCAGGGCATGTGTGCAGGTCAGTGTTCTCATCCAGCGGTGGTTCATCTGGAGACATTTGCGGTGGTCCCAACTGGGAGCAGGTGCAGCGGCAGCGAGTGTGTGGAGGCCACCCCGTGCCACCCAGGATGCTCCGCGGCTGAGGAGCAGGCCCCGGGCATGTGTGCCAGTCGTGCTGCTGCCCTGCCCTCCTCCCCAGCTCGCCGTGCCCCCTGGACTGCTGTCCGTGGCCCAGCGTGCCCTGACTCGCACCCAGTGCTCCGGCGACACTGGCTGAGCACCGCCAGGCCCAGCCCTGCTCCACGTTCTCTCCTCCCCTCAAATGAGCAGGGCTTGGGTGGCTCCTTAGGCCCTCACTGGGGCCTGCCTGGGGCCTGATCTGTCCCCGTGCCAGGCAGGCTCTGCACAGCCTCCAGTTGTCTCCCTCTGCACAGGGAGTCCTCGAGGGCAGCGGACTCAGTGCCTCGTGTAGCATTTCCTTTGTGTCTTAACATCAGCAGGGATGGACGCCTTTGGGTGGGAGCCACTGTCGTGCTTCCCAGGTTGACACAGCAGCGGCTGTTTCCAGCTACCTGAGGCCTCTCGTCTCTTGCTTTCCTAAGTGTAAATGTTTTAATTCTCATAGATTCTTTTCATTTTTGCTCCCTAAAAGGTTAAAAAAATTTGTACTACGTAACATCTTCAGGGTTTGAAGGCGCAGAGGGTGCGCAGTGTAGCTGTCTGTTGCCTCCTTCCCTTCTCTGCCACCAGAAGCCTGGTTCCCTGGAGGCACCCACTGCATCTCCTTCTAGAGATACTTTGTTGTAACTATGCACGCAAACGTATATGTATTCTTTTTTTCCTGCTCTTTTCTTTAAAAAAATTTTCTTAACCTCACCTTTAAATGTGTTTGGGTTTGGGAAGTCACTCCATATCGGTACATTTTCCAGTTCGTTCTTTCTCATGACTACATCGTGTCTGGCTGTGTGGAGGTGCTATAATTTATCTCACCAGCCCCTGCTGGTGAATATCGTACTTTGCGCAGTTAAAATCAGGCTGCGGGCACAGCATTGTGGACATGTGCACATGTGCCTGTGGGGCCCATCCCTAGAAGTAACATCTCTTTGTTTAATCACTGTTGATTCTGTTAGATCAGGTTTTACTTTTGTTTCTTAATGTCTTTAACTGTACTTTCTTTGGTCATTTATTTCTCCCAGTTATCTGTCTGTATTTTAAATAATATAGTATGGTCAGATTAAGTGAGTTTCTCAGTTGGAAATTGGCTCACCTTTCATGTGTTCTTATAGGTAGGAGTGACTAGGAAAACATATCCACACAAGAACTTGTACACAAAAGTTCACAGTAGCATCATTCATAGTAGTCAAAAAGGGGAAACAACCAAAATGTCCATCAACAGATGAACGGACAAACAAAGTGTGTTCTATCCATACAGTGGAATATTATTTGGGGATAAAAAGAAAGGAAGTACTGATTCATGCTACAGTGTGGATGGATCTTGGAACATTATGCTGAGTGAAAGAAGCCAGACACAAAGGTCTGGCTTTGTGCGGTTCCATTGATATGAAATGCCCGAAACAGGCAAATCCATAGAGACAAAGTAGATTAGTGGTTGCCAGGGGCTGGGAAATGACAGCTAAGGTGTGTGGGGTTTCTTTTTGGGTAATGAAAATATTCTAAAATTGACTGTGGTGAAGGCTGTGCCTATCTGTGAATATACTAAAATATTCTAAAATTGTATGCTTTAAATGGGTAAATTGTATGGTATGTGAATTACATCTCAATAAAGCTGTTAAAAATAAGAGTGATTAGGATTTTTAAGAAGGGAGTGTTCCAAGGGGGAGCCCAAGGCCTTAGTGTTGACTCTGTCCTGGGCTTATGGTGAGAAGTCCAGTGGGCAGCACGGTGATTCCCGGATCAGCCTTTGAGATACTGCGTATAGTGGACACAGCACTGTTCCCACTGCGGAAGACCTGAGTTCAGCCTTGACTCAGTCCCCGAGGAGTGTGGTCCATCACAGGTAAATCGATCAAATCGCTTAACAGCCGAGCCTCGGCTTATATCTGCGGATTAGATTATATCTGTCCCGTCTATTCTCAGGCTGTGTTGTGAGGCTGAAGTGTGACTGAATTTCAGAGGACTCTGTAAATTACTGAGTGTTATACGTGTATAGGGTTCTAAAAAAGTAATTTAAACACCAAGAGGCCAAGTCAGCAGAGCACGTTTTCTGTCCTGTTGCAGACTGGTTGACCCGAGTGTAGCCGGCTGCATTGTGAATAGAACCAGGCGTGGCCCCAGGGTGCTGGGCTCAGGCCTGGGAGCCCCTCATCTGGCCCCCACTACTCGAGCCTATTTTCCTCCTTCGCTGCACTCCTCTGTCTGTTCTGCTGCTTCTCTCGGTCCTTCCTAAAGTTCCTGGAGGCCCAGCACGAACCAGAGATGTGGGTGCTTCCTTCATGTGTGGAGCTTCACAGGAATGTCATCCTGAGACACTGCTGGTGGTTCTGTTACAGTCCCTTCAGCTGCTTCCTGGGACTTCTCTGGCGGCCAGCATGTGCTTCCTAGCCATTGGGAGTGTGTGAAGCACATATAATACAAATTTCCCAGCCGACATTCAGGTTGTTTGTGCATCCGATTGCACGTGTCGTGGCAGCTTCTGGACTCTAGATACTGTCTTTCTATTTAATTTTGGTGGTGTTGGCCTTTTATTTTGTATTCAGAATTCAGCCACACTATGAGGATTCCTACTTCTTCCGACTCTGAGAAGCCCAAGTAGTCTCTGGTTCCCAAAACCTGGGAGGGGGTAAACTGGGTCCCGGAGACCCTCATTTGCAGGGATGTGCAGAAAGCCCAGCGACCGGCCGCCAAGGGACAGTGTGGGCCTTCCTGCCTGAGGCCACTGGGGCCCAGGATGGTGTTGCTCAGGGCTGGAGCCTTCTCTGTTGGTTTGGCAGGATTTTTTTTTGCTGTACGCGGGCCTCTCACCACCGCGGCCCCTCCTGTTGCGGAGCACAGGCTCCGGACGCGCAGGCCCAGCGGCCATGGCCCACGGGCCCAGCCGCTCCGCAGCATGTGGGATCCTCCCGGACTGGGGCACAAACCCGTGTCCCCTGCATCGGCAGGCGGACTCTCAACCACCGCGCCACCAAGGAAGCCGTAATTTTTTATTTTATATTATAGTTGATTTACAACGCTGTGTTAGTTTCAGGTGTACAGCTAAGTGATTCAGTTATACATCTACATATATCCTTTATTATTTTTTTTAAAATAAATTTATTTATTTATTTTTGGCTGCGTTGGGTCTTCGTTGCTGTGCGCGGGCTTTCTCTAGTTGCAGCGAGTAGGGGCTACTCTTTGCTGCAGTGTGAGGGCTTCTCATTGCGGTGGCTTCTCTTGTTGTGGAGCACAGGCTCTAGGCGCGCGGGCTCAGTAGTTGTGGCACATGGGCTCAGTAGTTGTGGCTCGCGGGCTCTAGAGCGCAGGCTCAGTAGTAGTGGTGCACAGGCTTAGTTGCTCCGCGGCATGTGGGATCTTCCCGGCCCAGGGCTGGTTTGGCAGGATTTGATGTCTGCTTCTGTTTGCCAGGCCCACCCACGTCCATCCCATTCTCCTGGTCTCTTCTGTCACCTGCTGTGTGCCAGCCACTCGCCAGTCAGGTGCCCAGAGATAGAGATACACCAGGCTCCTGGTAGGGGACATTGTGGTGCGGATTCTGATAATCTCACGTGGACAACAGTCGGGCAGGAGCGTGTGGGGTCTCGGGGCTGCCCCTACGGTGGCGCTGGCCTAGCCTCGGGGGTACAGAGTTTAGCTAGGCTTTCTCATCTAGAAAGGAGGGGTGTCTGACCAAGTCTTCGGGGGTGTTAACCAGGCAGAGGAACAGCATGCCTCGGGTGAAGGTGGCGGGCGTGAGCAGGACACAGCACGGTGTGCATGAGCTTCCAGAGCACTTCGTGGCTGGGGCCTCCAGTGAAGCAGGGCCGGGCAGGGTGGGAGATCAGCTAGGTAGCTGGCGAGCATGTTGGTGAAGCTGAGGGCTGGGACGGCCTCCTGAAGGGCAGCATCCCTCGTCTCCAGTCCTGCCTGCCGTACCCGGGATGCAGGTGAGCCCAGCGTGGGGTCCCTCATGGAGCACAAGAAATGACACCGGCCACATTAGCTACGTAGTCCTTAAAGAGTACCAATGTTAGGAATTTACGAACTGGAGTTGACGTGAGCTCGGTATGTGGGGGCCCCGTGGGTACTGGGAGAAGCCTGGCCCTGATGCTTGGTGACCCTGCCAGCTTCCTCCTGAGTGTGAGACACGTGGCTGGTCGGGGGCTGCAACGTGAGGGGTGTGAGCTCTACCGGTGGCAGCATCGTTGCACTTGGATCAGGTGGTCGAGCCTCTCTGGTCATCTGGTCACTGATTTCGTGAGGTGTGGGGCTGGTGACGCAGGGGTGAGGCCCTTGCCTCCGGAAGCTTAGAGTTCAGCGCAGGGAACAGATATGCAGTTGACAACTGTGGTGCTTTTATTTATTTATTTATTTGGCTGCGCCGGGTCTTTATTGCCGCATGCAGGATCTCTAGTTGTGGCATGCGAACTCTGAGTTGTGGCAACTCTTCCATTGGTCTGTGTGTTTGTGCTTAATGCCTCTACTACCCTGTCTTGAATACTGTGGTAGTATAGTAAGTTTCCAGGGCAAAAAGTGTGAGTCCTCCACTCTGTGCTTCTTTTTCAAGATTGTTTTGGCTTTTCTGGGTCCCATGAATTTCATATTCAGCCTATCAATTTCTGCAAAAATAAGGTCAGTTTTGATAATGATCTGCTGATTCTGTAGATTAATTTGGAAAGCTTTGCCATCCTAACGTTAAGATGAACATTCCAGGACTTCCCTGGTGGCACAGTGGTTGGGAATACGCCTGCCAATGCAAGGGACACAGCTTCAAGCCCTGGTCTGGGAGGATCCCACGTGCTGCGGAGCCCGTGCACCACAACTACTGAGCCTGTGCTCTAGAGCCCGCGAGCCACAACCTCTGAGCCGGAGTGCCACAGCTACTGAAGCCTGCACACCTAGAGCCTGTGCTCCGCAACAAGAGAAGCCACCGCAATGAGAAGCCTGCTCACTGCAACAAAGAGTAGCTCCCGCTCGCTGCAACTAGAGAAAGCTGCACACAGCAAAGAAGACCCAACACAGCCAAAAAAAAAAAAAAAAATGAACATTCCGTGAACATGGGATATCTTGCCATTAGGCCTTCTTTAATTTCCTTCAACAATGTTTTGTAGTTTTCAGTGTACTTGCACTTCTTTTGTTAAATTTGTTACTCAATATTTTATTCTTTTCAATATTATTATAAATGGAATTGTTTTCCTGATTTCATTTTCAGCCTTTTTATTGCTAATGAGTCTTTTAGAACTTTTTCCTGTTTTCTATTTGAACAAAAGTTCAAAATTTAAAAGGTATTAGAGTGCAGAGTGAAAAGTTTCTCCCACCCTTACCCTTTGGCCATCCAGGTTCCTCCCTGGAGGTGGCTGGCTACCTTAGAGTTTTGTTTGTCCTAACGGATATTCAGTACATGTATAAGCAAATTCATATGCATGCTCTTTTTCCCCATTGGGTTGATAGTTCTAAATGGGCAATAAAAATTATACTCTTCAAACATTTTAGTGCATTCATAAAAAATTCTTTCTGAAAAAATGGGGAGTGAACAAATGCAACTTCTATTCCATCTTCTAGTTTTTGTCAGTTTTCAGGGACCAAGAACTCACAAGCTTTTTTGAATTCTGAGATGAGGCTTATAAAACGGCTACAGGGCCTCCCTGGTGGCACAGTGGTTGAGAGTCTGCCTGCCGATGCAGGGAACATGGGTTCGTGCCCTGGTCTGGGAAGATCCCACATGCCGCAGAGCGGCTGGGCCCGTGAGCCATGGCCGCTGAGCCTGCGCGTCCGGAGCCTGTGCTCCGCAACGGGAGAGGCCACGGCAGTGAGAGGCCCGCGTACCGCCAAAAAAAAAAAAAAAAAAAAAAAAACGGCTACAAACACGATTTCCCTGATGCGCCTGGCCGACCTGTTCAGCTTGCTCAGTGGCCTGACCGTTGCCTTGTCTAAGAAGTTGTTATTGTCAGTCAGGTCTAGGAAAAATATCTTGAAGCTACCTGGTGCCTGTTACCATTGTCATGACCTGGTGTGTATGTTCCAGGTGCTGTTCTGAACCCACTCTGTGTTTTACGTAATTTATGCCTCTGAACAGTCCACGTGCTGCGTGCTCTTGGTCCCACGTAATAGATGAGGACCCTGAAGCCAGAAGGGCCTTGCTCAGGTCGCATGGCTGGGGCAGCATCAGGGTGCAAGGCCTTTCCCTCTTAGCCTCAGGGTACACTTGTCTCATGTCACGTGGCCTCCCTGACCTCAGGGTGTAAGCATGCTTTTATTGAGACTTCTGTGTGCAGCACTGTTCTCAGTGCTGGGACATAGCAGTGAAGACAGGCCAGTCCTCGCCCTCACAGAGTGACAGAAACTGACTTCTGCCGTGTGTCAGGAGGCGTCAGTGCTGCAGAGAAACAGTGGAGGAGGGCCAGGGAGATTGGGACGCGGGGTGCGAGTCTCAGTAGGGGGTTACTTACGTGGGCCTCGTTCACAAAGATGATGAGTCTGAGCAGGGTTAGAGCAGATGAAGTAGGTAAACTTCTGTGGGGAGGAGGGTTCCAGTCAGAGGAACAGCCAGCACAAGGTCCGGGAGTTGGAGCGAGCTTGCTGTGCTTGAGGGACGGCCAAGGGGCCCCGGTGGGGGCTGGGCCTGAGAGTGTGCAGTGCCAGCGGGAGGGGGTGAGAGCAGGAGGGGGTATGCAGAGGAGCAGGGGGCCTGTGGGGAGTTCGGGGCAGAGGAGTGACACCGTCTGACCCATCTTCGGTAGCATCCCACTGGCCACTACTCAACAGACGGGGTGAGGGAGGAGGTGAGTGCAGCAACCTAGGTGAGACGGGTAGTTGTTCAGCCACAGTGGTAACAGGTGTGGTGACAAGACTTAGAATCTGGAAATACAGATATATTTATTTGTTAGTTTATTTTTGTCTGCATTGTTTCTTTGTTGCTGCACGCGGGCTTTCCCTAGTTGCAGCATGTGGGGGCTACTCTTCCTTGCGGTGCTCAGGCTTCTCATTGCCTTGGCTTCTCTTGTTGCGGAGCTCGGCCTCTAGGTGCGCAGGCTTCAGTAGTTGTGGCTCATGGGCTCTAGAGTGCAGGCTCAGTAGTGTGGCACACGGGCGTAGTTGTGGCACACGGGCTTAGTTGCTCCGTGGCATGTGGCATCTTCCCAGACCAGGGCTCGAACCTGTGTCCCCTGCATTGGCAGGTGGATTCGTAACCACTGCTCCACCAGGGAAGTTCTGGAAATAAATTTTTTTATTCTTAATTTCTTTTTCTTCATTTTCCTTTATCTTCTTTGTCGAGGTTCTGGACCTGTTTTGAGGCTAACCATTACGATTTCCTGATGGAATTGCAGGGGGCAGCTCAGGAGTTTGGGTGTGCTGCATTTGAGAGTCTGACATCACTGGGAGCTGGCGGTCAGAGAGGAGCGGGTGGGTGGGGAATCATGGATGCGGAGATGCAATGCAGGTGTTGAGCCTGGGGAGCCCTGGTGGGGTGGGTGAAGGTGGAGCAAGTGGGGGGATACTGGGGAGGGGGTGATCCTGGTGGGTGGTGGGGAGGGGGGTGTGTGGTCTTTGGTACCCTGAGCTGTGAGGTCATAGAAGCAAGGACAAGGAACTGCCTTTGGGCCCAGGTCATGGTCCCTGGTGGTCTGGAAGAGCAGATCCGGGGGTTCATGTGTGTGTGTGTGTGTGGCGGGGGGGCAAAAGCATGTTTGGAGTGGTTTACGAGAAAATGGACTGAAGAAATTGGAAGTGGTGAGTACAAGACACCTCTTTCAAGGTGTTTGCTGCAGAGGGGCAGTAGAAGGTTATTTATTCATGTCTTTTAAGATGCAGGAAATGACAGTTTATGTGCTGATGAGACTGCCTCCTTAGAGAGGAAGAAATGATGTAGGAGGGAGATTTCCCGGAGGTTGGCAGGTCGCTGTGCAGGTGGGGTGGCAGGAGGGCCAGGGTGTGTGCCAGTCCGTGGCGGGCCTGTGGACATCCTCCTCTGATGCTTCTTAGAGTAGGAAGCAGGTTCTCTGTTGAGAATAGGGAGATGGGAGGAGATGCTGGAGGTTCGGGGAGAGAAGGTATAAGAGGGCCCAAGGAGGTTGAGGTTCCCAGGCAGAAGGGGAGGCTGGGTACGGTGCTCTGTGGGGTGTTGGGCTGTTAACATTTTCTTCTTGATCCTCCTGAGCGAGTGAACCCCAGAGGTGCGGGGATTATTATTCAGAAAGGGAGCAGGATGGGGAAGGGGAGGCCCGGAGGGGAATCCCGGGGAGGGGCGCGCCTGGCAGCGGTGGGGCTATGAGGAGGCTGGAGGGAGGTGGGTAGGAAAGACCCCAGCAGCAGCCCAGGCCAGGTGAGGAAGTGGACCTGCTGCAAGCCCCTCTCATCAGCCACTTGCAGCCAAGGCTGGAACCGTCAGGCCAGAGCTCCATTCAGTCCCACACGGCGCCACCTCTGGGGTGAAATCGGGACAGTCCGCTTAACTGTTGCCTCAGAGCCACGGACTTTCTGCCCTGTCCAGTCACTGGCTCTCACCTTGGACAGCGAGGTTGTTTTATAATTTAAATTGTATCATGTTGGTTCCCTGCTTAAAATCCTTCAGTGGCTCTTACACTTAGGACAGAACTTAAAATCTTAATGCTCTCTTTGAGGCCTTGTGACTCTGCAGTCACCTTTCAGTGCGTGGTCCCCAGGGCTCCCGATGGTGTCATAGGGCCCTGCTTCCTCCTCCTGGAGGCTTCAGCTTCAGTGATTCCCCCTCAGAGCTGGTTTCGCAGCCAGTTTAATGTAGATCCTTCCTGCTGTTCTTCCTCTTAGACCTTATTCTCTTATAGCGCTTAGCAGAGCTGACGATTGTGTACCCACTTTCATTTGTTCGCTATCTCTTCTGTAGAGTGCGCGGACAGAGGCTGTCAGTTTTGTTCATCACTGTCTACCAGAGCGAAGCATGATACTGACACATAAGCACAAAATAGATATTTTTGGAATGAGTTAATGAATGCATAAATGGGAAAATAAATAGTGGGAGAAATTTTAATAAGATCCATCAGGAGTGCAAGAGATATTACCAGCCGCTGCCATACGTAATTTAAAATTTAAAGTTATCTGATTGATGGAAGTTAGTGTCACAACTTCAGAGGTGAGAGTGCCCAATGGGGTGGGTGATGCTAAGCACTGCTTCTTAATGGGTGGGTGGCCTGGTTAGAAAGGGAGGAGTGGGGAGCCCACAGGTGGGGAGCAAGCACCAGGTGGCGTGGGGCTTGGCAGGTGGGAGGCATAACTGAGGAACAATTAGCAATATGTTTTTATTGGAACAGAGTAGAAGTGGGAAATGAGTCTGGACCAAGATGTTAAGGTGGGCATGCTCATACAGCTGTGCTGTCCAGGACCACGGCAACCAGCAGCCACGTATGGCTATCAAGCACTGAGATGTGGCTCGTGGGACTGAACGTTGAATGTTATTTAGTCTTTTTTTTTTTTTTTCTTCCTTTTTGGCTGCGCCGCCCAGCATGCAGGATTTTAGTTCCCTGACCAGGGATCGAACCAGAACCCCCTGCAGTGGAAGCACGGAGTCTTAACCACAGGACTGCCAGGGAAGTCCCAAATGTTATTTAATCTTAATTAATTTAAATTTAAGTAGCCACAGTAGCAAGTGGCAACTGTTTCTGAACAGCATAGTGCCAGAAGATGCTAGTATAAGAAGTGTCCCTTTATTTGGGAGGCACTGTTGAATGTTTATCATGATGAAAGTGAGGTGATGTTGGCTGTCCTTTTGGGAGATTCTTGAATCTGACAGTGGGGGTGAGATGCGTTGGGGGAGGGAAGGCTGAAAGCATGGAGAGTCTTCTGTTATTTAACCAGAGGCCGGCATGAGAGGCCGTGAGGCTGTGAGAGCAGGTGGCTAGTGGCCAATGCCAAGCTTCATGGATGGGATGGCAGTGGTGGAGACATGGGCCAGGGGTGGGCACAGGAGCACCCCACACCTTTGAGCCTGGGGGCCAGACCAGTGTGGTGCTGTGGACAGAAGCGGATACGCTGCAAGTGCGCGGGGTGGTTGGCAAAGCCATCTGGGGGAGAGTCCCATTGGGAACACTCTCCAGGGCAGGCCTGCCTGGTGTCTGTAAAGTGAAGTGGACCTGGCATTTGGGGGAGAGGTGGTCGGCCGAGACTTGAGACTTAGTTACAGAGAGGTTGTAGTGGGAACTGTGGGATTTCAGAACCAGATTTCAAAGGATAGGGTGTAGAGGGAAAAGAGCCTTGCGGTGTCCCACAGTTGGAGGGCATTTGAACAATGGAGCTCGAGAGGCAGTGGGGGAAGGGGTGAGAGAAGCAGGTTAAGGGTGGGAATGTGGGCTGTGAGCTGTGACAGGGTGGGTGGAGCATTTAAGCCAGAGGATTTGGCAGAAGATGGTTTGGAATCCTCTGATCTCTTGGTTTAGACCCCATGAAATACTCTAAAAAATGTCCTGCATTTAGACTCTTGAACTTTGGCTTAGAGGTAATTCTTGTCTCTCCGCACTGAGATCCCAGGGCTGGTGGTTGGAAAAGAAGCCCTTGTTGGTCTCAGAGATATTTTGTTGTGACCAAGGCAGGACTCAATGGAAATACAAATTTGCACCACGTGAAACTGCAGTTTCTGTAGGTGAAAGCTGTCCAGAAAATGGCCATTTCATGTGATTTTATGTATTGTATAAAGAAGGCATTCTTCAGATGAGCAACTTCACAGCACACACAGGGAGTTAACTAGGCTGTTTTCCATCTAGTAATGCTCATCGCACCGGAATTGTCCGCATCAGCGTCTTGGTCGTTTTCTAGATAGCTACGCTTTTGTCTCCTCTCCTTCCTTTACAGATGTGTGAAGTATGAATTACTCTTCGGTTCGATTCCCTGGGAAGCAGACTCCAAGATGGAGATTTGTCGGAAGTTTACTGGGGAGCGCTTGTGGGGAGTGTGAGGTGTGAGGGACTGGACAGAGGACAAGTGGGAGTGTGACTCCTCAACGCTATTGAGCCTTCCAATCCATGAACCTCATACACTGCTCTGTAAATTTAGACCTTGTAAAACGTCTTTCCTCAGTACTTTGTAGCACTCAGTGCACATATTTTGCTGAATTTATCCCTGATATTTACTAAATATTAAAATTTACTCAATATTCGGGACTTCCCTGGTGGTCCAGTGGCTAAGACTCCACGCTTCCACTGCAGGGGGCACGGGTTCGATCCCTGGTCAGGGAACTAAGATCCTGCATGCTGTGTGGCAAAAAAAAAAAAAAAAATTACCCAGTATTAAATATTAATATTTAAGGTTTTTTGTATATCCAATGATTTTCCCTGTGAACAAAGATTAGTTCTGTTTATTCCTTTCAAATCTTAATGCCTTTTATTTCTTTTTCTTGCCTTTTGCACTGCCTGGGCCCTCCAGTAAAATGTCATACAAAAGTGGTGAGAGTGGGTGTCCTTTTCTTGCTATTGATCACAGGGAGAAAGCATTCAGTGTTCTACTACTTAGTATTATATATATAACTGTAGGTTTTGCATATATACCCTTTATCAGGTTGAGGATGTTTTATTCTATTCTTACTTTACTTTGAACTTTATTAAGAATGAATATGGTGGATTTTGTTAAATGCTTTTTCTGCCTCTACTGTAATGATCATATATTTTTTTCTTATTTAATATGGTTAATTACACTGATTAATTTTTTAAAAATATTTCTTTATTTATTTGGCTGTTCTGGGTCTTAGTCGCGGGATGTGGGATCTTTTTAGTTGCGGCCTGTGGGACCTTTTTGTGGCATGTGGGATCTAGTTCCCTGACCAGGGATTGAACCTGGGCCCCCTGCATTGGGAGTGTGGAGTCTTATTAACCACTGGACCACCAGGGAAGTCCCTACACTGATTAATTTTTGAATGTTAAACCAACCTTGCAATCCTGGGATAAACCCCACTTGGGTATGGTGTGTTATCCTTTATAACTGGATTCAGTTTGCTAACATTTCTTTTAAATTTTAAGGATTTTTAAATCTACGGTCATGAGGGCTATTGGTCTGTAGATTTTTGGTAATGTCTTTGTCTGATTTTGATATCAGTGTAATATTGGCTTCATTAAATGGGTTGAGAAATGCTTCTAGAAAGTGGAAGTGGAGGAATTTGTGTGGGAATGTTATTTTTCTTGGATGCTTGGTAGAATTTTTCAGTGAAAACATCTTGGCCTGGAGTTTTCTTTGTGGGAAGGTTTTTTAAAATAATTAATTAGTTAATTAATTAATTTACTTTTGGCTGCACTGGGTCTTCATTGCTGCTCGTGAGCTTTCTCTAGTTGTGGCGAGCGGGGGCTACTCTTCATTGCGGTGCGCGTGCTTCTTATTGCGGTGGCTTCTCTTGTTGCAGAGCACGGGCTCTAGGCACGTGGGCTTCAGTAGTTGTGGCACGCAGGCTCAGTAGTTGTGGCTCGCGGGCTCTAGAGCGCAGGCTCAGTAGTTGTGGCGAACAGGCTTACTTGCTCTGCAGCATGTGGGATCATCCTGGACCAGGGCTGGAACCTGTGTCCCCTGCATTGGCAGGCAGATTCTTATCTACTGCGCCACCAGGAAATCCCAGAAAGTTTAGCTAAATTTTTAATACTTTTTTTTTTTTTTTTTTTTTTTTTTCCGAATATAATAACACTAACAAAATAATAACTGAAGTTATTGAGCTTTTATTATGTACCAGGCACTATGCTAACCACTTTGCATGTCTCATTTCACTCAAGAATTGCAACAACCCCATGAAAGAGGAGCTATTATTGTTGTTATTTTAGAGATGAGAAAAGTTCCCAACTCCAAAATCTGTGTAGCTAAATACAGATAGTGATAGCTCAGTCAAAAGGTGATTCAAAAAACTCAATCTCTTAATGTAAAGAAATTGGAAATACCTTAGCCAAATTATTTTGTTTACATTCTCCTATTATGTATTTCCAGGACTGTTAATTATGTAAAAATGTTTAATTCTAAAACAACTCTTCCAATAAATATAAAACACAAGTTGTTCTAAGTGAGAAGAACACACTGTGTTGCAGATTAATGACACTGCCTTTTCTTTTTTAAAGGTATATAAAAATACTGGTGCATCTTATAATCTATGAGTTTTTTTTTTTTCTTTTGCGGCACGCGAGCCTCTCACTGCTGTGGCCTCTCCCGTTGCGGAGCACAGGCTCCGGGCGTGCAGGCTCAGCGCCCATGGCTCACGGGCCCAGCCGCTCTGCGGCATGTGGGATCTTCCCAGACCGGGGCCTGAACCCGTGTCCCCTGCATCGGCAGGTGGACTCTCAACCACTGCGCCACTAGGGAAGCCCAAATTTTTAATACTATTTTGTGGGATATTTATCTGCCCCAACAGATATTTGTCAGGAAAACATTGTTTTCAGCATTTGTTGTTGGTGCTGCTGCATCTGTCTTCAAGGGTCGCTTTGTACGTGTGCCATGAAAACTGCCTTCCCGCATTCACCCTTTGTGTGGAACTGAGCCGATCACAGGCGAAAAAACAGGCCGGCCGCAGCTTGTTTGGACTTGTCTGAGTTTAGCAAATCCTTGGCATCAGGGAGCCTCTAACAGGGCATAGAGCCTTTGATGTGCCTTGCAGCAGAAACAATTTTCAGTATTTTCTAAATAACACTTGTAATATATTCTATAAAGAGCAAGTATTCACATATTTCTCACTCAACATTGGTAACCCATCCTGAAAATCAGACATTCTACTTGAAAATAGAGTCTGTTTTTCATCATGTTAAATGGGAAAATTTATTAACCCATTAAGTATCAATCAATTTCCTAAAACATCTTTGAGACCCTGGTAAAAGACCTTCATATAAGAAAGAGGCTATCATGTTAGAATGTAAAAAAGGGTTTCCCTGTTTTCCAGACAAGTGATGCAAATTATCTGCTGTTGCTTTTCCTGTGGTAACACCTAGAGCCTCCGCGCGTCCCGGCGACTCAGCAGCGGGTGCCCTGGTGACACTTTTTTTCTTTTTTTAATTTTTATTGGAGTATACTTGCTTTACAATGTTGTGTTAGTTTCTGTTGTACAGCAAAGTGAATCAGCTATACATATACATATAGCCCCTTATTTTTTTTTGGATTTCTTTCTCATGTAGGTCACCACAGAGTATTGAGTAGACTTCCCTGTGCTATACAGTAAGTTCTCATTAGTTATGTATTTTATACATAGTATCAATATGCATATTTTCAGAGGTGCACGCAGCACGCTTCTCCCAATTGAATTTCAAATCCAACCTGAGGTATTTTCCCCTGCATGTTGCTTTGAGGAAATTGTTGATTTAGTTTTTTGACATAAATACAAATTTTACCCCTTTAATAACCAAAACTGAAATACATATTAGAATAATTATATGATTTATGAACTTAAAAAATGTTTTACTGAAGTATAGGTGATTTACAGTGTGTACATTTCGGCTGTACAGCCAATGAGTCAGTTATACATATATATGTATGTCTGTGAACTTTTAAACTTTCAAAGACCAAAAGATATTCTACCAAAAAATTTTAACCAGGATGATTTCCATGGGGAAATACAAATATGCCTGTATTTGTAATGTGGGTAATGTTAATAGATGATGAGGGTAAGAAGTTATTTCTTCTGTATTTTGAAATAATTTATATGGTGGAAATGAAATTTAAATTAATTAAAAAAATGTCTGGACTCCAACTCCAGTTTTTCATGATGAAGATAATTTTTTAAGGAAAGCTTACTGGTTTTCAGGTAAGGATGGCAGATTGCACCCGTGTATACAACTTCACTCTCTCCCAAACTCTCTCCCATTCTGCTAAATGAACAGGAAAGTGATGTTTAAAAAAGTCAAACTCACAAGGCTGAGTAACGTGAGAGGGAGATGATAGCAATAAAGTTTTGGAAGCTGGGAGGCAGATGGATACGTCATAACTGACTTAGCAGATCTGAGAACGCCAGGTTCTGTGCTAGCAGTGAGGAGAGCTGAGAACTAATCCTGTTTGCACCACAGAATCATCAAAAGGCTCAAAATTTAGAGGCACCAGGGACCTTAAGGAAGTCAAAGAGAGAACCACAATGATGAGCAGAAAGCAAGAGGCTAACGGGAAGGGTCAGGAAGATTTGAGAGAGACCAAATGGAATCTCCAGAAACAAATGACAGCTGAAACTTAAAAACTAACCAACAGGCTAAATATTCGATTATAAGCAGTTGAAGAGAGGCTTTGTGAACGAGGTGAAAGGAGTTTAATGAGAACAACAAAGAGTTAATGGAATGGAAAGTATGGTGGAGAAGGTGATTGAGGGGTGGAGGGCAGAATGCAAGAGTTTCAGATGCATTTGATGCCAGCCCCAAAAGCCAGCTTAGAATGGAGAAGAGACAGTGTTGGAAGAGCTGTTGGCTGGAACTTATGACCGATGTGATGATGGAAAAATCATTTATTTCAAACAGGATAAATAATGTCCGTGTTGAGAAACGTCACAGCAACGCTCCAAAACACCAAAGACCAAGACAACGTTTAAAGCAACCAGAAGTAAGAGCTCTTCCAGGGTGCTGACGGGTCCTGCTTGCCGCTCCTCAGCAGTCCTGGCGCCAGGAGGACGGTGGGAGCAGCCTGAGACACTGGCCTCCTGCAGGGTAGTCTCCCGGAGCAGGGTGGAATGCTGTTTTCAGAGAAACAGAGAATCATCAGGGAAAGCCTGAGTTGCAAAATGGAACGGTTAACAAACGATAAACATGTTTGCATGAAATAATTATATTTTGTAGGGTTCAGAGAGAGACTACACCGCAACAGCAGGGGTGCCAGATGAAGCAGAACCCAGATTTGGGGTGGGAGAACAGAGAAGAGCACTGAAGTCTGGGAACCCTGTGGAAGGGGCTCGACACTCTGCAGCTCTCCGGACAGATGGAAGGATCGGACACATGGAAGCCTCGCAGGGCTTTCAGAGAGAAGGAGACAGAGAACTGAGCATCCGAATGACTTGGCACTTCTCAGTAGCGGTTCTGGAGTCTAGAGGTCTGGGAAGCAGTAAGTACAAAATCCGATGGAAGGTGACCTCCAGTGTGGTGCTCCGCCCACTGACGCGCCCTTCCCTCCCCGTCCTGGAAAACGACCGAGATGCTCTTTACTGTGTGCGGCGAAGGGCGGCCCCTGGCGACAGCAGCGCCCAGCGATGGAGTGTGTACCTCTGAGCGTGTTCCTCTTGCCGGGAGCGGGGCGAGGCTGAGCGCCCGCGTGTTTCCACAGTTCTCCGATGCGGTTGCCGCCCCAGCCGTTCAGGAGACTTCGGGCATCAGCATTGCGGCACCTGCATCGCAGGCCACGTTAGGAGCGCTAGGGGCCAGGACAGGTTGCCTCCTGTGCTCTTCCCTCACCCCAGAGGCGGGTGCAGCTCGAGCCGCCCAGGTGACCTGCTTCCCAGTTTCTCCCTTGCTTCCTTTACATGTTCCCACCCCTTTCCCGGTGCTGCTGCTGATTCTTCACTCAAGCTTGGTGCTGTGTTGGAGGTTTGGGGTTGGTGTGGTAGTAATGGGGACAGAGAATTAACTTTATATTTTGGGTGAGGAACCAGGTGTTAGGCGAGGCAGGAGAGAGGGACCCAGGGCGGTGCTGTGGGTACCACGTGAGACAGGAGCAGGGCGGGACGGTGCCAGTGGGCTGGGCAGGTGGCGATGGGGAGGGTGGGTTCTGGGAGAGGCTGCAGTACTTGGCATCTTCCTAGGATAACCGGCCACCTTAGAAATAGGAGACTGGAAAGCTCAGCTAGGGATATGGCAGTGGGCGGAGCAGCGCCGTCTTGATGCAATCAAGACTCTCAGGTGCCCGCAGCACTCCTTGAGTTGGTCGCTTGATGTCTTTGGTCAGTTTGGGGACGTTCTCGGCCGACATCTTTTCACATATTGCTTCTGCCCACTTGTCCACTCTGGCCATGGGAACACGCGTGGCGCCCCTTCTCACGGTTTCCGTGTGTCTGTCTCTTCGGTTTTTCCACCCTTTTCCTCTCTGTAGTTGTGGTTGGACCATCTATTGGCTCTTTTTCCAGCTCCCCGAGCTGCGTCTGCAGTGTCCATCTGTCCATGAACCCAACGGTGGAGCTCTCAGTTTCGGTTTCTGTGTTTTACACGTGAGCCCTTTCTGTGGATTCCACTTCTTTGGTCTTGTCGTCTGTTTTCATGAATCCATCGGTCACGGATATTTAAAGTTAACGCCTTGTTGCAGAAGTCCCAGCGACACTGTGGGTCCGGCCCAGATGGACCCCTAGGGTGCCGCCGGCCATGCTGCCACTCGCTGCCTGCCTGCCCGCCGCCTCTGCCAGATGCCCAGCCCCCGCAACTTCCCCCCCGCCCCCCAGGTCCCCAGAGTAGGCTCCCTTCCCCCAGGGTCAGCCGGGGCCTTGGCCCCTTGGGTCCTGGCCACTGTGTAGCATTTCCTTGCCTCCAAGTAGATTTCTTTAACCCTTGTTTGTAGATTTCGTTTTCTGGTTGTCCTCAGCCTGAGCTTTGCCTGCTGAATGCTCTTCCATCATTGGATGGAGAGTGTCAGGTGGGCATCTTAAAACAGAGGTGCATGTGGCCACTCAGGTCTTCTCACCTGTGATGCCCCTGAGGCAGAGAAAAGCGTGTGGCCAGTGGTGCAGAGGACTTGGGTCAGTGGGCGCCGAGGGGCCTGGTGATGTGTTGTGGCCCTGCAGCCTCTGTGTGGATTCCACCAGCTGCCTGGTCCCTTGCTCTCTCCTCAAGGCTTTTGCCGTGGGAGTTGCAGCCCCTGTCTCGAGCCCTGTCTGCCCCAGCACAGGGGCTTGGCCACGTGATTTGTGCTGATGCGGGGTGGTCCTGGAGCGGGAGCCCGAGCCTTCACCTGCTCTGGCTGTGTCATGACAACGTCCTGCCCGAGAGGCTCAGTTCCAAGCCTCATTCTGGGAAGACCGCAGGCAGAGCCGTGCTGCCCGTGGCCTTCATATGGAGCAAGCAGAGGAAACACTGCTTAAGATCTGGGTTGTGGGTCCCCGTGCTGGACGTGGCCCTGACTGGTCTTCACAGCGTGGAACTGCTGCCCTTTACGTGTGGGCCGGAGGGAGCTGGCACCTCGGTCCCAGTGGTGAAGGGCGGCGACTGCAGGAGGTCTGTCTAGCCCACGTTGCACTTATGACTTTTACAACTAGTGCAATTTAAATGCTTCACATTTTGAATCATTCTATTAGCAGATGCTCCTGACGGTTGAACCCTGGCAGCTGTCACATCATCCAGAATAAACCCTTCTTTTATAACTGGCCAGACCCTCCTGTCCCGTGTCTGCATGACCCTGGCAGTCTCGCCTCGGGCCGGGGGGCCGGCAGAGCTCGTGGGGTCACAGCCTCGCAGGGGCTCTCTGGTCACTCACGTGGTGCTGTTGTCTTGGTAGCTGCAGGTCAGGATTCGGCGTGAGCTCGGAGCTGGGCAGAGCTGGGCATCCCTGGGACACTCATGGGGGAGGCAGCGCTCAAGCCAGTGCCACAGGCTGGGCAGGCTTCCTGGGGCCTCCCACCCCTCCTTGAGTCTGGAGCCTGTGCTTGGACGGTAAAGGCTGTGGGTGCAAATCGCCGACCATCCCTGGGCAGTAGGGCTTCACTTGGTCGGCACCTGCCCATCTCCTAGAGGGACACGTGGAGGCTGGTGTGCGCAGGGCAGTGCAGGTGCTGGGGGAAGGTCCATGGGGACTGGATGCTGGAGGAGGTTCGGCCTCAAGTGGCAGCCATGGTGTGGTCCGGGAGCCGTGGGGTGCACGTGAGCCCCGAAGGGTGAGTGCCCTGTGGAAATGTAGGATGGGCAGAGAGGCGCTTCACACCTGCTTTTGGTTATTAGAGGAGAAAGGAGGTTAAACAAAAAAAAGAATCCTAAGACTTGAGGTGAGCGTTCCAAATGCTGGTGGCACTTAGGACAGACTCGGGAGGAAGCCCGTGGGGCACCGTGGAGGTTCTCCCAGGGCTGTTTGAGAGGTAGCTGTGTACTCAGATCCTCTCCCTCGCTGCCTGGAGTTGACAACTGTCCCTCCCTGTCCCAAGAGGCATGTGAAATCTTTCCTCCTGGGAGAGGAGACAGAGGTCATGGGAGCGGGGACTCTGGCACCGGTGAGGATGCAGGTACCTGCCCAGGACTTTGGCGGCCAGGCCTTTCCCTCTGCACCAGCTTTTGGCGGGGAGAGTCCAGCCAGAGAGGCCTACTCTGGCGCCCGTCCAGTGGGCCAGTGTACGGCCCTGACCAGTCCCAGATTTGGAGCTGAGCTTCCAGAAGGAAGTGGAGAAGCATGAACGTCACTGAGGTGAGAGGACTTACATCCCAGGGAGCAGGCAGTGCTGTGCAGGAGGGGACGGGGCAGAGAGCGGGCGGGAGTGCAGAGTGAAAGGTGCAGTGAGTGAAGCGCACGTAGTCATGCAAAAGGAGAACAGAAAGACACAAACAGTAGGAAATAGAGAGACCAGTAGAGGCCGCTGCAGCTGGTGCAGGAGCCTCAGCAGCACAGGATGGGGGTGTGGAGCAGAGAGGCCCCGCGAGGGCCTGAGGGAAGGCTGGCCGGCAGGAGCAGGGGACCTCGGAGGCACCTCCAGACCTGACGCATGAACTCTGACCCAGCCAGATAGCCCATCAGCTGTCCAGGTAGGATAAAGGCGTTTTCAGACGCACACATTTTCAAAACCTTAGCTCCCACCTGCCCTTGGGAGCCAGGAAAAAGCTCTCGCAGAAGGGAAGGCGGTCCCAAAGCGGCGGAGCCCCGGGGCTGCCTGTGGGTGGAAGAGGCAGAGCACCGAGCCCACCCTGTGCCCACCGGCCACCTCTGTTTGCCGGGACCCTGGGCTTGCCCTCAGTGGCTGGGCTGGAGGGTCCTGTTCACTTTCCGTATTAATCGACTCCACTGCAGCGCCCCTGGAGGACGCCCCGCTCCACATGTGCCGTCTGTGGGCTCCCCCAGCTCTGTGTACTGGCAGCTGAGTGCCTGGAGAGGCCAGGCCCGGTGAGGACGGGCGCCTAGGCTCCGGGGGGGCGGGCATTGGAGAAGACGGTTCTTGCTTTCTGGACTCGCATTTGAAGTAGACAGGCTGCTCGTGTGAGGACGTCCAGAGTCTGGGTGTGAAGAGAGGTCAGTGGAGAGTGTGTCGAAGGTCTCCCAGGGCCGGGCCTGTCCCTGGGCACCCCACGCTGGGCTGGGACTCTGTGATGCCAGCAGGAGCCTGTCAGCTCCGGCGCACGCCTCTCAATAACAAGTGTTTTGGAGGTTTTCAGCTGAAACGAGGCCCCGTGACCCCACGTCGGCAGCGGCGCCCTCTGCCCACCTTTGTCGTGGTGCTTTCCTGCGGTGGTTCTCACAGCTTAAAAACGAACAAAACAGCTCTTGGCCTCTCCCCAGGCTACCACCCCGCCTCCCTGTACCTGGCGCACCTGTGCCTGCTGTCCCTCCTCCCTGCTCCCCTGAGCCCGCCCCCACCGCCTGTCTCCGCAGGCTGCCAGCACCCTCTCCACGCGGGCTTCCTCGCCCCCTCCAGCCCTTACCTCTGTCGTCTCTGCTAGTTCGCTCTGCCCATAAACATGCTGGGCAGGAAAGTGGAGTTCCTGTTGTGTGCTGATTTCTCCTAAGCTTGCATCCAAAACGTGGACCTCGTCCCGACCCAGGTGCGTGTGGCCGACCACCTGCTTGACGCGCCGAGTCAACGCCTGCTGGTGTGGCGGCTGCCCTGATGCGCTGTCTCCCTGCCTCTTGCACCCGTCATGCTGCCCTGGCTCGGCCTGTGCTGCCACCCAGGTTGCTACTCGTGCACCTGTCGAGCGACGTGTGGTGTGCGGTGAAGCGGGAAATCCGTCACATGGGGCGCCGCAGCAGATGACACCCTGCTCTGAATGTGTAGCAAACTTCTCCCAGTTTTCTAAGAAAAATCCCGAGGAGAGTGAGCCGGCAGCTCTGGGGATCAGGGAAACAGTTGAGATCTTGAGGAGCACATGATCCATCCCATGTGCGCTGTTTAAAACCCCAGGGCCGACGGGGTCAGGGAGCGGCTGGTGGCTGAGGTTAGGCAGACACCAGAGAGGGCTGGCAGCACGCTTACCTGCAGGTCAGCTCTGCTCGGGACAGCTGTGGGCCTGATTTTGTCCTCTGCTTGTTCTGTTGGTTATCCAGGGAGAGGTTTAAGTTCTTTCGCTACGGCTGTATCTGGGTCTCCTTTCGCTCGGGTGTCTGTATGCCTGAGGCTGCGTTGTCCTGTTTCGTCCTCTCTTTGGTGGCCCTTCGTGGTGGCGGAGTGACCGTCTCTGGGCGTCGCTGTCTCCTCCGGGTGTGAGAACCGCTCTCCAGCTCTGAGTGTTTGCTGCCGCTTTCCTGTCATTCGGTCCCAGCCCTTCGTGAGCCTCCCACAGTGGCTTCACTCTGGACGTTACGATGGCCACAGAGTAAGGAGCCACCCTGGACGCTGTCCACGTTGAGGTGACAGGCTGGGTGAGAGCCTGCATGCCCCCAGCCACTCCGGAAGTGCCAGCTCTTTTGGGGGTGCAGCTTTCTGAGGATTTGGTGAATCCTCCTTACTATCCTTTTGTACCGCGGCCTGGAGGAGCAGCCTGCTGCAACCAAGGCCCTTGGAGAAGGGGTGGGATTGGAGACTCCTTTCCAGTGTGCCCTGGTCCCCTTCTCCCCCTTCCCTCTCTCTTCCCTGCTGCCTCATAACATCAGCAGGTGTGGGGGGCTAAATGGCCCCAGAGGGCTGTTTTGATCACCAGTGCATCCCAGCTTTAGGACAAGGGATTCACGTCCTCTCATTTGGACAGGTACTGAGAGGTACCTGCTTCAGGGGTGGCTGGATCCAGATGCCAGGTGGTCGTTTTCTTTTTTCCTATTATTTACTTCTGCCTCCTTTTTTTTTTTTTCTGAGAAGCCTCTCCCTGTTGGGGACAAAGTGGCCCAGCAGCTGCAGGCCCCGAGCCCCATGCTGACGCTTCCAGCAGGCAGGGCACGTCTTCTCCTGTGACCCTCGGGGACGTTGCTTCTGCCCTGCACCCATCCCATGGGGTGGGGTGCAGGTGGGGCCTCCACTCAAACACCTGGAGGGGCACTTCCCTGGTGGTCCAGTGGCTAAGGCTCCACGCTCACAATGCAGGGGGCCTGGGTTTGATCCCTGGTCAGGGAGCTGGATCCCACATGCTGCAACTAAGAGTTCATGTGCTGCATACCGCAACGAAGATCCCACGTGCCACAACTAAGACCCGGTGCAGCCAAATAAATAAATAAATATTTAAAAAATCTAATGACGTTAAAAAAAAGAAAAACACCACACCTGGAGAGCCCCAGGGAATGGGGCTCCTAGCAGACAGGAGGGAGAGAAGCATAGATGGACAGGCCGGCTCCTGTGGCTCCCAGCAGGAGCTTCGGAACATGAGCTCAGACTTTGGCCTTTTAGAAACGGGACCTTGTTTTCTGTCCTGTAAGGTGCGGATGGACACAGCTGCCGCGTCCCCAGGTGTGCAAGAGGAAATGTGATGGTGTTTGTACAGCTCTTCCCAAGCGTTTTACTGTATACAGTAGGTGCTCAGTAAATGATGCCGCAAGGGCGAGGTCTGTTCCAGTTTAGATGCTGAAGCTGAGGCAGTTTTGTGGAGCAAGTGCGTTTTCACAGGTGGTCGGGGCAGTGTCGTGTCGCACTCAGGCCACCTGCTGAGTTGTGGGTTCCATGCTTCCTGCCCCCACCCCATCCTCTTCCTCATAGTTGCTTGTGGGGTGATTGCCCTTGTGCATACAGAAGGCTGTCTCCATCGTGACCTGCT
Source organism: Lipotes vexillifer (assembly GCF_000442215.2). Classification (NCBI taxonomy): domain Eukaryota; kingdom Metazoa; phylum Chordata; class Mammalia; order Artiodactyla; family Lipotidae; genus Lipotes; species Lipotes vexillifer. Next base: position 230,650 of record NW_006791731.1, read on the forward strand.
CTCCCATGTGTGCTGCACAGGGAGTGCAGGTGCCCCCCGGAGTGCGGTGGTGTGGTGTGCAGGTGCAGACGGTGCCCTTGAGTTGACCATGGTTCTAGGTTCCTTAGAGATGCCGCCGCAGCAGGCAGCTGCAGCCTCACCTGTTCGTAGCACATGATGGTCCTGCCAGCCTTCCAGTCCCTCCCCAAAAGGTCGCTTCTCAGCCGTGACCCTGAGGCCGCTGGCCGTGGAAGCGGTGCACATATCTTCCTTTTTCCCACTGAGCTGTGACCATGGATGACTGCTGGGGCCGGGCCTTCTCACTCCCTGACTCACTGCTGTATCCCATGGGTGGGACTGTGACTGAGCAGCTGGGCCTTTGACCTTTGTTGGGAGCTCTGACTTTCATGCCCTGGTATGGGGTCAGTTTTCAGAGATGTCCAAGGATGGTCCCCTGAGATGAAGCCTGGTTAGCTGTGCTGGCTCTTCCTTCTTACAGATGTGCGGCCCCCCCACCCCACCGTGCGGTGGGCCGGCCCGTCAGGCCTGCTTCTGGAGGTGCCTTCTGCCCACACCCCAGAGCCACACCAGCTCTCCCTCAGGTCAGAGTGTCTTGTCCATTCTTGACCTTCACAGTTCTACATCCTTGTGTTTGAATGTATCTGGATCTGTAAAAATCTGGTCTGACAGTCTTTGTCTTAGCTAGACTGCTGGTCCATTTATGTTTATGAAAATTATTATATTTGAATTTATTTTTACAGTCTTATTTCACACTTTATTTGTCCTGTTATTTGGGGACAGATTACTTTTTTCCTCCTTTCTTAACTTCTATTTTATTTTATTATTTATTTATTTATTTTTTGGCTGCGTTGGGTCTTTGTTGCCGTGCATGGGTTTTCTCTAGTTGTGGCGAGCGGGGGCTACTCTTTGTTGCAGTGCGCAGGCTTCTCACTGTGGTGGCTTCTCTTGCTGAGGAGCGTGGGCCCTAGGCACGGGGGCTCAGTAGTTGCGGCTCGCGGGCTCTAGAGCGCAGGCTCAGTAGTTGTGGCGCATGGGCTTAGTTGCTCCGTGGCATTTGGGATCCTCCCAGACCAGGGCTCGAACCCATGTACCCTGCACTGGCAGGTGGATTCTTAAACACTGCGCCACCACGGAAGCCCTTAACTTCTTTTGGGTTGATCTTTTTTTCTTTTTTTCTCCTCAACTAGATTGGAATGCATTCACTTGACTTCCATAGAGGCTGCACTGGATATTTTAACACACAGAATTCATTTATCAAAATCTAAATTAATTGATATTTTTATTCTCCTCCAAACAATTCAGTGCACTTAGAACACTGTGAGTCTGTTTAGTTCCATCCCAGGTATGGGCTGACCTCTCCCTCTCCCCCTGCAGCTCCTGCTTCCTCAGGGTGGGAGGGCTGGGTTTCCTAGTGGCCTTCGTTTACCTGATGCCTTCGGGGCCTCAGCCTTGGGGGTGTCTCCGAGAGGGTCAACACCTGGGCACATCCAAGGCTTTCTGTTCACTCCCCTGCCTCTTCTAAGCAGTACAAATGCTCAAGATCAGCCAGGCCCTCAGATGCAGACAGCAGAGGGGTGCCTTGATTTCCCCTGTCGCCGGTTTTACTTAGCTTTTGCCCTCTGAGGTTCCGAACTTTCTTCCTATCTCATCAATGGGTTAAAATTTTTTTTCAGTAGTTTAAAACTGTCATAATAGTGTGTTTGTTCTCTCTTAAGAGGGTTGGTCAAAGCTGTCTATTTCATTATTGTGACAGAAATGGCAGTGTTCTCTGAAGTCTTTACTCCCAGTAGGTCCTGGGGCAAGCCTCCTGTGTGTGTGTGTGTGTGTGTGTGTGTGTTGGTGGGGTGTGTGTCCCCTGCACGATGGGGCCCAGCTCTCCCAGTGGCCTGGCAGGCTTGGCCCTGCTGGGAAGGCACCGTCTCCTCTGCTACTGGAACTTGGCAGAAGGGAGAGTCTCTGACAGTCTGAGTTGGTGAAACGTCCCTCATGTTTATCAGTGGTTTTCTGGAACCTTCAGCGAGGAACTGGATGGGACATCCCCCTCCGCCCCCCCAGGAAGGCGAAGCCCCCTCAGACGCTGTCTGACAGCAGGGCTTGCCCCAGGCCTCCTGCACAGGGCCCTGTGGGACCCGTGGGGTCTCTTACTGTGACTGCCAGCACCACCTGCAGGTGTGCAGGGGCCCAGATCCGTGTTTCCTGATGGTTTTCCGTCAGATAGATAAAAGGTTTCCACTTTGTTTTCCTTTCCTCTGTGTCTGGTTAATATTTTGTCTCACACTTTGGGTGAGTCCTGACAAAGCCTGTGGTCACCCAGTGCCTCCACCCCCCGGGCCTGAGAGCTATGAGAATGACTGGGAACCACGCATCACCCTCCCGCCGTGCTCCGCTCCCTCCTCCTTGCTTGCTGGGTCGTGGGCGGGAGGTGTTGCTGTTGCTTCTGTGGCGGAAACCACATTTTACTCCTGTTTCTGAGACGTGACCTTGCTGACCTTGGGACTCCTTGTCGGTCAGCATCTCTGGGTTTCACTGTTGACCCTGTGGACGCAGCCCCCTCCTCCGCTGCTGCCTGAGAAGGGCTCCACCTCCTGGCTGGGCCACCTCTTTGCTGGGCTGTGTTCAGCTGCGTGGTCTGTCTGCTGGTGGGAATTGGCCAGCTTTGCATTCCAGAAATATCTGCTGGCCTTTAAGCCTTGGGGGCGGGGAGGTCCTCAGGGAGGCAGTCGGCTTATGGGAGCGACTCAGGCCATGGCAGGCAGGACCGCAAGGTCGTGCAGGCTGGCTGGCCCCTACCACCTTACGTGGAGGTGGGGAGGACAGCAGGCCGGGGTGGGGCGGGCGGCGGGGTAGGGCAGGGCTGGGCGGCCTCCTAGAGGCGGCTCCTGTCTGGACACACCAGTGGGTGGAGGGTGCCGTTCAGTGTCCCAGTGCCCAGCCCTGCCTGCCAAGGGTACCGCCAGTGGCTGTGGGTTGCAGGGGTCTTGGGATGTCCTGCCCTCGCCGTGGCCCCTTCCCTGCCCTTGCCGTCTCAGCGCCCCGGGGGAGTGGGGTGCAGCACGGAGGCGGGCGTCCCGGGCCCCATCAGGCCTCAGGCTGTCGCTCCGGCGGGCGGTGGGCGCCGTGCTCACACATGTTCACACGCTCACGAGGCTCACACCCCGCGCCACGCAGGCGGCACCGGGCAGAGTGTCCCCCTCGGCCCCTGGCCTGCAGGTTGCAGCTTCCTGGGGCTCGTGCTCCAAGCAGACCCCATCAGGAGCCAGCACAGAGCGTTTCTGTTCCAGAACTCGCGTAGGAAGTTGGAATCAAGAACCTTCTCGCCCACGTGTGACCGGAGCGTTCCTGCAGTGGGGGCGGGGAGGAGCGAGCGGCGGTCCGGCTGCCCCTCCGCAGCTCCGGCCTCAGCACCGGCCGGGTCTGTGACAAGGACGAGCCGACCTGCCTGCGCAGCGGGGGAAGGGCGCCGAGCGACTACGTGGTGAGGTCGGTGGGCGGTGCGGCTGCTGAGAGCTCGGCAGCACTCAGCAAAGGGCAGCCGTCGTCACAGCCCAGTGAACTGTTTGTGAGTTTTTCGGTGTCTTTACTTCCCCTTGCGCCAGGTGCTCTTCAGGAGGCGGGGCTGCAGAGCCCAGGTGCCGGGTCCAGGGGCTCCTCGTCCTCTTGAGCTAGGGCAGCCGGGCCCCAGGGCGGAGCCGGCCCCCGGCTCACCGACGGGGGCGCCAGGGGGCGCGGGGCGCCGGGGGTCTTTGAGGGGCCTTGGTGGGGAGGGTGTCCCTCCTGCGGTGACTTTCAAGGGAGCAGACCTCCTTCAGGTGAGGGGTGTGCATGGAGCATTTTGGGGAGCCGGCCAGGACAGGGTGAGGCTGGCCCGGCCGACCCTGCCGGGAGCTTCCTTTCGCAGCCTCCCGTTAAATCACCTGTGGGAACAGGCAAAACATCCAGATCCGTAAGTGGGGAAGGCCCGAAGCGCGACACTGAGCAGAAGAGCAGGACAGGGAAATGCCAGGCGGCCGCGTCTCCACACGCAGAGCCACGGGAAGCCTGACCACCTGCCCCGGCGCCACCTTCGCCCGCCGGGCGGGTGAGAAGCGCCCTAGGAAACCCCCGAGTCCTGGGCAGACGGCCTCTTGCCGCTCTTCTCTGTGCTTTCAGCCGTCCCCCAGCGTTTTCAGGAGTTTCCTTTCACTCAGGGACCCTCTGTCTTCTCCTGGGTGGGGGAGGGGGTGGGCGGGGCTGCGCACGGTGCCACGTGGCCCCCGGAGTGAGTGTGAGAAGCGTGCGCGCTTCCGCCGACTTTCCTTTGAAGGAGGCAGGCCTGTCACTGCAGCGAGTGCTGCTGCGTCACGGAGCAGAGGTCTGGCTGCTGGGGTGGGAGTGAGCAGAAGGCACTGTTCTAATTCAGTGCGTTTCAAACAGTCACAAGGAGGTTGGAGTAATAAGGAAACATCCTCTGCCTCGAAGTGCCAATGCTCCTCCTTCGTGGAGGCCCCGTCTCTGTCCTGCACCCCCGCCCCCTCGCCAAAGCCCCCGCATCATCTTTTGGGGCTGAGGCGGCTGGGGGCTCAGCCTGGAGGGGTCAGGACTGGCTGCCCCGTGGGCGCTGGAGGTGACAGGAGGGCTGGCGTTGGCGTCGTGCAGAACGACCGCCCGGTCACGCCGTCCTCCTCTGGGCGCCAGGGCGCTATGCGCCTGGAAGGTTTGGGGAACCTGAACAGTTCGCTGGTGTTGGGCTGTTCCTGTCACAGGCCAGCTTGTGTCCCCGACCTTGGCTCGTGAATGTGTGATAGAGATTTTGTTCTCTCTAAACGGTCCTGCGGGGGCTCCGGTGCGGTTTTGTTGGTGAGGAAAGCCCAAGAAGGTGAGGGCTTGGGGACGCACACCACGGGTGAGCAGAGCAGGGTCTGTGTGTCCTGATTGCCTGTCATGTGACCCCGAGGCCGGGCAGAAGCCACGTGCTGTCCCCAGAGTGGCAGCTTTCCGAGAGCTTGCAGGGCAGCTCCAACCTCCGAGATTCACTTTACGTTGCGTCCAGTTGACTCTAAACAGCAGTGTCCTTTCTGTGTGGGGTCTGACGTCCTTTCCCAGAAAGGTCTGAAAAGCTGGTTCTGACCTACGGGTTGATTCCATGACTTGCTGACGAGTTGGGCCACGATTTTCAGCGTAACAGCGTGGCTTGTGCATTGGGGGGTGGTGGAGGTCAGTGAGAACAGCTGCAGTGGGAGGTGTGGAGGCGGAAATGCCAGCCCGGCCTGTTGGCTGAGCAGGGGAGAGCGGGGCCTTGTGCTGCCAGCCCACACGAAACTGAGATGGGCTCATTGTTCAGAACTTGGAAAACGTATTAAAAACAGCATGGAGAATGGAACATAGGCCTTCTGGAAATGATGGCTGAGTAGAGCCTTGTGTGTTCTTCTTTCCTCCCTGAAACTCACTGAAATGGACAAAAAGAATGAAAAATAGGGAACAGGATTCCATCTACAGTGAAGCTGAGGAATAGCCACGGCCAGAGGAGGATGTCGGCCAGACAGGGAGGAGGAGCGAGAGCCAGATCCTTGAGAGGGGCTGAGTTTTCACCCAACAAAGAGGATTTTGGGGGCACCGTTGACGACATTTACTTGGCAGAATGGGGTCTGTGGTTTGGGTGGGCCTTGGGGTAAACCGGATGTGGGTGGGCGCCCGGTGAGAGGGGAGCTGAAGGAGGAGGGCCCAGGTGCTCCAGCCGCATTTTCTACAAGATCCAGACTCTTAAGTGGTGAGATGGGGGAGAGGGGAAACTCTGCTCCCTGGGGACACGCCGGCCTCTGGCAGTGCCTTGGGCCGTGTCCCCCGTACTGTGGGGGCTGAGAGGCCTCCCAGTGAGTCACCTGGCAGGCAGGCAGACAGTCGCCCGAAGGAGCTTTTGCAGGAGGGCCTTCGGATGCCCATGGAGCCGCCATCCCACCTGCCCCCGCGCAGCACCAGTCAAGGCTGAGGTCCCAGTGCTCACTCAGAAGCCAGGAGACTCTTGCTGGAGCCAGAGGGAAGAAACTGCTGGCCGTGTTTGGGGGTGTCACTGTATGGCACTTGAGAGAGCCAGCCTGAGCAGAGAGTATAGGGGAGAGCGGCCCGGGGCTTCCTAGAAACCGGACAGCCCTACTGGGCACGGGTGCCAGCTGCTCTGTCTTAAGTTTGAGTTGGGTTTCCGTCACTTGCAACCAAAAAATGTCCTAAGACCAGAAACTCATTTCCAGAGCAGAACCTGTAAGGAAACTTGTCAGTCGAGCATTCTGGAGCAACACAGCTGGTGGGAGCTCCCCGGCTCAGTCCTGTCCCTGCCCTCATTTATAGACGAGCAGTGATTAGGAGCCAGCGTGGGACCCTCAGGTAGACACCGGAAGGCGGAGAAGGCAGCCCCCGGGGCAGGAGTGGAGCTCAGCTATGCACGGGAGGAGGGGGCTCCGGGGGACAGGATGCGGGGAGAGGGCGCTGGCAGAGCTGAGAAAGGAGCTGGGGGACAAGGGCTGTGACAGACATGAGAGCCCCGTGAGTAACAGCAGACAGCAGGGAGAGCAAGTCCCCAGGACAGCTGCTTGCAGAGAACATGCCATGCGGCACAGAGAGGAGCAGACAGAAGACAGTTGGACGATGGTCAGGCACCGCGAGGCACCAGGCAGCGGGGCGTCCAGGGGGTGCACGAGACCCCCTGGGGTGGAGGGGCTGGCTTTGCGCCTTGAGAGTCACGTTTGGGAAGAATTGGGCAGCACGGCCCAGGACCTGGTGCGCAAACGGAACCCTCTGTAAAGCGTGGACCGCCGCCCTCTGCTCAGGTTGGGTGGGGGGTGGGCTGTGCACAGGCGGGTGAGGGGGGCCCTCCAGGAGCTCCCCGGGCCGGGCCAGGCTGGGGCACCCGTGGGAGGAGGGTCCGTAAGGGCCAAGCGTCTGCATAGATTGGTGTTTGCAGGGGATATTTGTCTCTTCTCCCCATTTTACTTCCTTATTTGGTCATTTATTTATATCAGTATGGACTTAGGGATATCCTTTTATACTTTATAAAAGTTATAAAGTATAATAGGAATGACTTTTTTTTTTCCCTCAAAATGTTCCACCTTTGGTCATTGGGAGCTCTTTTATTTAGCACCATTGTCCCTTTGGCAGACCCCTTCATCGTGGGGTTCTGTTTTTGTCTTAAGTCTTCCTTACTTTCTGACTCTACGAGATCCTCCAGGATCATCTTTTTTTTTTTTTTAATTAGTTTATTTAATTTATTTATTTTTGGCTGCATTGGGTCTTCGTTGCTGTGCGCGGGCTTTCTCTGGTTGCGGCAAGCGGGGGCTACACTTCGTTGCTGTACGCGGGCTTCTCATTGCGGTGGCTTCTCTTGTTGCAGAGCACGGGCTCTAGGTGCACGGGCTTCAGTAGTTGTGGCTTGCAGGCTCCAGAGCTCAGGCTCAGTAGTTGTGGCACACAGGCTTAGTTGCTCCGTGGCTTGTGGCATCTTCCCGGACCAGGGCTCGAACCTGTGTTCCCCTGCATTGGCAGGCAGATTCTTATCTACTGTGCCACCAGGGAAGCCCCATCCTGAGAACTTCTGACTTCCTGAATTGTTTTCTTTTAAATTTGTGTACATTGAGGTTCACTCTTTTTGCTGTAAAGTTCTTTGGGTTTGAGAAATGCATATTGTCAGGTATCCACAATGGCAGTATTACACAGAACCGTTTTGCCACCGTAGAAAATCCCGTGTTCCCCCATTCAACCATTCTCCTTCCTGAACCACTGGCACCCGTGATCTTTTTACCGGCATATAGTTCTGCCTTGTCCAAACTGTCTTAATACTTGGAGTCATACAGTCTGTAACAGAACAAACATTTGAGGTCCTTAATTGTACAGTGTGCCAAAATAAATTCCAGGTGATTAAGGAGTGTGTTTATTCAGTATATGTTTGATTGGTTACTATGTATCAAGGATACAACAAAACAAACATCGTCTCTGCCCTCAAGGAGCTTACCCTCACCCTCTAGTGGGGAGACAGATGGCATGTCACAGTTATAATGACTTATGTGTGTGACTATACTACAATCCACCTACACACAAGATGGAGTAACAGGGATCAGATTAGCCCTCCCACTCGAAACTAATAAAAAGCTGGGCAATAGTTGTGAAACCTTGGTTTTCTAAACTTTGGGTATGAGGCAACAAAGTACAGTGATGTTTACGGGATGAGAATCAAACAAGATGAGCCTGATGGTTTCTGCAGCTCTTACAGCATTCAGGGAGGTGTAAGGATGCAGAGCCTGGCAGGTTCCCTCCATAAAGGAGCTGGAGCTTAGAGTCCAGGGCAACTAAGGGGACTAGAGTTTGCAGGCAAGAGCACCAGAGAGCAGAGAGCAGCAAACAGAGAGAACTTGGAGATGTGCAGAGGGTCTCTCTTAGTTTCCAGCAGAGTGTTGATCAGTGTGTGGGTGTGGGGAAACCACCAGAGGCCAGGGAAAACTCAGAAGGATTAAAGGGAACAGTACCCAGAGCTGTCACAACACTGTGAAGAATGCCTTGTCATCAGGCAGACTGAAAACCTTCATAATTCACAGGGCACTGGGCAGACTACTCAGTGGAGAACAGCTAGCCCTGGAATAAATGCTGCTATGTGTCCCTGAACAATCTTAGAAACAAGAACCAAAAGTTTCACACTGTTTCCAAGTAACTGTATCCCCAAACAAAGCTCAAAAATATTTATAGGAATACAAAAATACACAGCTTACAAAAGGGTAAAATTCACAGTGTCTGGCATCCAATCAAAATTACCAGGCATAGAAAGAAACAGGAAAATACAACTCATTAGGCAGTGAAAATTCAGTTGAAACGGATGCAAAACTGACTCAGATGTTAGATTTAGCAGACAAGGTCATTAAAGCAGTTATTATAGCTACATTCCATATGTTCAGAAAGCTCAAGGAAATATTTGAGACTTTAAGTAGAGACCTGGTGAAGTAAAGACACTGAACTAAAGATCCAAATTAAACTTCTAGGTTTGACACTAAAATGTCTGAATGCAAAACACACTGGATGGGATTAACAGCAGTTTAGATGTTGCAGAAGAAAAGATTAGTGAACTTGAAGACAAAGCAGTAAGAACTATCCGAACTAAAACAAGGAGAGGAAAAGTACTAAGTAAACAATGCAACAAACGAGCCTGACTGAGCTGAGGGGCAGTGGGCAGAGGCTGCGATTTGTGTAATTGGAGTTCCCAAAGAGGGAGGGAGGGACAGAAAAAATACTTGAAGAAATGATAGTCGAAAAGCCTCCAGATTTCATGAAAACTATAAACTTAGATCAAACAATCTTAAACTCTGAGCACAAGGAACATGCACAGACACGTCATAATCAAATTGCTCCAAGTCAGTGATGGAAAGAAAGGTCTTAAAAGCAGCCAGAAAAAAAGACATAATTACACACAGAGGAACAAAGATGCGGACGACGGCAGATTTCTCTTTGGAAACAATGCAAATGAGGAGACAGTGGAGCACCGTGTGCAGGTGCTGAATGACAACTGTCAGCCTAGGAGCCAGAGCAAATATCTCTAAAATGAAGGTGGAATAAAGATACTTCAAGCATACAAAAGCTGAAAGACCTTCACAGCAAGAGATGTTATAGGAAATTCTTCAAGCTGCAGGAAAGTGAAACCAGATGGAAATCTGGATCTATGCGAAAGAATGGAGAGTTCTGGAAACACACCTACATGACTAAATATATGACACGTTCTTGTGATTTAATTCTCTTTAAACGGCATCTCTTTAAAACACAATTATTTAACTAAAAATAATAACAATTTAGCAGAGTTGGAGGATTGTAACATAAATAGAATGAAATGTGTGACAAAAATGGCACAGAGTCCAGGAGAAATGGCAAACTCATATGCTTAAAGAAATACAATTTCACTTGAAGGCAGACTATGATCAGTTAAATATGGATGCTACAAACCCAGAAGCAGCTGCTAAAATAGCAAAACAATGAATTACATACAGCTGATAAGTCAACAGTGGAGATAAAATGGAAACACATAAAATAATTCAAAAGAAGGCAGAAAAAGAGGAAAAGGGGGAACAAAGAACAGATGGGAGAAATCAAAAACAGGAAACGAGGGTAGATTTCAACATAACCTTGTCAACAATCACAAATATAGATGGTTTAAACACCCCAATTAAACAACAGAAATTGTCAGATTGCATAAAAAAGCATGACCCAATTATATGCTGGCTTACCCAATAAACCCACTTTAAATATCAAGAGACAAATAGGTTAGTAAAAGAAAGGCAAGAGATACAATTCTAATGCTAATGGGAAGAAAGCTGGACCTGCTGTAATAATATCAAATGTCCTCATTCCAGAGCAAAGAAAACTACCAGGTAAAGATATTTCATAGTGACAAAGAGGTTAATTCCTCAAGAAGATACTATAAATTTTATGTACTTAATAACAGAGCTATGAAACATGTGAAGCAAAAACTTAGAGAACTGCAAAAAGAAATAAGCAAAGCCACAATTATAGTTGGAGCTCTCAGTACCCTTTCCTCAGTAACTGATGAACAGGTAGACAGGAAATTAGTGTTGGCACAATCAACCAAGTTGATGTGATTGACATATATAGAGCATTCCACCCAACAGCATGTTTTTTCCAGTGCATGTGAAGTATTTCCCAAGATAGACCATTTTTCTGCACCATAACTTTTTTGACAAAAACGGTACTAAATTAGAAACTATAAAAATATCTGGGACTTCCCTGGTGGCACAGTGGATGAGACTCCGCGCTCCCAATGTAGGGGGCCTGGGTTCGATCCCTGGTCAGGGAACTAGATCCCGAATGCATGCCGCAACTAAGAGTTTGCGTGCCACAACTAAGGAGCCTGCCTGCTGCAACTAAGACCCAGCGCAACCAAATAAGTAAATATTTTTTTAAAAATCTGGAAAATCACCAGCTATTGGGAAAGTAAATAACATACTTCTGTATAATCCACGAGTCAAAGGAGAAATCAAAAGGGAAATGAGACAGCTTTTGAACTGGGTGAAAATGAAAATATAGCACATCAAAATTTGTGAGATATCGTGATAGCTGTCCTCTAAAGGAAATTTTATGACACTAGATGCCTAAATTGGATTAAAATTTTAAAAGGTCGCAAATCACTGAACTCAACTTCTACCTTAAATTAGAAAAGGAGCAAATTAAATGCAAAAGAATGCAAAGAAAGGCAGTAACAGATCGAAGTGGAAATTAATCAAACAAAGCAGAAAAATAATAGAGAAAACTGATAAAGTGAAAAACTGTCTTTTTTTAAACGAGGTCAATAAAATTGACAAGCCTTTGACCAAACTGATTAGATAAAAGAGTGAAAAGACATAAATTACCTATATCAGGAACAAGAGAGATGGCATCACTACAGATTCTATTGATCTTAAAAAGATAATATAGGAATACTGTAACAACTTTATGCCAATAAATTCAACAACTTATATGAAGGGGACAAATTCGTTGAAAGACAAAACCCACTAAAGCTCACTCAAAAAACTGCATGCCCAGATGGCTTCACTGGTGTATCCTACCAAACATTTGAGGAAGAAACTATAGCGATTCTGCACAGACTCTCCCAGAAAATTGAGAGGAGGGAATATTTCTCAAATCATTTTATTTTGCCAGTATTATCTTGATACCAAAACCAGACAGACATCACAAGAAGAATAAAGTACATATGAACATAGACGCCGAAATTCTTAACAAAATTTTATTTTGTTAACAATATGTAATATATTACAATATATATATACGTGATACAACAATATATAAAAGTGATAATATATCCTGACCAATTGGGATTTGTCCAAGGAATACAGGGTTGGTTTAACATTAGAAAGTTAATCAATGGAATTCAACTATTCTGAAACCAAAAAAGAAAAATCATGTGATCATTTCAATAGACATGGTAAAAACGATTTACAAAATCCAACATCCATCTCTGATTTTTAAAAAACCCCGCAAAGTAGGAATTCAAGGAAATTTCTTCAACCCAACACAGGACATTTATGAAACATCTGCAGTTAACATCATACTTTTTAAAAAATTAATTAATTAATTAAGTTTTATTTTTAGCTGCGTTGGGTCATCATTGCTGCGCATGGGCTTTTCTCTAGTTGCGGCGAGTGGGGGCTACTCTTCGTTGCTGTGTGCAGGCTTCTCATTGCGGTGGCTTCTCTTGTTGCGGAGCACGGGCTCTAGGCGTGCGGGCTTCAGTAGTTGTGGCACACGGGCTCTGGAGCACAGGCTCAGTAGTTGTGGCGCATGGGCTTAGCCGCTCCGCGGCATGTGGGATCTTCCTGGACCAGGGCTAGAACCCATGTCCTCTGCATTGGCAGGCGGATTCTTAATCACTGCGCCACCAGGGAAGTCCAGCATCATACTTAATAATGATACACTGGCTGCTTCCCCTGAGATCAGGAATGAGGCAGCTGTGTCTGCTCTTAGCCATCCTAGTCAGCATCTTGGTGGAGGTTCTAGCCAGGGCAGGGAAGGAAGAAAAAGAAAACGATCCATATTGGAAAGGAAGAAGTAAGATTGTCTGTGTTCACCATTGACATGATCATCTATGTAGAAATTCTAATGAAATTTTTGAAAGGGAGGGCACAATTAGAGCTAATGAGTGAGTTTAGCAAGGTTACCAATATGCAAAACCAAACGATATACTTCTGTACTAGTAACGAACAATTGGAAATTGTTTTATATTTTGCCCGTGTCCAAAATATGAAATACAGGTAAATTTGACTAAGTATGTACAAGATCTCCGCACTAAAAAAAAAAAACAACTACAAAACATTGCTGAGAGAAACTAGTAACTAATGGAGAGATATACCCTGTTCACAGATTTGAAGACTCAGAATTGTTACGATGTTAGTTTTCTCCATGTTGGTGGGTAGATTCAATGCAACTGCAAAGCAAAATCACAGCAGCCTATTCTGGAGAAACTGAGAAGCTGATTCTGAAATTCATATGGAAATGCAGAGGACCTAGAATAATTAAAACAACTTCAAAAGTGAAGAGCAAAGTTGGAGGGCCAACACCACCTGATTTCAGACCCAGGGCATTTGGGTCACCAAGATGAGGTGTCTGTCCCAGACTGGAGAAGGCTTTCTGGAGGAGGTGATGCCTTAGCTGGCACTGAAACGAGGAGGGCAGCCAGATGCACTGGAGGTGGTAGCCTTGCTGCTCTGGACCAGCCGGCAAGGATGGCAGATGAGTGAAAGGAGGTGCACAGGTTGAAGACATTGATTTGAGTTGCTCTCAGGTTATGGTAGGTACCTTTTACTTTTTCCAAAATTTCACTAACAGTGCTGTCTTAATTTTTTTTTTTTTAATGTTGAAGCCATACAAGAAGGTCACCTATTTTCTCTTAGACAATTAGAAAGACTTGTTTCATTTTTTAAAAATGGCAT
>NW_006791731.1:244125-249089 GCF_000442215.2 Lipotes vexillifer
ATTCCTGGCAGTCTTAAGCGTTCCTGGTAGTTGTGTGGACATTCCAGTGGTAGGAAGGAGGCAGCTGGGAGCCTGTTCTCCAGCCCAGGAACTGAGTGGAGTCGGGTGGGATACGGGGCGTCACAGTCCTTCTGGGCCTTAGAGAAAGTGTCTGATTGGCCTGCAGCGTCCCTTGCCCCTGGGCCCCTGGCTGGCTGTGTTCCCGTGCCCTGAACCTGCTTTCTCCCCGCCTTGATTAGCACAGATAAGATCTGTGGACCGGCCTCTTCCAGAGAGGGCCTCGTCCCAAGAGCAGCTGGGGTGAGGACGGAGCAAGGGGCGGGTGTCCCCTGCTGTGCTGCCGCTGCTCCGCAGTTCTTCAGACCTTTTACTGAAGTGAGGCTTGTGTACAAGAAGGTGTGAAAGCGATGGCATGGAACTCCGAGAGCTTTTTTTTTTTTTTAATTAATTAATTAATCGGGTCTTAGTTGCGGCATGCGAGATCTTTCGTTGCGGCGCACAGGCTTCTCTCTTCTCTAGTCGTGGCGTGCAGGTTTTTCCCTTCTCTAGTTGTGGCACGCGGGCTCCAGGGCATGTGGGCTCTGTAGTTGTGGCGCGTGGGTTCCAGAGTGCGTGGGCTGTGTAGTTTGCAGCATGCAGGCTCTCTAGTTGAGGCGTGCGAGCTTAGTTGCCCCATGGCATGTGGGATCTTAGTTCTCTGACCAGGAATTAAACCTGCCTCACCTGCATTGGAAGGCGGATTCTTAACCACTGGACCACCAGGGAATTCCCTCTGAGAGCTTTTATAAACCAACACATGCTCAACGGTGGCCCTGCCCCTTGGGCCCACCTGTCACTACCCGGCATAGAGGCGGCTGCCTCTGATGCGCCCGCAGAGGCTCGTGTGCCTGATGTTGAACGTACGTAAGGGGATCGTGCTGGTGACTCCAGTGTGTCAGGCTACTGTCCCTCACCCCCTGGGAGCCACACCCAGGTTGTCGGGGGCAACTCCCGTGTGCCGTTTCTGCTGTGATGGACATTTGGCAGTTTCCCGTTGCGGCTGCTGGGAATGCCACGTGCAGGCCTTGGTGAGTGGCCATGTGGCCTCTGCTGGCCCCTGTCGCTGGAAGTGGCAGCCCTGGATGACAGGGCCTCGGGGTACGTGCAGCCTAGGAGGTGCTGCCAACCCGGTTGGAGGGTGTTAACCTGTGCCCTGCAGCCGGTGAGCCTCCACACTCTGGCCAGCGTGGGGTAGGGTTACTTTTCCATGCTAGCCATTCTGGTGGGCACGCTAGTGTCCCATTATGCTTTTAATTAGCATTTCCCGATGACTAATGAGGTGGAGCACACTTCTGTGTGTTTATTAGTCATTTAGATTTTTGTTGTTGTTAAGTGTGCTTCCAAGTCTTTTGTCCTTTTCTCTATTGATTGTGGTTTTTTCTTATTTAGTTCTGGAAATAGTCCTTTGTCCAATCAGATCATGTACACACATTTATGTAATTACATATTCTTATTATTCTTATTCATATTATGTAACATACATATTCTATGCATCAAATATCTCCTACCCTGGATTTGTCTTTTTTCTTGTAATGGAAAAAATTTATTTTTAAAAATTTTATTCGTCTTCCCTGGTGGTACAGTGGTTGAGAGTCCGCCTGCCGATGCAGGGGACGCAGGTTCGTGCCCTGATCCGGGAGGATCCCACATGCCGCGGAGCGGCTGGGCCCGTGAGCCATGGCCGCTGAGCCTGCGTGTCCGGAGCCTGTGCTCCGCAACGGGAGAGGCCACAGCAGTGAGAGGCCCGCGTACCGCAAAAAAAAAAAAAAAATTATCGAACTATAGCTGATTTACAATGTTGTGTTAATTTCTGCTGTACAGCAAAGTGATCCAGTTATACATATATATATCCTTTTTCATATTCTTTTCCATTATGGTTTATCACAGGATATTGAATATAGTTCCCTGTGCTCTACAGTGGAACCTTGTTGTTTGTCCATTCATTATATCTTAGTTTGCATCTGCTCATCTCAAACTCCCAGTCCTTCCCTCCCCCACCCCACCCCCTTTGCCAGCACAAGTCTGTTCTCTATGTCTGTGAGTCTGTTTCTCTTTCGTAAATAAGTTCATTTGTGTCGTATTTTAGATTCCACATACAAGTAATATCATATGGTATTCGTCTTTCTCTTTCTGACTTACTTCGCTTAGTATGAAAACCTCTAGGTCCATCCATGTTGCTGCAAATGGCATTATTTCATTCTTTTTTATGGCTGAGTAATATTCATAGTGGTAAAAATTTATAAGCAGAGGTTCTTAATATTATAGTCCAGTTTGTTAATGTTTCTTTTGTGGTTAGTGGCTTTTTGTGTCTGATTATGTGCACCTACTCTAAAACCACAAAGATTTCCTTCTACATTTTTTCTAAAAGTCTTACTGTCTTACTTTTAATGTTCAGAGCATCGGTTTACCTAGAATTGAGTTTCATGTTTTGGATGAGGTAGGGGTCAAGGTTCATTGTTTCCCATGTGTAAATCGTGTCAATGCAGCACTGGCTTTTTTTTTTTTTTTTTTTTTTTTTTTCTTTTTCATTTTTTTTTTTTTTGCGATACGCGGGCCTCTCACCGCTGTGGCCTCTCCCATTGCGGAAAACAGGCTCTGGACACGCAGGCCCAGCGGCCACGGCTCACGGGCCCAGCCGCTCCGCGGCACGCGGGACCCTCCCGGACCGGGGCACGAACCCGCGCCCCCCGCATCGGCAGGCGGACTCCCAACCACTGCGCCACCAGGGAAGCCCCTGCAGCAGTTTTTGAACAGCCCCCTCTGTCCTAAATCTGGGGGCCTTGCGTGTGCACAGGTCACCCTTGAGTGTTGCCCAGTCCAGGGTGTGCCACGTGCCTCTCGCGTGTGGACACGGTAGCGCCAGGTGGGCGGTGCTGTCCCTGTTTACCAGGCAAGAACTCTGCTCTCAGAGGGGGCAGGCAGCTTGCCTAGGGCCAGCTGGCGAGGGGGTCTGGATGCCCTCCACGGGGGCTGGGCAGGGGCCGGATCCCGGCTGGGGTTCAGGGTCGGGCACAGGAAGCGCAGAAACCAGCTCAGGCAGGAGTGTGCCTCATTCTCGCCGGCGACCTGGGCCATGAGGGGCCAGGCTGGGAGTTACTGTTTCCCCAGAAACCCAAAGGCGTAATAATGTGGCTTCTGCTCTCAGGGCGGTGCCTTCCCGACTGATGCTGAGGGCATCCCACTGACCTGCTGACATCCGTCCACCTGGGTCCTCAGGAAAAGGCTGCGATGTCCCAGACACAGGACTACGAATGCGAGAGCCATCGTGCTGGCCTGCAGGAGTCTCGGATTTCAGGATCTAGCACGAGGTAAGGAGGCTGACTGACCGGGGGCCAGCGAAGCAGGAGGCTTTTCCTTGGCTTGTCAGTGCTGTCCCGCCTGCCTGCGTGGCCCGGCCCCGCCCTCCTCCACGAGGAGCCGTGTGCCGCCTTCTGAATCTGGCATCCCCGGGGAGCCCCGCCTCCTGTCGCCAATGGGCTGCAGAGCAGGGAGGGCTTCTCAGGCAGTGGACACCCTGCCAGCCCTCAGCTGGGCCCAGCCCCCTAGGCGCCCTCTGGGCATCCACGCCGAGGCAGGTGGCCACAGATGATCACTTGCGTTTTTCTAATTTATGGCTTTATTTGGGAATAATTCCACAAGTTGCACGAACAGGAAGAGTGCTCTGAGCATCAGGTCCCCTTACCCAGATTCATGCTCTGTGCCGCCGTGCGGCCGCTGCTCCTTCCACAAACAGCACTGTTCTGAGTCATCTGGGGGGACACGCACGTCCAGCCCCGTGTTTGCTCACATCTCCCAGGACAGGAGGCGCCGTGCGTAAATCTGTGCGATGGGAAGCACCCGCCTCCTGTGCCGCCTGGTCTGGCTTTGGCCGCTGGCTCCTTGCCGTCCTTCGTGGCGTTTCTGGCCCCTCCAGCACCGCTTACCCCGAGTCTGCTGCGGCTGCACGTCTCCTTTGTGTTTTGTAACCTGGAAGATTTCCACTTCCTTCCTCTGCCTTTTGTGACATAGACATTTTTTCGGGGAAGTCACCCTTGTTAGGATAGAGCACTCGGGTTGGTTTTTCTGATGATTTCTGAGCAGAGTGTGTCCTTCTGCACCGCCACCTGCCGCCCACCTGCTCTCGGGACAGTGGCTGTTTGCCTCGCTGCTGTGCTGCTCGCCAGTTTCGGGGCTTCCACCATTTCTTCCTTGACCTGGGCCTTCCTGGGGTGGGTGCAGAGCTGGGTGCCTTCCTAGCCACGGCACCCAGTCCACACCGGCCGGCCAGTGCCCCCCGTCCCTCGGGAGCAAGAGCCCCTCCTCCCCATTGCTGTGTTCACTTGTGAATCCCTCTCAGTGTGGAATCACAAATTCCGTTCTGTTTTCCGTGGTTTGTCGTTCATCCCGCACTTAATGACTTGGTGCTCTGCTGTACCAGATGGGCCGGTGAGACTCCTCCAGGCTGGCCCCGGTGATCCCTGGTGGCTTCCCCGGGCTCCAGGTGCATCCTGGGCTGCCTCCCCCCACCCCCCGTCAGCTGTTTCTCTGAGGGGCCCCGTTCCCCAAGGGAAGACCAGGGTCTAAGGACCAGCGCGTGCGCTCGTGGCTCCTGCAACGTGTGTGTTTCTTGACCCTTTAAGCAGAAGGGCTAGAAGCGCTGAGTTGGTGTGGACATCTCTGGTCGCGGCCGGCCCTTTTCTGGGGCGTTTTCTTGCCACCTCCTGTACCACCATCCTGCGCCTCCTCCAGGAGAGCCCTGTTTCCAAGAGCCGCAGTGCAGTGACTCGTTTGTTCAACTGACAGTGTGTCCAAGATGGTTTCAAAGTCGCTTGCCCATTCTGCTACAGAGGTGTGTGTGTGTGTGTGTGTGTGTGTGTGTGTGTGTGTGTGTGTACATACACATACTAGAAAAATGTCCAGGACTTATTTGCACGCCCACATGCACC
>NW_006791731.1:249109-259216 GCF_000442215.2 Lipotes vexillifer
GAATGGAGTCTGGTCCTGTGCTCACACTGGGTTAGCTTTCTTCTCCCTCTTGTGGATATGATGTTCATCGAAATACAGTTGCGTCCATTTGTTTCAGTTTGAGGTTTTTTCCTCTCCCTTTCCATTCTTATTGATTTAATTTTGTTTTGGTTTGTTTTGGTTTGGTGTTTTTGGCCGTGCCCACTCGGCTTATGGGATCTTAGTTCCCCAACCAGGGATTGAACCTGGGCCCCCGGCAGTACAAGCGCCGAGTCTTAACCCCTGGACTGCCAGGGAAGTCCCTAATTTTGTTTTTTAAACATGTAGACCCTTAGCATGCTTTCAAAAGACAAAACTATTCAAAAGGTATTTATATTCAGAGAAGGACCCCCCCCCCCCCCCCCCCCCCCCCCCCCGCCCTGGACCTTCTGCGTGCCCCACCTACCTCTTGCAGGAGGTTATCTGGTTTATCTCCTATGTCTCTGTTTGGAAGGGTGCCCTGGACCTCGGGCCCCAGAGGTGGCCCCCTTTGCAGCCTCCTGGGTGTGGTGGCCCACCAGCCCCGTGTTCAGTGTAGGTGTTTCCAGTTAGCATGCAGTTAGGAGTGATGCTGCGGTGAGCGCCTGGTGCTTGTGTCATTTTGTTTTCTTGGTGGTGTGTCTTCAGGGAGATTGGGGTAGGGGTTGCTGGGCTGGAGATGTTGTGCCCTCACGTGCCCTCCGTGGGGCCCTGCACGCTGCCCCCGTCTGCCCACAGCCTCCCCCAGGATGAGGCTCGGGCCTGGATGTGGTGCCCGGGGGCTGGAGGCCTCAGTGTGGCGTGGGTTTTATGTCTGATGCCAGGTAAAGTGGGACATTTCACATATGTTATTTACTTTAAGAATTGTCTGTTCTTATCTTTTGCCCGTTTTCCTATAGTATATTTGTTTTCTTCTTGTTCAAATTTATGTATTAAGTATATAACCTTTTATCTGTAATTTATATTGCAAATATTTAATATTCTCACCAAATGTGTCCAAAGAAACCAAATCTTTTTTACTTTACAATTTGCTGATCTTTTTTTAGTGCCTCTGGGTTCTTAGTCACTGCTAGGCATGAGCTTCCTGTGTGTGGCGTGAGCTAGGGGCCAGCGTCACCCTCCTGCCCAGAGGCCTCCGCTTCCAGCACCGTTTGCTGGAGAGGCTGCCCCTTCCCTGGTGAACGGTCCTGCCTCTGCTGTTGCAGGATCCCCACTGCAGGGGCTGTGCTTGGTCACACTCGCCTCCCTTTCACCTGGCAGATTGCCTGGGACATACTTGGCACTCGTGAGGCTCTCCCCGGAAGTAAGTATTTGAACAGGTCATTGTCTGCGAGCAAACATCTCCACGACTTGGAGGAAAGAGGCAGTTCGTCCGCGCAGCCTGCCCGGCACACGGGGAGAGGCCGCGGCAGCGTCACACCCAGGAAACCGCTGTCACCTTGACTCTTCCGGCTCTTTCCCCAAATGGCTCATCCTTTCCTACCCAACTCATGTTAGACATCGTCGCCATATAAATCTCCCTCGAACTCCATTCCGATGGTGTGGGTGGGTCACTGTGATCAGTCTGTCACCCACAGGTCCCGACCCTTCCTACTGGCAGGGAAGCCCCAGAGTGGTTTCAGCACCATTCCTCCATCACGCGCCCAGGGACCAAGCATCCTTAGGCTCTGCAGCCCCCACTGACCAGGTGCTAGGTGTGGACAGCACCGACCTCGGGGACGAGGTCTGCCCTCCCCTCCCTGCCATGGGGTCTGCTCGGGCCCCGCTCGCTCCCAGCCCTCCCCAGGCTCCAGGTTCCAGCACGTTCTCTGCGCCCTGGGTCCCAGGGGACTTGGTTCAGTGCCGTTCTGGGAGTGCCCAGAACGTTCTTCTGAAAAGGCGGGGTCCTGCCCACGTGCACACAGGGATGCGCTGAAAAGGGAACAGATGTTTTTCTTTATTCAGAGAGAATTATCGCCATTAGATTCATTTGAAAGTGTATTTAGAGGAAAAATAAGAATTGTTATCGCTTCCCTGGGGCTCAGAGTGTTCGGTCCAGTGCTTTCTGAGCATCTCTGCTGGGTCTGCCCTTCCTTGGGTAGCGTCTGCCTTTCGTCCCAGCCGATCCCATGCCGCGGCCCAAGGGGAGAGCAGGCGGTCAGCTGAGGGCAATCTCGGAACCTCAGGGCTTCCTTCCTCACGGGAGCAAGACCCCCAGCTCCTGGCCTGGTCTCCAGGCGCCTTCGTCCCTGGGTGGGGGGGCGCCCTCAGGCAGTGCCCGCCAGCTTCCAAGCCTGGTGGCACCCGTATCCTCTGGCTGAACGTGGGGCGCCCGCTGAGCTGCACTGGCGGTGCCTTCCATCCTAGGGCAGTGCAGCCGGCCGCAGGGCCCGCAGCTTCCTGGTTAAAAGTACCCAGTTCCCAAAGTTAGAAGTTTGCTCCGTCTTCTGTGTGGACAATGGCCAGCTGGCGGCCGTGGGGATCCAGGCAGGAGGGGGCGAGAGGACAGGAGGGCGTGAGAGGGCCACACACTCCCACCAGGCAGAGAAGCAGGGCAGGGGCTGGTCCACTCAGTGCTGCGAGGTCTGCCTCCTGTCCTCTACGTCTAGGACACCACCTCACGGCCTCTGTCCCTCAAGCCGTCTGACCCCAGGATGCCCACCCAGCCCTGCTCCTTCCGCTACAGGATGGCAGGTTAGGCAGCGGTCCCACATGGGCAAGCACGGAGCCCCAGTGCCCTCCCCCACCGAGAGCTGCCCAGTGTGACCGCAGGTAGAGGGAGACGGGAGGGCTGCAGCTCGGAGAGAGAGGGGGCTCGCTGGCTGGATGACCGGGGTGGGGGGAGGCCGCTCAGACGTGGCCAAGCCGCACAGGCCGGGCCCACTTTGCACTTCCTCCTCCAGCCCTGAGGATCCTCAGGGCTCTCCCTCTTTCCTGCTCCCTCCTCATCTCCTGCCCTCTCTGTGGCTCCACACCATTCAGCTGCTGTGCCCTGCCCACTGTGCTAGCCTGCCTTGGCTCAGCCAGCTTCCAGAAATGACTGTGGACCCAGAAAGAGGCCCTAGAGCCTGCAGGGCTGCTGCGGGGCAGGGGTGTGTGTGTGTGTGTGTGTGTGTGTGTGTGTGTGTGTGTGTGCGCGCGCGCGCGCATCCTAAGCAATCGGGGCTCATCGCCCGCAGGACTGTGCCTTCTCTCCTCCCCACCCCAAGCACGTCTGGCCTCAAAGAGTAGGGATGAGGTTCCCAGAGAAGGATGAGGTCCTCAGAGAAGGGCTGCCCCCTCAGCCCTCTGCCAAAGCCCACCCGGGCTCCCAAGTGAAACACTGGACCTTCGGCAGAGGGCAAGGAGCAGGGTGCCTCCCCTTCTCTCCGAAGCCCTGGAAGCTCCTGACCATCCCAGTGGTGGTGAGGACCAGGCCCATCACAGAGTCCAGGAACAGTGGACACGGTGCATCCACACTGCAGAGCAGCGCATGGCATTTAAGATTGTTGTTTGTTGAAACTTGGAAGCAGGATAAAAAATGCTCCTTGTCAGCTGGAGCACACCCTGATATCAAACACATCGGCATCATAATTGCCTTGTTCTGAACAGCTTTAATTTACACTCTTAAAAAAAAAAAAAAAAAGGTCTTACGTGGATGGAAGCCCTCTGCTTGGGGTGGGGGGCCTCTGGGGGGAACCATCTCCGCTTTTGACTGGGGCATCACAGTAACGGTGGAGTCCGCTTCTGCTGCAGCTGGACGGGTGGTGGCGGCCTGCAGTGGCTGCTAAGAGCAGCCAGGGCATCCTGTGGGGACCTGGGCCCTGGCTGGGAGGAGTGAGGGCAGTGCACGTGGTCCAGGCCCTCTGAGGACAGGGGGCCAGAACCCAGGGCATCCCTAATGTGGGGCCAGCAGAGAGGGGCCAGTTGGAAGATCCCCACCACTCCCAGGGCTGGGCCCTAACGAGCATGTAGAAAATCAGAAGTGGGTGGAATTTAGGTTTGCGTCGGTTTTATAAGTGACAAGATTTCTTGCTTTTGAGGCTGGCAGATATGAGGACGGGTCTGGTGCTGGATGAGCCATTCTTCAGACACGGGACGCAGGGAGGGTGGCCCGATGGGCAGGATATTCGCACCCTAACGCTGCCGCCCCTCTCCCCAGGCTGGAGTGGGTGGAGATCATCGAGCCGCGCACGCGCGAGCGCATGTACGCCAACCTGGTCACGGGCGAGTGCGTGTGGGACCCGCCGGCCGGCGTGCGCATCAAGCGCACCAGCGAGAACCAGTGGTGGGAGCTCTTCGACCCCAACACGTCGCGCTTCTACTACTACAACGCCACCACCCAGCGCACGGTGTGGCACCGGCCGCAGGACTGCGACATCATCCCCTTGGCCAAGCTGCAGACCCTGAAGCAGAACACCGACTCCCCCAGAGCCTCGGCTGAGAACAGCCCTGGGAGGGGCAGCAGCGTCAGCCATGACGGCAGCACCAGCTCGTCCCTGGAGCCCGAGCTGGATGCCGGCGACCAGGTGCAGGAGACTGTGGGGCGAGCCAGCCGGCAGGCCGTGCTCGCGGCGGAGAGCGGCAGGTGAGGCCGGCCGGGCACGCGGTGCGGGGGCCGCGGGGGCCGCAGCAGCCTGCCTCCTGGGGGTGGGACCCTGTGCAGGGAGGAAGGGCCGCGCTCCCCTGCCCCCACCGGGGGCGGAGCCCGGCGGGCAGCCAGGGCTGCTCTGCTCTGCCCTCCGGACCTGTTGCCTGGGGCTGGAGGTTTCCTGGCTACTTGTGGAATTGCTTGGCTCTTTCGGGACCCCGGAGCTGGCCCCGCAGAGTACGCGTGAGGAGCGGGTGTCTTCCCCAGGCAGACCAGCCTGTCGATCTCGGGACGCAGATACGTGGGGATCCGTACCACCTGGCACCGAGCACCCCTGCCCAAGCTTGACAGATCTCACCAGCATCCTGGGAGGGAGGTGAGGGGGTCACCCCCGTTTTACAAAGGAAGGACTGAGGTGGTCGGCAGCGAGGCAGAGCCCAGGAAGTGTCTGCCCTATCCAGCGGCCGCCGTGGCTGTGTGCAGAGGTGGCTGCTTTCCCTCCTGGACTGGCGAACAGTGAGGGCTCCCACCTCCTGCTGGCGTCTCACATCTGGACGTCTCCCCCCAGCTCTTGTGGCCCACCCCAAGTGCCCATACTCCAGAGCCTGAACCCCGAGTGCCTGCACCCCAGAGCTGGCACTCAGCAGACCCTGTCCCAGGCACCAGAGTCGACCCCAGGGCCCAGCATTCAAGGGACCAAGTCCGGAAGGAATGGCTGGATGATATGTGCCCTGGAGAAAACCAAACAGGCCGGAAGTTACCAGAAAAATGCCAGGGAGGATCTGAAATTGGAGGCTGGGCGGGGACAGGGTGGCGGGAAAGGGGCTGGGCAGGCTGGGTTTCACCTGGGGACGGTGGAAATCACAAAGCAGTCGAAAGCCGACTTACACGGTGGGTCCCTTTGCTCCTTGGAGAATGACGTGCCAGGCCAGGGACGGTGGCATTGTGTGCCGAGGGTGCGGGGGGCAGACGGGCAGAGTCGGATGTGCTGGGACTCGAGACTGGCTGTGCTGCTCCTGTACAGCATGGGGAGCCGGACACGCGTGGGGGCAGGTCAGTGTGGGTGCTGGACACACACTGGGCTCGGGCCAGAGCCTGAGGCCTGGGCAGGTGGGCCTGAGCGGGCTGACAGGCTGTTTGGGAGCTGTCCTCAGGAGCCAGAGCCCGGGATGAGCCCCAAGGAGGAAGCCAACGGCTGAGTTTTAAAAGCAGCCTTCCGCCCTTCTGGTGTCCTCATGGAGCTCAGGCTGGCTGCTTCCTCCCGTCCCGCAGATCTGACAGCCTTTGGGCTCAGATACCCTCCTGTTCGCCTTGGGTTGTGATGGGTGCTGGCTCATCCTTGCGGTCAGGTGAAGGGACTGGACTCTTTAGAATTCTGTCGACCAACGTGTCCAGCACCCATGCCCGCTATCTGTGGGTGGGAGTGTCTTCTTTGCAAAAGTGTCCTGGATGCAGCGTGGTGACTCGGATCATGGGGTCGGCTTGGGATCGGGTTCCCACAAGAAGCCTTGTTCGGACATGGATTAGAATTGTGTTGGACTTGTGGGGAGTAGGCACCTTGATTATGTCCCCTTATCCCATAGATGAAGGTGGTGCATTTTACACTTTTTTCCACAAAGGACTTGCATATTTTTTTAAGGTTTATCTTTAGGTACCATATAAAGTCATATGATCGTTACTGGTATACAGACGTGAATTTTTATGTCAGGCCTGTTTTTACACTTTTGCTGCGCTCTCGGTAGTTTCAGTAGGGTTCACCGTCTGTCTCCTGGGTTGCCTGTGACACTGGCCAGCTGTCCCAAGCTGGTCAGCACTTTCACAGTGAGGATGAACCAGGGATGGCTTGTCCCTGTGCTCAGGCTGCTGGCCTGCTGTCCGTGTAACACTGTGACACTGGCCATCAGGCTGCGGCATCCCTTTCTATTATTAGGCTTTTTAGCATGAATGGATGCGGAACCTTATCCAGTACATTTTCTTAGTCTATTGTGGGTTGAATTTTGTCCCCCAAAAGATATGCTGAAGTCCTAATTCTCAGCACCTGTGAATGTGGCCTTATGGAGAAATAGGGCTGCTGCAGACATCATTAGTTAAGCTGAGATGGGGCCACGCTGGAGTGGGCAGGGCCCTAGTCCCGCAGGACTGGCGTCCTTGCAAGAAGACAGAGATGCACAGGACAGTACCCTGACGGCCGAGGCAGAGGCTGGAGCCCTGTGGCCGCAAGCCGAGGGACGCCAAGGATGCCTGGCCCCACCAGAAGCTGGATGGGGGCCTGAACAGACTCCCTCCAAGCATCCAGGAGGAGCCGGCCCTGTTGGCACCTTGATCCTGGGCTTCCAGCCTCCAGGACCGTGAGAGAGTGAATGTCTGTTCTTTTAAGATGCCCACTTTGTGGTGCTGGCTCCAGCAGCCCCAGGCACTACTACAATCAGCATTTTTCTTTTTTTTTTTTCCTTGCGTTATGCGGGCCTCTCACTGTTGTGGCCTCTCCCATTTGCGGAGCACAGGCTCCGGACGCGCAGGCTCAGTGGCCATGGCTCACGGGCCCAGCCGCTCTGCGGCATGTGGGATCTTCCCGAAACGGGGCACGAACCCGCGTCTCCTGCATCGGCAGGCGGACTCTCAAGCACTGCGCCACCAGGGAAGCCCAATCAGCATTTTTAAACAGTCATCTCTCTCATGTGTTCCTGGGATACTCTGTGTAATTTTTAAAATAGATTCAGGTTGCTAATATTTTATTTAGGACTTTTTTCCCATGTTGATAGGTGAAAATGGCCTATACTTTTCTCCTTGTTCTGTGTGTCTTGGCTTTTTATCAACAGTGGGAGCGTTTCCTCTGAAACGTCGTCTGCTCCTAGAGTGTCTGGCCAAGAGCGCTTGCTCACCAGCCAGGCCTGTGACCTGTGTGGACGGAGTTTTAACTACTGGTTCCTTTTCTTTACTGCTTGCAGGAATGTTCAGGCATTTACTGTCTGAAGCCCTGTTTTATGGAGGCCTGCTGATCTAAGTCACAGACACGTTGGCATAGGCTGCCCTGCTGCTGCCCCTTCCTTCGTGGACGTTTGTCCGCACAGGCCCTTTGCTCCTGCTGCCGTGCCTCGTGCGGGTTCCTGGAGGGTTTCCGCATGCTCAGTCTTCTCAGAGAACCCGCCCCGGCTCTCAAGAGCCTCTTTTGTGTCACTGCTCTTCTATTTATTGGACATTTTTTTCTCAGTCTTTTACTAACTTATTCTTGGAAACTTAACTCATCTATTTTCACTGTTTCTTTTGAAACGAACTTTTGCAGTCATGCTTCCCTCAGCATATACTCCTTTAGTTCTATTACACAACTCTTGGTATGTAGAATTTTCATTGTTCAATTTTAAATATTTTCTACTTTTAATTATGATTGCTTTTTTGACTCGTTTGTAATTTAGAAATGTCTTAATTTCCAAAACTGTAGGTTACTCTCCATTCTTGTGCTTGACTGTGAACTTAATTTCATTTTGGCCAGAAAGCATGATTTGTTTTTGAGACCTGCCTTGTAACCTGAATCCTGAATTTTTATAAATGATTTCAGGACCACTTCAAATATTTCTGTTCTCTGGGCTCCCCTGGTGGCGCAGTGGCTGGGAGTCCGCCTGCCGATGCAGGGGACGCGGGTTCGTGCCCCGGTCCGGGAGGATCCCACATGCCGCGGAGCGGCTGGGCCCATGAGCCATGGCCGCTGAGCCTGCGCATCCGGAGCCTGTGCTCCACGACGGGAGGGGCCACAGCAGTGAGAGGGCCGCGTACCGCAAAAAAAAAAAAAAAAATTTCTGTTCTCTGTTAGGTCCAGGGTTCTCTGTGTGTTTGTTAGGTCAAATCTGTTAATTGTGTCAATTGAGTTTCTTACTAATTTTTTGTCTACCTGAGGTATCGATTCTGAGAGGTAAAGTCTCCCCAGACGGTGGAATTGGTCTGTCCCTCCTTCCTGTCTCGCACTGCTGCTGCCTGTGTGTGGAAGCTGTGGATCGGCTGCATATAGATTTGCAGTTAGGTGTCCTGATGCATTTTTCCTTTGTCGTTACGTTGTGTACCTGCTGATGCTTTTTGCCTTGACGTGTGCTTTGGAACTGGCGTCGGCCAGTTTCTCCGTGGTTAGTATTTGCCTCTGAACGGCAGTCCTTTCCCATGCGCTTTAGGTGTGTTTCTCATCAGTAGGCTGTAGGGTTAGGGTCATGCTTCACCCATTCCATCACCTGTCCTTGGTCTGGCGGGATGGTTGCGGGGGTGCTTCCTGGGGATCCCTGATACGGCGAGAGGATGTGGTTTGCCATCCTCGTACCCTCCAGGCCCAGGCTCTTCCTGTCATCCTTCGTCCTGCGTGCGTCCACCGCCCAGCGTGTTCCTGTGCACGGGGGGCTGTGGGCTGTGCCCCTGCCGCAGGACACTGCTCTTAAGCTGCGCGCACCCTGCAGCCCGGGGCGGCCCTGCCCCTCCTCCTCTGTGCCCGGGGCCCGGGTGGGAGTGTTTGGGGTGAGTGACCGGCAGGGCGGCCCTGGACCAGGCTTACGCAGCAGATCTGGTCAGGCAGAATCTCGCAGATGTGAATCGGCTGCTTCTGCCTTTCTCACACTTCCTTCTGGAGCTGCTGGCTGACTTCAGTGTGCAGGATCCCTCACGAACCCCAGGGCTCAGCTCCTCCCCTCGGCGTGCCTGCTGACTAGTCCCTGGTGTCCTTGATTTTGACGCAACCAAATTTGCCATTATTTTCGCCGTATGGTTTTTCTTTTTCTTTTTTTTTTTATAATAAATTTGTTTATTTATTTTTGGCTGCGTTGGGTCTTCGTTGCTGTGCGCGGGTTTCTCAAGTTGCGGCGAGGTGAGCGGGGGCTACTCTTGGTTCCGGTGCATGGGCTTCTCGTTGCAGTGGCTTCTCTTGTTGCGGGGCACGGGCTCTAGGCACACAGGCTTCAGTAGTTGCGGCGTGCAGGCTCAGTAGCTGTGGCTCGTGGGCTCTAGAGCGCAGGCTCAGTAGTTGTGGCGCACGGGCTTAGTTGCTCCGTGGCATGTGGGATCTTCCTGGACCAGGGCTCGAACCCGTGTCCCCTGCATTGGCAGGCAGATTCTTAACTACTGAACCACCAGGGAAGCCCGTGGTTTGTTTTTAATGTTTTGCTTAGAAAGTTCTTTCTTGGCCTATGCCCAGAGGTATTCGCTTATATGTCTTGTGTTAACTTTATAGTTTTCTCTTCCACGTGGAGGCCTAGGTCTGCCTGGTGCCACCTTCGTGTGTGGCCAGAAGGATCCTCGTTACGTCTCCTCCCCTGCCCACCCGTGCGACACGCCACCTTCTCTCCCTACAGCGCCATCAGTCTGCTCTTTGGGCACCACCCAAGCCTCGTGTGTGCTAGGAAGCGTCCCTGTCTCCTCTTTGTATTTAAGAGTATCTTAGCTAGCTGTGGGCTTTTCTTCTCTCATTTAAATCCTAGAGTTCAGATTCCTCAGAAAACCCAGGAGGCTATTGCATGGACTACAGTATAGTGTAAACATACCTTTTTTTTTTTTTTTTTTTTTTTTTTTTTTTTGTGTCCGCCACCCCC